>NC_133580.1:23063612-23364648 GCF_964106895.1 Numenius arquata | reverse complement strand
ACGAGCGCAGAGTAGAGGGACAGAATCACCTCCCGTGACCTGCTGGCCACACTCCTCTTGATGCAGCCCAGGATGGGGTTGGCTTTCTGGGCTGCCAGTGCACATTGCCGGCTCATGTTGAGCTTCTCATCCACCAACACCCCCAAGTCCTCCTCAGATGAGACAACTGATGTATGATGTATGAGAACTGGTTTGAAAAATGATATGGAGAATGAAGTACAGTGAATTGGGACAAATATTCTTTAAATGAGAGCTGGGGATGCGCAATGTATAGTACGTGTAACATTGTGTTTGTGTGCAGGAACAGTCTGTGAAAGAAACAGCTCTGTGTGGGAGAAGGGGCATCAAAGCACCTGAAAGAACCAGCCCTGTAATAGGAAGCATTTGCCTTTTGAGGACTGTTATTGCTGCTGGTCACTTCTTTTTTTTTTTTTTTTTTTTTTTTTTTTTCCTGGTTTGTTTTCCTCTCCTGTATTAGGAGCTGGCAGCGTGAGCAGTGTGAGGCAGCAGGGGTAGGGTGGGCCACTTGGGCAACAAGGAAGGGTACGGAAGGCTACCTGGATCTGCGTTCACAGCTGCTTCTACCTTCACAGCTTCCCTCCTGCCCCATTTACACTGAGTTGGCATCAGCCTCGAAGGTCAGAGATGTGTTTGTTGGCCAACCAAAGCATGGCTGGATGCTCAGCTTCGTGTCTTTAGCAGCGTAGTTACTGACGGGGATAGCCAGCTTCCATCGAACATCAGGGTATGTCCTAGGCATCTGTGGGCTGAACTTCATGAAGGGAGAGGGGATAAGATATAAGATCGCCAGGGAGATCTTAGAGCCCCTTCCAGTCCCTAAAGGGGCTCCAGGAAAGCTGGGGAGGGACTCTTGATCAGGGAGGGGAGCCATAGGACGAGGGGGAACGGTTTTTAACTGAAAGAGGGGAGATTTAGGTTAGATATTAGGAAGAAATTCTTTGCTGTGAGGGTAGTGAGAGCCTGGCCCAGGTTGCCCAGAGAAGCTGTAGCTGCCCCATCCCTGGAGGTGCTCAAAGCCCCATCCAGCCTGGCCTTGAACAACCTGGTGTGGTGGGAGCAGGGGGCAGGGCAGGGCAGGGGGTTGGAACTCGATGATCTTTAAGGTCCCTTCCAAGCCAAACCATTCTGTGATTCTATGATAAATGAGAGGAGAACTGCGGGTTGTAGGAGCGGGATGGAGATGCCCAAAAGGCTGTGGAGACAGTGGGAGGGCATGGGGTACCTGGTGGGGCAAGGAACTGTAGAGAGAGCACCGCAGCGGAGCAGGAGGAGGAATGTCCCCCAGCAGGAAGGAGAGGGAAGGCAGGCTGGTCCTCCTGCCTGGGGTGGAGACAGCGATGGTTCTGGGCACTGTCATGGTTAGCCTTGTTGCCAACAGAGGGTTCATGCTGAGGTATAAGTGCATGCAGAGAGCAAACCAGCCCTGCCACAACCATGTCTTACAGCTTGCGCTTACCGGGGCTTATCAGGTATATTTTGGAGACCATCTGAAGTTTTTCAGCCTTGCTTTGCATTAAAGGAGCCTAGTTAATATAGGAGTTAAAATGAGCGTGAGGATGCACAAGGCATTTCTAACTGGGTTGGGTGCTTCAGACCAGATGAGAGAAGTTCATGGTGATGGGGATGACCACAGGATGGCGTCTCATGGCTTGCAAAGCACGGGGAGCGGTCTTTAATGAGCAGCAGTAAGGCTGAAGCGCATCTGAACTGCCTTCCTCCTGCAACTTCCATTGCTAGAACTTTCTGATGTTTTCTTGCTTTTCACTTGCAATGTATCCCCTTCGTTTCAGAGTAAGTGCTGACTTTCCAGCGTGAGGTTTGGACTTCATTGTGCTAATAACCTTAAAACTGACAAAAATTAAAAGGTGAGTGCTCTTTGGTTGTAAGGCTGACACAATCCCGTGCTAGAGGAGACCCTGAAACGAATGGGAAGGCCCTACTGCCTACAGCAAGGGAGCTTTTCTAGGAGAATGTTGCATGTTGGCTGTTTTCCCAGTCCCACGAAGTCCCTTAGAAGCACGCTGTGGCGTATTTCACTTGGTTTCAGGGAATTGCCGTGCACAGGATGTTTTTTTTTTTCCCTGAAGTGCCGATGCTGCAGTGTTCCTGTCAGATGCAGGAGGCATCTTTCTGTTACTTCTCTGTGTGGGCACACGCAGACCTGGATCCTGGGGAATTTACAGCAGCTCCAGCTTTGTAACCTGCAGTGTGGGGGGAACATCTGCCTGCATGGAGCAGGCATCTGACCACGTAGCTTTGCTTTGCTCTCCAGGTGAGCACTCGGGTAAGGCTGGCCAGGACACCTCTGGGTGTCTGCTGCTGCTTTGGACGTAGATTGGGTGATTTTTCCACAAACCAAGGTGCCAAAATAAGCAAGCAAGCAGCAGCCTGGGGCTGCGTGCTGGAGAGCTGCAGGCAGGGTCCCAGCATGGGTCTGGGGAGGTCCCACTGCTGCCCTTCCAGCTCCAGTCTGACCCAGAAAGGCCAGGCAGAAGATCTTCATGAAGAGCTTTGAGATCTCTCCATGGCAAGGGCTGAGTAGGACCAGCACTGCTCTTGCTGGGAGTTCTGGTTTGGCTCCCGGGCCAGCGGCAGTGCCTGTGCTGCACGTAGTTTTGCCTTGAGTTTGGGAGCGGTTCCTCTGCTCTTTCATAATTTGCCTTCTCCTTCAGCAGGAAGTGCGGATTCAGCAGGCATTGTATGCTCCAGCAGCCTGCCAGCTGCCTCACTGAAGCTAATTCACAATTCAAGTCAATCCTGATAAGTTTGCAAACAACGTGCAGTGATTTCTGGGCTAGATAGCAGCTGAGCTGAGCTCCTCCGCCTCCAGCCTGTCAGTGGAATGCGGCAGTGCCTTTGCTTTGTAAAGCTCATGGGTCAAACTTGCTCTTAACTTTGTGTGCTGCTGTCATGTTTCATAAATTTCTTATTTGTTTCAGAATAACTTGAAATAAGCATCATCTTTCTTGCTACAAGCCTCAGATGAGTGCATGGAGGCACAAAGAGGGCATATGGTTAGTGTTGGTTTAATACGAGCTAGGAATTGAACCCAGGGCTTCTGACTTTGCAGTTTAGTGCTTTGATCACTGGATAATTCTGCTACCCCGCTCTGTAACACACTGAAACAGCCTGGGAATAACTCCAGTGAAAACAAGAGCGGCATTTTTTTTCTTAGCCTAACTGCATGTGGCAGCCACTGAAAGCGCGCGTGGAGGAACTGGCCCAGAGGAAGCGACTCTGCCCTCGTGGCTCATCAGCCCTGGCAGGAAACAGCGGGTCCAAGTCAGAAGGAACTTACTTAAAAGCTAATGAGCGAGTGGTGCAGCAAACATGGAGAGAAAGGGTGGTTCGATAGCCAGCAGGGGAGCTTGGGGTCCTCTGTCTCCGTCCTTATTCCACCTGCTCTCTCTTGGTTCTCATCCCTTTAACCAGGGAGGTGCTGAGGTGATGATCTATCAGATAGGGGTTTGTAGGTGAGACCGTGCCCTCTCCCTGGAAAAGGGGGTCAATACAGAACGCACAGTGCTTAATCTCAGTATGTTTTTGTGAAATGAAAACCTCATGACTTTCTATCTCAGCTTGGTGGATACTAGGTTTTTTTCGGTTGTGTGCAAGGTCAGTAGTCTCAAGTGTAGCAGCCTAGAACTGCAGGATGGGTTTGACCATTCTGAGCAAAAATTGTTACAATTCAGTGGCAGAAGTAGGAATACGTAGTGCTCCTGCCAGCAGGGCTTTCCTTATGGGTAAGGTTGTGGAAGCTCACCTTGGTGCACTTTCCAAAGGGCATGAGGTCACAGCACAGGCAGACTTAGCTTTTGAAGTCTATTTGTCACTGTGCTATTTGCTGGGTTCCTTTTTTTTTTTTTACTCCTCCTTTAGTATTGGAATTGGAAATTCAAGTTGGAGAAATGTGAAAGCAATTGGGCCTAATCCATTCCTGTTGTTACTCCTTTTGTTTTCACTGGAGTTACTCCAAGGCTGAATTCAGCATATGATGAACAACTTGTTCTCCAAAGTTGGAATTTAGGCGAGAAGGTTTTAGGGATGATCACACAACTCTGAGGCTCCTTCTCAAATAACTGAAGCTCCCACAAGAGGGACAATATATGGTGAGTTCGGGTTATTGAATTTAGTACAACATTCTAGTAATAAGCCCTCTAGTCATAATAATACATTATTATCCATTAGAACAATTACTTGAATGAAACCCAACTGCTGGCTCACTTAGATTGGATGGAAAAATCCAAGCTGTTGATCTCTGTTGCCAGTTAGCTGAGCAGATACTAACCACGAGCGAAGGACAAATGGTTCTGAGCCTGGTAATCCTCCTCCCACTTCCCTTTCCTCTCACCTTCTCTGGAACCAGCTCCTCCAGGGTTGCCACTCGTGGGATGTTGCATGCCCTTCACACACTGACCATCTCCACTGCAGCCCAGGGAAGTCTCCAAAGAGGTCACAAGCTCCAGGTCTGCTTTGGTCAGATGGAAAAAGGAGAGTGCTGCAAGCTATGGAGAAGCTGCCCATTCCCAACGGAGGGCTAGGTGGTGTTCGGCTGGGTTTGGGTTTTTTGCAGGAGGGGGGATGTTTTTGTTAAGACCAAAGATGAAACTCTTCACAGATCTGCAAAAATGAACCAATCCTCGCTGCTGGTTAGTTCCTCCTGCCTTCCTGTGAGGTATTGGAGGGGTCATGGCAGACACGAGATCCCCATGGTAAAATTAAGCTTTTCTTTCTTGGAGAAATAACCATTTCTCCATAACCATGTTTCTCTGGCTCACTCCATTTCATTTACTTTCTAAACAACTTAGATCACAAAGGGCTCCAGCAGGGGTGCACCATCTTGCAAAGAAAAGGTCTGGATGATTTTCTCCATTTTTCTTGTGAAAGTTGTGCTTCCTGCTCTTGCCTAGAGAAGAGGATTTACAACAGATGCTCCTGCAGTCTCCACTGTGTGGGGTTTGAACGGTGGAGGATTCTCCACACTTGATGTACTTGGGAGGCCAGAGCCGTTTTCTGCTGAACAACATGAGTCCTGTCTGACCGGTGGGAAATCTCTCTGTCCCAGAGCTCGGCTGACGCTTAGGCAGGAGATCCCTCCTTGCAGCAGCTCTGCTGTGGTGGGACGTATCTCCCCAGCAGCTCTGCACCAGCATCTGCAGTGCCACAGCCACGGTACTTCCTTGGTCTTGCTGAGGCTGAGCACTTCTCTGTTAGCCTTTGGGTATCATCTTCCTCCTCCTCTCCTTTGATTCTGACCCAGGGAGTGGGCTCTGGCTGCTCTCACCACTGCTCCTCCTTCCACACCCTCTCTATTCGCACCTCCCCAACACCTTAGCTGATGCACAGGGTAAAATACTTTCTTCAATGGTTATATACTTAGGAAGAGGGGAGGATGAACCCTCCGAAACCTTTGAAAACCAAAACAAAGCAACTTCCAATCTTACTTGCCATGGCTTATTTCTCTCCCCAATGGAAAGTGCACCACTAATAAGCTGGTCAGTGTAATGGTCAATGAGATGCTGCGGAGGTTTTAGGGAGAAGGCAGAAAATTTGGTGTATTCCACACAGTTACTGACCTCAAGGCTCAGCGGAGCAAACACCAGATAGCCAAGGAAAACAGAAAGAATAGTTAAAATCTTACAAACCACAGCATGGAGGGTTTATCGCACCAAGCTTTGGTTAAAGTTCACACAGCGAAGAGGATCTCTGTCGTTCTAGGAACTGCAGTTCCTACCATTTGTCAGACAGGCTGGTCCAAGACGTAATCACTTCCCCAACTTGGTCATCAAGAGTGCGGTAATTTGGATCAAGACTTTTGGAAGACTTCAACGCTAAACAAAGCATGTTATTGCCTAACATAAGCACAGGGGAGGAAGAGGTGTATTTTTCCCCTTCTGTGGCTGTGTTTCTGCAGGGCGCCCAAACATGATATAAATCGCTGGATTTATGCAACATGGGTTTGGCAGAGTTCAAAGGTGGGACCTGCTCAGCCTCCTGGTCTGCAAGCCTTGCCTGCTCCGAGAGCCCAGGTAAAACTGTGGCCTTGTGCCTCCAGCCCTGTTAAACTCTTATTTTGTCTCCTATTTGGGTTTTTGCTACACTTCTCTGGAAGTATTTGGCTCCAGGAGTTGGGGCATCTCATCTTTCACTTTGAAACTCTCTGTTCCTTCTAGCTCCTGAGCCATCTGGGAACTGCAGACCCTAAGAGTTTGGAAACTAGAAGATTTAAAAAAAAAATAATCATCAAAACCTGTATTGTCTTAATTCCTGGAGGAGGCAGATTGTAACTCATGTTCTTGAATGCTGTGGTTAGGTGTTCAGCCCATTTCTCCTGGAAGCTACAATTTTTATTTGTTTTGCCCTGTGAAGTGTTTGCTGAAGGACTTTCTCCTATTCCCGGGTTTGCAGTAATGCCTGCGGAGAAAGGCTGACTGCTTCTTAAAAAACTGAATCAAATCTGGGTGGAGGAGATAGGTAAGCAGCCTGGTGTGGAGAGTTGGTGGGGGTGTTTTGGATGACTTATTCCTCTTCAAGTGATACGATCCCATGCTACACTTGGTCGATTCAAGCACAAACTTCCCCAAAAGAGGGAAGTCTGGGTTCAGCTGTGAGAGCTGAGGATTGCTTCTCAGATGGGTGTCCATGCCCCTCCTTGAACAAAACCACAGTTCACCCTTGCCCATCGAGGCACCACAGTTCTTCCTTGACACTCTCCTTGAGTCCCATGGTCGCTCCCTGTCCCTGAGGGGCTATGACCCACCCGTTTGGGGGCTATTTTTCAGTGGAGGTCGCTGAAGAAGAAAGCGTTGAGAGGTGCACCTCTGGGCCAGGCCCTCCCCTGGCAAGAACTGTGGATTTATTATTTCCCCCCCTCCCCCTTGAACTTTGCTGAAACGCACAGCCATACTCCAGGACCTTCAAGGGCTGCTTCTCTAATCTCCCCAGAAGGATTACTGCTGCTGGAAATCATGAGGGCTTGGACTAGCTATCAACTTTATCAGGAAAGCTTCTTTTCGGCCAAGCTAGTAAGAGCTTTGCTAAGCAAGAATCTTGGGTTGAAGCTGCTCTTCTCACGTTTCACAGATGGCCTCAATGAATGATTTACTAGGAGAGTAAAAGATTAGCCAGATTCCTCCAACTGCATCTCCAGTCACATAAAGCACTGGATTTTATTGGGGCCTAGGCAATTCCTAATTCTTTAGCCTCCTTAGACTGTTTTACAGTGACTAATTGCCCTGTGCTCCCTTCCCTGAGAATCAGGTGTCTCCTGGTGAGGAACCCACGCTCCTCACACGAGCCTCACCCTGTGGCTTTGAAACAACTGTGCCAATGAAGGCTTCTCCGTACGGTCAGGGACCCAACAACCACAAGACGTTACATCTCCAGTTGTATTTTATTGGAGAGGTTAAAATGCTTCTGGGAGGGAGATGGCAAAGGGAATACTTAAAACATGCAATGAGGTGTTTCCATAAAATTATCAAAAGCTTTGCAGAATCTTCCTGTGGAGAAGAGCCATAGCTGGAGAGTTCACATGAACCATGGTTGGGTAGGGCAAAACCTCTTGCTTTAATGTTTTCACCAGTCTCCAGGGCTCAGATGAGCTCTTCTGGGGGAAGGGAGATTACCCCATGTTTGCCTGTTACGAAGTTTCTCACATTCTTCTCTTTTATGCTTGGCAGCCAGAACTCTGCGTCTGACGCTCTATGGCAATTCCTACAGAGTCTGGCTGTTTTAAAGGACTGCAGTACTGATTTAGACCTCCGAATTAGAAAAGCAGGGTTTAAAGTGGACCTATTTTTTTCCTTTAGAGTGAGACTTGTTAAAGATCTTCGTTACCGGTTGTCTCCCAACATCAACAGATCTTTGCATTTAACCATTTGCATGACTTCCATCATGCTTTTCTCCCCTGCTCTCCAAATTAACCAACAAACAAACCAGTCTAAAGCTTAAACAATCAAAAAGCTAAAGGGCTTGCAGGACTGGGTCGTCCATTGCTATCGCTATACGAAGCACATATGGGCATGTGCTGATCTCACATCTAAAGTCTTTGGTTTATAATGGTCAGAGACAAGAGCTTTGAGACTCACTGGGGGAATCAAGCCCTAGCAGAAATGTTTGAAATATTTGGGTGCGAGCCAAAAGGCTAAGAAAAGAGGTTTTGTGTCTTCCTTTCTCTCTGCTGTGATCTCCTCACATACAATGCTAAAACCTACATGAGAAATACGGATGAGAAGAAACAGCCCTGACAGACTTGTCCCCAAGGCACCAAAAGAGGTCAAAGATGCTCAGTCTTCCCCAGAAGCACAGGGATAATAAAATCTGCTACTTTTCTGATTTTTGTGTCACCATTTATCTGTATAAATTGGGGCTGAACCTACTCCCTGGCTGTCCCTTTTGGTTGAACCTATGGCATAAAGGAGACAGAAGCAGCCCCCGGAGCCCCCTTGGTGGGAGCTCTCCCACCACACGTCTTCAAGGCTTAAGTTTTGCCACAATTTATAGCAGGATGAGGGAAGAGCTATAAAAAGTACAGGAATGCAAAATTCTGTCCTCAGTAAAGGCAGAAATAAGCTGTGTGTGTGTTTCCAGCCAGGACAGAGCATTCTCTGCCATCAGTTGTGTCTGGTATAAATGACCTGTGCGTTGGCATTGGCTGTACATACAACTTCCCAAGCGTGTCGGTTAGCGGAGCGAATCCCACAGCATTTGTTTTGAAACGACTGCGTCCTCCCCACAATGCGACTGACCTGTAGGAACAGAATATTATGACTAAACACCACTTTAAAAGCAAACGTGATCCTTTGATGTCTCAGAGACAGATCTGTCAAGCCTGTGTTTGGGAGAGCAACACCAAAACTCAGAGGATTACTCACCATGGTGGTTTTTGAAGATATTAAGTCATTCACCTAGATTTTACACACAGACAGCCAGGCCAGGCGGGGTCCCTGGGTTTGCTGGAGTGGGATCTCCCACCAGTGACTATCAAAGGTCTCGGAGCCATGCAAGACCCTATCAAAAACTGAGCCCCCACTTCTCATTGCCAGGCAGATGGGACCATTGATAAGGGTTTGAAAAGGCACAGTCAAAAGACAGAGCAATTAACAGGAAGAATTCAGAGTCATAGAGAGAAGAGATAAAAAGTGAATTTCCTTGATTTTTGAGTATCCCTCTCATTATTTTTAGGTATATGATCTTTTTGCCAGATGCACAGAACGGACACCCGGGATCCTGACGTCTTACTCTGAAAAGGCAGTGACTCCAGCCTTTCGCTGTGCATCCCACCACGGCTGCGTGTTTGGAAGGCTGTGTTGGCAATAGTGGGGCAGCTGTGCAATATACTGCTATAAAACGTTCCTCTTGCAATGTTGTCCTGCTTTTTATCCCGTTCTTCCTGGAAACTCTCATGGCCAATGCAGCAGGGGATCTGCTGCTAAAGGAAGGGCTGTTCTCTGCCTGCCTGCCCTTATCCACAGACTGAAGATATCCCTCTCCAAAACCAAACAGGAATCAAAAAAACTAATGAGCTAAAAAGGAAATGACATTGCTAATGAATTTATGAGATAGCTTAAATGCTTATTTCTCAACGATCTTTATTGGGCTGGGTCAGGATCCCATCTGAGCATGGCCGGGAGCACAGCAGCCCCGGCTCAGCAGTGGAGGGTAAGGAAGGAAACAGCTGTGATCCCTTTTCAGAGCCTTTGCTCCTATTCATCCCCTTAGGTGTATCCCCATGTAAATAACCTTCCGTATCACTTCACAAAGTGGTTGCTAAGTGGGACGGAAGAGGAGGTATTCTGTAATGTAGTAATTTCTGTCTTTTCTCTTTATTTTCCTGCTTGGTCACAGAAAGGAAATCTGGCTGGTTGTTAATTTGAAAGCATTTGTAGCGGTGATGGCATAATAGATATGAAAGTTCACAGGACTCTGGCAACTGCTAATGTATTGAGGCTTTCAGATGAAAAAATGAAAGCTGCCTGTAAAGGATTCCCATTTGTCATGAAAACCCCACGATACCATGGGACAGCTGTTTGCCTGGGATCTATATCTCCGATGTAAGGAACCAGAACAGACATGTTCTCTGTTGTACAAAGACCATAACCCCAGAGACAGGTAAATCATTCTTTATAAGGAAAAAACATCATACAGAATTAACGTTTTCTATAAAACATACTTTTCAGGCTTTGCTTGCTATTTGACATAATCAAAAACATGGCTTAAAATGCATAAATGATGGACTTTTATATTCTAGAGCTCTAGTAACTTCCTCTGGAGCTGGATTTGGCACTGCTATGAGCAAGGCTGGATAGCTGTCAGGGTCTGGTTTGGCACGGAGCTCTCCCATTTTCCTGCAAGAGCACGGAGGTGCAGCAGGTGACAAAAGTTTCCTGGGAGAGGCTGGGTCCAGAGTCTGTCTTTGCTCCCCTCAGGCTGCTCTCTGCTTTGCCTCCTTCCCCACATCAAATAATTTGGTGAGTTTTCATTTGAAAATCAGAATGAAAAAAAATAAATAAATTGTCCAGGGCTGAAGCTTCACCAAGCAGCTGGAAAGGAGGAAAAGCCAGGCTGTGACACCAAGGTAACACAAGCATCACACAAAGGGTGAGCTCCTGGAAAATCTGCTCCTGGTTCTCTTTGTGTGGTTTTATTCTTCACGTGGTGTCTTTGCCATGGCTTCAAAGCCAGTGCTGGGCTTTACATATGACCAAGGTTGCTTGGGAGGCTGTCACACAGAGGTCGTTTAACAACACAGAGGTACTGCTGTGAAGTTCAGGGAGGAGAAATAAGCCCCCACCCCACCCCGAGCTCCCTGTGAGCCCTCCCTGCTGGTATATTTTTAGTGGTGACTCTTTTTAGCTCATTCTGTGTCAGGAAATTCTGCACTGAGCTTCCTGCTGTGCTGGTACATCACAAGGGCAAAGCACGTCTGACTGGAAGAGTTTACAAATTTCCCTAACTTTGGCAGATCCCAAGATTTCCTCCCATCTCTCTCTCCCATCTTCGTCTCTCCACTTTTCGGTTATTGCTTCAAACGGGTAAGACAGCAAACCTTGTAAGTAAGGGATGACAAAAATAAAATGCAAATCAAATGGCAAGATTAACCCAACTGTGGGCTCAGTGTGTGCAGGCACAGGGAAGTGAAAGAATATTGAACAGAGCTTTCAAAACTCTGTCTCTTTGCCAGAGCTCCATCTCCAGACACTAATTTAGTTGTACTAGTAATGCATTTAAGCATGTTCCTCTGTTAAGCAATAACCCCCCCTTCTTCTCTTGGTCTCTTTTCCCAAGGAACAGGCGATGGGACAAGAGGAAACGGCCTCAAGTTGCCCCAGGGGAGGCTCAGATTGGATATTAGGAACAATTTTGACACTGAAAGGGTTATTGCACATTGGGATGGGCTGCCCAGGGAAGTGGTTGAGGCACCATCCCTAGAGGTATTTAAAAGCCGGGTTGACATAGTGCTTAGAGACATGGTTTAGTGATGGCTTTTTATCAGAGTTAGGTTGATGGTTGGACCAGGTGATCTGAAAGGTCCCTTCCAACCCAGACAATTCTATGGTTCTATGAATTCATGTAAGTGCAACCCAGGGCTTGCAGAGCACCCGTAGCAGGCTGAGACAGCGGGGATGGACAAGGACAGCCTTGACTTTGTTGCTGTGAAAGAGATTATTTTTAATGTAAAAGTTACTGTCTCGGGCAGCCTTTGTCTCATCAGTGCAAAATTTCAAAATTAAATTTTTATTTAAATTAAGTCTGGAGGCTAAAAGTGTGTTAGTCATTGCCCATACATCTTAGGGGAAGCAGGGCTCTCTAAAGTTATTGTTAGCATCAGGCATCTGGTTTATGTTTAAAATGATTTATTCAATGATGGGAGACAGGTAAGGAACCATCATGGAAGACAAACTAGAAAAGATTGGAGTTTTCAAAGCTCTGAAACCACTGCTAAATCAAAGTTGTCTGTCTTCAAAAGGAATATATAACTTGATTAGGTTCTTTAAACAATGTACAATGCTCACAAAGTTGGCAGATGTTA
The DNA here is from genome assembly GCF_964106895.1 of Numenius arquata. Lineage (NCBI taxonomy): Eukaryota > Metazoa > Chordata > Aves > Charadriiformes > Scolopacidae > Numenius > Numenius arquata. Next base: position 23,352,596 of record NC_133580.1, on the reverse strand, counting down.
TTAGAGGCAGAGTTGGTAGCACAGCCTGCTCTGGAGGTTGCTTGTCCCTTCTAAGTGCAAGATCCTGTTCTTATGTCATGACTCTGTCTTTTTTCTCTCTCTTTTTTTTTTTTTTTGGAGAAAATTTCAGCCCAGCACTTCAACTGCCTGCGAGAGCCAAGGCAGAGAAGAATACATTGTTTTTTCGGTGTCAGAATAATTCAGGAAATCCTTTCTTTGGAAAGATCTAATGCTTCCATACTTTGAAAGAGGGACTTGAAATCCAGTGGGGGAAGATAAGCTTTGTGCTACGGACGGGCGTGCTGCCATTGCCATAAGGATCCGGCCACGGGTGTTTCACTTTTACGAGTCTCTGAAAAAGTCTAGTTTGTGTTTGTGCAGTGGGGCTTTGCAAGAGCTTAGCTAAGATTAGAGAAGAGTCTCTGCTTGTGTCTCCTGGTTGCCTGGCCCTCACCGGCCTGCGCGAGGGGTGGAATTGGGCTTTCCTGGTAAGGACCAGCTCTTGCTAAGAGTGGGACGTTGGGAGAGAGAAGAGAAAGCCCATCCTCTGCGGCTTCCAGTGTGCTGGAGTGGAGATGGAGACTGTGCCTGGATGCTGGAGCTGGTGGGATGGGGCAGGTTGGGAAGGGCAGACCAAGGGGGAATGGACCCGTGTCCCTTTGATCCCCTCTCCCCAGCCTGACGGGGTATTGCCTTCCTCTCCTGACAGCAGACATCAGTGACACTCACAAGCAATAATCCACATTTCCAGGCACGCATGCAGGCAGAGGGCAAAGGGCCACTGCTGTGGCCACCCCAGGTCGTGGTGTACCCCAGAGGCAGCAGGGCAGCCCTGAGCACTCAACGGAGGCAAAAACTGCATTTGGAGAGCCTCAACTCTTCCTCCAGCTGGACGTACTCTTCTTCATCTCACCCACTTTTTTGGACAAAAGATGGTGTCCTGGGTTGCAGCTGATGCCCTCAGCAGGTTCAGTTCTCCACAGTGGCGATCCTGAGCTGTTGGGCAGGGGCTTCTCAATTTTCCCTCTGTAGCACAGAGCAGATATGTCATCATTATTGCTCTGCCCTCTGCAACCTGCTTTCCCGCTGCAGAGATATGGCGCAGGGATGTGTGGGGCTGGGCAACCAGAGGTGCCATCTGTCCCAGCAGGTTGGACATTTCCAGTGCCTGCACTTTTCCAGCAGGATGAAAAATGGGGCTACACAACTGTGACTGCACACAGCCACATGTTTACTTCTTTTTTTTAAACTTTTTCCAAAACACACCTTCACCCGAGGGCTGACCCAGCTGGGGCTTACCAGCCTGCTGAGGAAGGAGTTCAATGAAATGTTCCGGATTTGAGGGAAAACACTTCTCATGGAGAACTTTTCAGGTTTGCTATAAACTCGGCACACCTGTCCCACCAGGTTAAGCCAGCCCTGGGTAGTGTCCCCTCCTGCCATGCTGCTGAGGAGGCAGCAGCGATGTGGCCTCCCCATGGGGACAGGTTGTTGGGGGTGACCAACATTTGTCAGACCAAAGTGGACTAGAGCCAGAGGGGATTTTTAATTTCCAGATGCTTTTAAAATAAAAATAAAGACTCTGCTGTAAACTGGCTTTGAATGGACGCCTGTGCTCCAGCCAAATAGTTGACTGATACGGGCTCGATGGCTGGGCAATAAAACCTCACACTGCAATCCGGGCAGGCAGCCTGCCCTCCCAGATAAAAATCTTTATGTGCTTTTTGACTTCTTTTTCGTTCTTTTGGGAGGGAGGGGGAAACGGTCTGGGAGAAGAGAGTTGGCAATAGCAGAGGGGGAAACGGTCTGGGAGAAGAGAGTTGGCAATAGCAGAGCGGGAATTCAAAATGGGGGGGGGGATATTGTCCCGGAGATGCTGTGAAGTCCTGCGGGGACCGGGCAGGGCTGGTGAAAGGGTGACGTCGCAGGACCCCTTGCTGTGCACACCTTGCTTCGGATCCAGCCACAGGCACATTTCTAACCTGGCCCTGGGTGAATCCCTTTGCAAGCCGCTTAAACCTGGTGGCTGCCAATCAGCGTAAGGAGAGCAGTGAATTGATTTCCAGTGTCTGGGGGGATGTAGCTCCCAAGGCAGGCACTCAGCTCTGCTCTGGGGCCCTGGGAGCCTCCTGGGCCCACATTTTACCTGCCCACTGGGTGTTGGGGCACCCCAAGCCTGCAGAGGTGGCTGTTCACAGAACCCCATCCCTCCAGTGCAGCTTTGTGAACGCTATGGATGGAAGGCTACAGGAACACGAGGGTCTCCATGCCGATGCCGGTGGGGAAAGGGAGGGGGATGCCCGAGGCTGGCTCTGCAGCCCACTGCCTGCTCGCTCACCTCCCGCTGCCACTCATCGCCTCCCCGAACCGGAGCTCACCCCCTCCCCAGCAGCGCTGCCAGCTGCTTTATCAGCACAGATCTTGATTAATTCCTTATGCTGCAGGCATGATTGCCTTTTCTGGCCAGCTGGATTTCTCTGTGCCATGTTTTATCCCGTTCTCGGCACCGAGCCGGCACGCATGGGAGCCAACAAGACCGGGGCAGCAGAGCTAGAGACGCCAGCATGGAGGGAGCATGGGGTGACGCAGGGTGACATGGGGACGACCCAGGGCTGCAGCCCACATGCAAGCCCAGGAGCCACTCCCCAGCAGGTGCTCTTGGGAAAAAAAAGCTGGTTTTAGCTGTTTCCAGAGCCTGTGTCTGGCTGCGGTGGGTGGGGAGTGAGGACGGGCTCATCACCAGGGCTGTTTTTTGACGGGTGACACCAGGGCTGTTTTGGCAGCACTGGGGCTAGCAGGGCTTGCTAGTGGCCACAAGAAAACAGAGCAAGCGTGAAGCCGCTCTGCTGTACTGGGGGTCACTGTTGCCAGCAGAAATGCCTGCGATGGACAGCTTCACTCGCCCATCTCACTGACCCAGAGGAGGAAACACAGCTACTGCTGATGGCCTTTGGGGGACTGAGCCAGCCTGGTGACCCAGCCGGACTACCAAGGACCAGTCCCTCCTTCCCTCCCTCTTGTAGCTATTTTTTTTCTTGTTAAACTACTTGCATAGAGGCAGCTTTTGCAACCCGTTCCCTGCCTGACTCTTTTTATTCTGCATTTCCTATGAGGATTCTGATCCGGAGCCAAGGCAAGCTGCTCTGCCTGATGGAGGTGTGTACAGGGAGGGGGGTCTATCCGCACCTGGACAGGGCCAAACCACAGGAGCATCTCACCCTGCATCTCACCATTGCCATCCACGAGGCAGCCTGGGGTGACACTGCAGCCCTCGGCAGGGACCAGCAACATTTTTTGCCCCTGGAGAACAGAGAGATGTAAGGAGTCGTTGCAGACACTTCTTCAGCAGCACCACCAGCATTTTTGCTGTCGCTGTGGCATCTCTGTTAGGCATTACCAGGCGTTCGCCTTGTCCTGGTGTGACCCGGGTCACACAGTCCTGCGTGGAGCAGACGCCCAGCCAGGAGCTGTCCTTGACCATCCTCTCATCCGGCAAAAGGGCTTTTGCCCCTCTCCCACGGGCCAGGGTTGCCGATCGAGCAAATCTGTGCAGCTTTGCCAGGAAGCCACATGTTTCAGAGCAATCTTTTCACGCATGGGGGAAGGCAGGGGTTGGAGGCAGCACACCTGGGGTGCAGGGTCCCCGTGGTCCCCTCCTGCGGAGAAGGTGATGCCGGGGTGTGCATCACCTCTGCCTCGCAGCATCCTCCCTGGCTCCTCCATCCAGACATTGTGTGCCTGACACAAGGGGCGTTCTAATCCTCGCTCCTGTTTCAAATGTCATTCAGTTCCTCGTGGCATCTCACAAAAGACTGAATGGGCAGCAAGCATAAAGGCAAATAATCCTTATGCTGGGAATGCCTTTGAACAGCCCTGACCTGCCTCCGCAGGCATCTGCCGGCATGGGGGATGCCACGCAGCTCTCCCGCGTGTCTGAAGTTCTGACGAGGGGAGACAGGATCCTGCCCAAAACATTTGCATCTGGATTAGACTCTCAAATGCCAGAACATGCATCTGTGTTTGCCTGTGTTACTCATTTCTTCCTGACTTGACATTCCTGGTCACTTGGTAAAAACCACAACAAATTCACTTTTTTCCCCCCCCTCTTGTTTAGTTTATTCATTACATCTCCTGTTACACTACACTCTGGCCTCAACGGATTAATTTGCGATTCTCCTGAGATATGCCTGCTGTAGGAGCAGATAGTAGCATATAATCATTTAACATATGAATGCTGTCAAAGGGTTTAATCAAATCTGAAATTGCCCGCCTTTGTGCCCTGTGCTAACTCGTTGTGACTGCAGAAAGTGAGCCCCACTCCCCTAGACAAAGCAAAACTGCAGCCTGGCTCTTTGTCTACTCTCTTTGCATAATTTCCTGAACCCTGCGCTGTTCCACCTGCTCACTAATGTTAAGCTTGATTATGGAGCATCTATATGCAGCCCACTCCACAAATGCACCCTGGCAAGGATGGATTTTTTTGGGGGGAGGAACTATGGGAACAAGTCTCTCACCAGGCATGTTCCTCTCCAGTTTGTAAGACCCCAAATCCGAATGCTTCATCAGTACTTCCCCAGCCTTCCCTGAAACACCAACTTGCAAAAGTACAAGTGTTCTTGTCCTTGGCACCTCCCCACGGGCTGCTGGAAATTCAAATGCTTTTTTGGGAGGGTGGGAAATAACTCACAAATCTTCTTTTTGTTGTGTGGGGGTTTTTTTGTTTGTTTGTTTGTTTTTTTTTTAAACAAGATGCCTGCAGGAGGGCTTGGTAGGATGCTCACCACTCCAGCTCGCTGGCCACATTGAGCGCAGGGTGTTTCTGCAGCGCCCATAACCCTGACCCTGGGGCTCCGGGAGGAAGCGCGCGGTTCCTGGAAAGCATTGTTCCCGTGTTTGTTTGTTCCGCGTCCTCCCAGCAGCCACTGAGATGAGGGAGAAGAAAGGGCAGCCTACGGGAGCCAGCTCCCGCAAAGGAGACCTGGGCAGGCAAACAGGGCTGCGCACCCTGACTGAGCCCCCACCAACCTCCCCCTGCACAGCCTGCATGAGCATCCCTCACCATCACACTGCTGGTCCATGCGTGAGCAGACACCTGGGAGCACAGTGGTGTCCATCGCCACGAAGGCTCACCCACAAGGAGAACAGGCAGAGCTTTGCTGCTGGGGTGGGTCTCAGATACAAGCCTTGTACAAGAAAGACATTGAGGGGCTGGAGCGTGTCCAGAGAAGGGCAACGGAGCTGGTGAGGGGTCTGGAGCACAAGTCTTGTGAGAAGAGGCTGAGGGAGCTGGGGGTGTTCAGCCTGGAGAAAAGGAGGCTGAGGGGAGACCTTCTCGCTCTCTACAACTCCCTGAAAGGAGGGTGTAGCCGGGGGGGGTCGGTCTCTTCTCCCAAGGAACAGGCGACGGGACAAGAGGAAACGGCCTCAAGTTGTGCCAGGGGAGGTTCAGGTTGGCTATCAGGAAAAATTTCTTCACGGAAAGGGTTGTCAAGCCTTGGAACAGACTGCCCGGGGAAGTGATGGAACCTCCATCCCTGGAGGTGTGTAAAAGACATGTAGATGTGGTGCTGAGGGACATGGTTTAGGGTGGACTTGGCAGTTTTGCGTTGATGATTGGACTTGATGACCTTAAAGGTCCCTTCCAACCCAGGCAATTCTATGATTCTATGATCACTCTTTGAAACACAATGCAAACTCAGGGCCAGCCAGGCTGGCACTGGTTGTGTTGCAGGAAAGCCTTTGACCCTGCTCTTCCCTTGCACAAATTCTTCCAGGAGCCCATCGCCCTCCCAGGATGCTGTGGAGGAGGCTCCCAGCAGCCGCCTCTTTGGCCTGTGCCTGGGAGTGTGTGTGGAGGCAGCCACCCCCCATTCTCCTGGAGCAGAGGGAGCCCTTGCAGCCGCCCCGCGGGGAGCAGCTATTTTGGGGCAGCGATAATCAGAAGCAGGACTGCCGAGCCGGAGGCAAAGGGGTGTCTCCCAGCTCCCTTGCACTGCTGCCAGGGTGGTTGGAAACAACTTGTGCAGCCCCTGCCAGGGCCTGAGCCGCCTGCGCTGGGGCTGCTGGTGACTCCTGGGCCACCTGGCCACGCTCCAGCCCACAGGAGCCAAGGACTGTCCCCTGGCCAGAAGGTGCTGGCCACCCTCGGAGGAGCTGTGCCAATGCAGGTCGGCCCCGAGGTGGCGGTTGCAGCTGGATGTGCTCATTAGCAACTGTCTTTGCAATTAGCCCACCAGTTTCCACCAGCATCTCTGGGAACAAGCCTTGTGCTGGGATGGCTGCCCCGGAGGAGGATGCTGGCCCAGCAGCCACCCTCCAACACTGCTTGCCAGGGCTGATGCCCTTTCCACACCAAAATCTCTGAACCTGACTCAAGCAAACATCTAAACCAGGCACGGACGGTGCTGCCAGGTAGAGCATTTTGGACACAGGGGGGTATCCTACACGGCAGAGCCCAACAGAGGCCCCTTCACCCACTGAGTGGTATTTCCCACCAATTCCCCAATTTGCTGTTGAAGAACCATTTGGTGTTTTTTAACAATCGTTTCAGCCAACCCCCCCAAAAGCTGGCTTGGTAACAGCCCCCATACCTTGAATGCCAAGTACTTTTGCTCCCAAGGTTTTACAGCCCAGCCAGGAGCCCTGCAAGCAGCAGCATCGGTCCCTACCAGGGACTGGGCATCCCCCTGTGCCCCCAGCCCTCCAGGCACCCGACTTTCCCCGGGGTCTGCAGGGGGGAGAGCGGGCAGCCGGGATGTGACCTCAGCGTGGCTGTGCTGGTGCCTGCCCGAGCCGGGGAGTATCAGCACGTCCTGTCACACAGTGCGGTGCATTGTACCAAAAATAGGGGTCCCCCATTGTATTGTTACGCAAACATCATCTGCAAGTAAATCAACCCCCCCTGGGATTTTCCAAGCCGACTGCCTGGGATTTCTCAGGGTCATTTCCCCCCCGCTTCTGGGCACACCAAGACCCCAAAGCACAAAGCAGCCCTGGGAAAGGGTGGCCCAGAGGGGGTCTCCCCGCTTGCTGACCTGCCCCAGTGGGCAGAGGTGATGCTGTGGGTCCCATCGACCTGCCACCGAGGAAATTCAAGTTTCTGTTTCTGCCGTCAGCACAAGGAGGGCTGCTGGCCACCCCTGGCACACACATCTCCTCCTGGTCCCCACGACCACCCCTGGGGCTTCAACACAGCCCCGTGCCAGCTTTGCCAATGCTGCACCTCCTGGGACGCTTGCTCCAGGCAGGCAGAGCCAAACAAAAAAACCCTAGCCTGTCTGCTGAGCAAAAGGTCCAGGAGGAGGAAAAATAAACACAGGAAAAGCCACAACATTCAAGAACGTCACTGGATACTTAAATGATGCCAATGGCCTTAAAAGCTGCTTGTGTTTGTAGAAGCGCTTTAGAAATGGCATAAATTTTTCATGAAATAAAATACTACCAAGCAAGATAGGTCACAGACAGTATCTGTCTCTGGCACTCACAGCAGCACTGCTGCTGTGGTGACCTCCAGACACAAAGCTCCCATGTTCTCAAACGTCATGATCATACCCACTGAGAGATGGGGAAACTGAGGCATGAGTGGGCACCACAGCTTTTCCCACCAAGCTGGCAGCAGGAGGGAACTGCCCCTGGCTGCTGGCTTGGCACCCCATCCTGACTCCTTCCACCCTATCCCCATCCCAACCCACTCCTTCCCATCCCAACTCAACCCATCCCATCCCACCCCGTCCAACTCCATTCCAACCCACTCCATCCCATCCCATCCCAACCCAATCCATCCCATTCCACCCCATCCCAACCCATTCCATCCCATCCTACACCATCCCACTGAATCCCATCTCATCTCATCTCATCCCACCCCATCCCAACCCATCCTATGGCTCTCCATCTCCTGGCCATATTGGACAACAGCTTGCCATGCTGGGGACCCTTAGGGTCATCCTGCTCCCACTCCAGATGTTGTACCAGCACCAAGGGAGGGACCCACAGCAGCTTTTGTGTGCTGGGGAGTTTTGCAGGGAAAGCCTGGACCAAACCCAATGTGGCACAGCTCCTGTTGAGTGTGCACCAAAAACTTCTGTTTTCCAGTGCGAAGAAGAGTTTCTTCATGGTTTTTTTTGTGTAGGGCGTGAATGGGAGTACAGGGGAACTGGGAAGGACTCTTGTTCCCAGTAATTGCTGGCCCGATGTGGACAAACGACTCCTTAAAATATTGCAAAGACTATGAAAAGTATTACTGATAAAAGACAAGAAGCTGGGAAAACAGACTAGGCTGGACTATTTTTAGAAGCAGTGGCATCTGGACAGCATGAGAATTGCTTCGTACAAATTTAGTACAGCTGATGTCTGAACAAAAAAGTTTGCTGGCTAAGCTGGAGTCGCCCAGCACAGCCACCTAGAGAGAGGGTGACCAGCATGAGCCAGCCACTCAAACACAGGCCAGAAAAACCCACAGCCCCAAGCATCACTCAGGGCCACCTAAAACAGTGACATGAGGCTCCTACCTGGCAGCCAGTGCTTGGGGAGGCTCTGGCTGAGGTTTTGCTGCGATGCTGCTCACAGAATCACAGAATCTTCACAGTTGGAAGGGACCTTTGAAATGATCGAGTCCAACCATACGCAAAAAAACACAACAAAAACCAAACCCAACAATCTCGGGCACTAGAGCATGCCCTGAAGTGCCACGTCTACACGTTTCTTAAATACCTCCAGGGATGGCGACTCCACCACCTCCCTGGGCAGGCTGTTCCAGGGCCTGACCACTCTCTCAGTAAAATAATTCTTCCTGATATCTAATCTAAACCTCCCCTGCCCCAACTTCAGACCATTTCCTCTGGTCCTGTCATTCTTCCCTTGGGAGAAGAGGCCAACACCCACCTCTCTACACCCTCCTTTCAGGGAGTTGTAGAGGGCAATGAGGTCTCCCCTCAGCCTCCTCTTCTCCAAACTAAACATGCCCAGTTCCCTCAGCCTCTCCTCACATGACTTGTTCTCCAGACCCCTCACCAGCTCGGTGGCTCTCCTCTGGACGTGCTCCAGCAGCTCAGTGTCCTTCCTGTAGTGAGGGGCCCAGAACTGAACACAGCCCTCGAGGTGAGGCCTCACCAGTGCCCAGTACAGAGGCACCATCACTGCCCTGCTCCTGCTGGCCACGCTGTTCCTGATACAGGCCAGGATGCCGTTGGCCTTCTTGGCCACCTGGGCACACGGCTGGCTCATGTTCAGCCGGCTGTCCACCAACACCCCCAGGTCCTTTTCTGCTGGGCAGCTTTCCAGCCACTCTTCCCCAAGCCTGTAGCGTTGCCTGGGGTTGTTGTGACCAAAATGCAGGACCTGGCACTTGGCCTTATTAAACCTCATCCCATTGGCCTTGGCCCATTGATCCAAGCTGTCCAGATCCCTCCGTAGAGTCTTCCGACCCTCAAGCAGATCAACACTCCCACCTGGTTTGGTGTCATCTGCAAACTTGCTGAGGGTGCGCTCAATCCCCTCATCCAGATCATCAATGAAGATATTAAACAAGACTGGCCCCAAAACTGAGCCCTGAGGGACACCACTGGTGACCGGTCGCCAACAAGATTCCACCCCATTAATCACTCCATTAACCCCATTGCTCACGGTGGCGGGCGGGCAGACTTGTCACGCCAGGGTGCCACCGCAGCAGTGCCTGTGCCAGGGGCCAGCTGCCCTGCTTCAGGTGGGTTGGGAGGGGGAGGCTGCGAAAAGCTTGTGGCCTAACAAACACACGCTGTCAGTATTTTAAATAGCCAAACTATTTAAAAGCCAAATGCCGGTGACTCCTGACCTCAGACATTTTTGCCTGCCTGCATTTCTGCAGCAGCTGGGCTCGGGAGGGGCAGAAGCCCTGCAAGTGCAGTGCCGCAGTCCCCAGTAAAGGGACACATTCATCTCATGTCCAGAAAGCCATTTAAATTGCTGAAGGAAACCAGACTTTTCCACCCTCTCCAGCCATGCAAGGAATCTCTCTCATATTCTCACTGACGCATCCCTCCTCCTTTCATATAGCAACAATTTGGATTTGAAATCAGCCTCCAGCTGACTCCAGGTGTGACTGAGGGGACGTTGGCCTGAACCAGTGATGTTTGAAGAACAAGTGGCACATCTTCCCCCTGCAAGACTTGACTTGTCCCTGGGCAAAGCCCATGGCAAGGGATGGGGAATGTGGGGAGACCCAGCTGGGCACGGCTGGCAGGTGGGTGGCTCCAGGGGCTGCAACCCCCTCCAGTTTGCAGGGCAGCAGGCAGCAGGACGGCCAGTGCAGTCATCCCCTGCAGCAAGTGGGACCAAGCACTGTGGGCACCGCACATGGCCCGGGACCCTTTAGCTGCCCACCCCAAACCCAGACACCAGCCTGGACACCTCTGCACCCCAAGGCATGGGAGTGGGGTGGCCCCTATGTGATCCGGCAGCAAAGTCTCTCGATAAACCTGCATAATCGGGGCTGATGCTGGGTGTCTGGGCAAGAGCAGGTTTGCTACCATGATCAATGCTGGACCCTGTTTTGATGCACCCCCATCCCCACCAGCTCCATCAACTCCCTGCATCCCTCCCTGCCTGGCCCACCTCCTTCCTGCTCCCTGCGGGATGTGGTTCTCAGACAGAGCTCTTACCCTGAAGATCAGACCCCCTGCCCGCCCTTCTTCTCTCAACACAGCAGCCCCTGCACCACTACTACCAGTATGGCTGTGAATACAGAGACTGGTCCCAGTCCCAGCAGGGAAGGTGCAGGGGCTGCCCACAGACCCCAGCCAGGGCAGCGTGTGCCACCAAGCTGGGGGACAAGGGGGAGCCCAGCCCTTCGGTTACAGTGATGGCAGCAAAGATGCTCCCAAAGGCTGTGTCACAATAGCAGTAATGAAAAAGTGTTGGACTTAAACCCCCACCATCTGTCTGTGTTTTCCTAACCCTCTGCTCTGGCTGGAGCTGGCAGCCCAGCACGCGGCAGGCTACAGGCCCTTTCCGAAGGTTGTTGGTGGCAGTACGAACTGTCTTGCCACGGTCAAGGCTATTTCTTACTGGAAAAAGCTCTGCTTGAGTCCTGAACATAGCACTTGGACACAGACCGGTCAGCTGTGTGCATCCAGGAGCCCCTTGGAACCAGCGCACCTGGGTTTGCAGCCCACCAGCAGCAGAAGGGGCAGGCAGGCGGACAGGGGATGGGGAACCAGGGAGGGGTCTGGGCACAAAACATCCTTTGCATGGCCTGGACATGTGGTGGCCACAGCATCCCTGAGAGACCTGACGAGTCCCCTTGCTTGGTGACAGACCAGGGAGATAGAGCAAAGCTGGCACCTCCCCCTTCCCCACGTTGCCTTCATTGTGGTTCCTGCTATTCATTATTTGTATTTGGACAACCGCTCGGAGCCCAGACTCCCAGAGTCTCATATATTTCAACACCAATGATTATTCATCCAGAAAGCTCAGACCAGAGTGTGGTATTCATTATCTGCTACTCTTCAGTCTCCTGTTTGAAATGTTCCCAGTCCAGGCACAGGAACCGCCCTGTGCCCAGGCAGCCTGTGGCACACAAGCATCTGTGGCAGAGCTCACCAACAGTGTCCAAATGTCTTGGTGAGCACCTGGCACATGAAGGCAATCCAGCTCTGCTCAGAAACCCTCCTCTTCCCCAAAGGAGACTCCGTTTGCCACAGTTATTACCTCTGTCTCCATTGACAATCATCATAATAGAGTATTTATTCTCTATCTTCTTCTGTTTACCCTGGAGGACATGATTGTGTCCCAGGGTCAGCAGTCCAATAATGCCTGTCCCTGCACACGGGGGCCCTAGGAGCAGGAGTTGTCCCAAGGAGATGGCTCCAGCTGATGGGGAGAGCCCCCGAGGCGGGGCTGGCTCCTACTGCCGGGCAAGGGAGACTGGGCTGGCTGGGAGGAGAACGCAGAGATGGTTTTGGGGTCAGAGCTGCTCTGCTGAGCAGGAGGTCAAAGCATTTTCATGCACTTCCCTGCCTGAACATGGGGAAAGAGCAGGAAGAGAGTCAAGGCAGAGAAAAGCGATGGTGCATCACTTTTTAGACCCCTGTTTTTTCCTATATGCCCTTTGCAAAGGCAGAGCTGCCACAAGGTAGGCATGACATGAGCTGACAGCACTAGGAGATGCATCCAAGAGCAGCCACAACTCGGCTCCATGTCAGTCACGGGCCTCCAGCATCCCTGCATGCGTGGCACAAGCCACAGGAGCTCAGTCCCCACATCTGTCCCATCCGGCAGGTCCAGCAGAAGGGACCTGCAGCCCAGGAGCTGCAGTGGGAGCACTGAGCAGAGAAAGGAGGGCAGCAGATGCCTGTGCCGGTGCTGTAATGGAGTTATCAGCCCAGAGGATGCCCTGAAGAGCCCTGTGTGGGTAAGGCTGTCCGATCTGCTGGCTGCCCTGATTTCACATCCTTAGGGATGCCTGGCGTGTGGGGAGGAGTGGTGCCACCCGCCCGCCTGGGCCCACGAGCGATGGCAATGCTCAGTCAGCTCTCGAGAGCACATTTGGGCTCTGAGCGGAGGCAACAGCAACCCAGCTGAAATGTTACACTAAAAATAGCCCGTTGTCCGGATGGAAGCATGCTGTGGTTAGCCGGGGGTGTTGCATCCCTGAGAAAGCCTGTGCTGAGTAGGGTCCCTTCGCTCCCGTTATTGTCCACTTTCCCCCTCTGCCTCCAGAGAGACCCTGGGGATTAACCAGAAAATAAACAGCTTAACATGGGACAACAATGGCTTCTGTGATCCATCTTCATGAAATGTGGTTTGGTAGCTCTGCAAAAATCAAGCCAGCTGCCAATATGGCCCAGGGTAAGTGAGAGGCTGTGATGGGGCTGCGGGGACAGAGAGGCGAGACGCTGGGGACAAGGAGCCCAGCCTGGGCCACCTTGGGGGCACCGCAGGACTGTGACTGCCCAGGACAGGTGGCCCCGGGGAGCTGTAGCGCTGCTCGGCTCTGAAGATGCTGCAGAGGGAGGAAAATCAAGAAAAGACAAGTTTAGGAAAGTGCGAGTGTGCAGGCAAAGAGAAGCTCATCTCAGGGTGCTTAGTTTTGGTGAAGTCAGGCTACCATGTTGGTGGGTACTTGTTCAGAAGCATCTATAACTTGCCCTGATTTGACTTGGCTGGTTTGGGTTTTCATGAAATTCCTTCCCGAGCTGCACAAGCTGAACTCCGGATTAACCAGTGTTTGCTGCTGCAGTTGCCTATGTCAAGTTATGGCAGTTGAGCTTATGGCTGAAGCCTGCCCTGGACCTCACCCGTGTGGCTTCTCCATACAGACACCCCTGCCCTATCACTGTCCAAAGGGAAAATAAAGATCAAGGTGAATGCAAAGTAGCATAGACTGTTTGCCTAATTTCCCATCCGGACAGATTCGGTCCCTGCTGGTACCTGTTGGTCTCCACCTGCGACCCCTCCTGCTCCACCGATGCCTGGTGTTGGACCATCCCCATAACTCCGTCTCTCCCAACACTCCCTGGAGCTGCCTGCAAAGCCCTCCTTACTGAGCCTCATGCAGTGAAACACGAAGGAGGGTGGATTAAGATTTCACAAGCAGCAATTCAGGTGGTTCCCACCTCTCCAGCACCTGCCCTGGAAATCTTACCCGGCGCAAAGGAGGGGTTTCTGTGCACCGCTGAAGGTCAGGCACTCACCCAGCAGTGTGCCTGTAGTTTCAGCACCCGTTGTATCAGAGACTACCATTTCCTTGGGATGGTGCCTCGCTGTCACAAAATATTATTGCTGGTGGAAAAGAGACGTTTGTTGGTTGCTCAAGAAAAATAAATCCTTGACCCTTTACAGGACCTGTGCGGCAGTGGCGCCATTGACTCTTTGTGAAAGTGTGTGGGTGGGAAAATAGTCTATGCTGACTTTTCTGCTCGCCATGTGAGCTGTGCGAGAGGTACGGCCTCTCAATAGATGGCTGATAACGCTCAGCTACTCCTCTACTCACAGCCTGCAAGCCCCTAAAGAAACACCGACTGCAAGCATGAAATTAGTGTCTCCCACTCATTATTTGAGAAGGACGTGACTTTCACAGCCAAGTGGCCTCTATTTGCTCGGTGCGGGGGGAAACATGTGCTTATCTCTTATTTATGTGATTTATTTCTTGAGATTAATGCATCAAATTGGCTTGCTCCCAAGCTCTCAGTAAAGTCTCTGTTTTCATGGGACTGTCCCAAACCACGCGAAGTTCCACTGCTTGTTTTCTGAAACAGAGGAGGATTTTTATCTCAATCGTAAAGCAGAATTTGGGGGCTTTTGCAGATGTGAGGCAGCCAGCATTGTTTTGATCTGCAAGCAAATGATAGCCTTCTCCGAGTTCAAGGAGGGCTATTAAATCAGCCCTGTGGAGATAGAGCAAACAAAAACAGACAGAGCAAAGGAGTTCAAGGAGGAATGTTTCTATTCATATAAGAAGGCACAAAAGCAAAGCAGGGGAGGCGAGTTAATGATCAACTCATCCGGGTTGTTTACTTTTACATGCCACTGGGGTAAATAGAGCCATGTCATCCCTCCAGCCTGCTCTTGTTTATAAATATACATTTACAGCTGAGCCGCCTGGACTCCCCTGGGTCTGGGCTGGAGAAGCCGGATGGGTCTTGTCTCCCATCCGTGCATTGCACAAGCTCTTCTTCTAGAGCTCTGCTGCTGCAAAGCCACCTTCCAGATCTGCATCTGCCTGTGCTGGGAAGGCACAAGCCCATCTCCCAGTGCAGCCCCTTGTAGATGCCCTGTTGGAGGTGGCCGGTTGGAGGTGCCCCATTGGAGATGCTCCAGCAATGTCTTTCCCACCCGATTCATGTGGATACTTGTAGCCACCCCTTTGCACTGCTGGGTTTGGAGCTGCAGCAGGTCCCAGAGCCCTGTTGGTGCTTTACAACAGCCTGAGTAGATACAGAGACAAACAGGCTCATCTTCATGTCATCCAACCTACCACAATGACAGTCAGAGCAAGGATTTGAGGTCGTTGGTGTTACTGACCGCAATTCATAGTTATCCTTCAAAGAAAACATGTCTCACCTAAAAAATAAAGTTGCTATAAATGCTATATACACATATAAAGTTCCTGTGAATGCTACTATTCAGTGAGACCCAATGGAGGAAGCAGAACAGCAAACAAACACTGGGTGATTTACTGCTGCTGATAACTTAGTGCCACTATTTCATCCTGGATTCATTGATCACCGCACACAAATCTTGACAATCTCCCATTTTTCCAAGCTTCTGCCCCAGCTTTCAGTGCCCCGCTGGTTTGCAGGCAGCTCAAAGGGCGCAGCATGCTGTGGGTTTGAAGTGTGACCCTCCACAAGGACACACCACACAGGGCTCGTCTGCAAGCAAATTTGGATCGGCTTCAATACACAGATGCAACTGACACGACCGTGGTGGTTTAAAACAGGCTTTTTTGGAGGGCTTACTTAAAACCTGCACCCAAAAAAATTTAAAGTAGACATATTTTAGTTTAGAGTAAGACATACCGGTGCTCATATAGGTTTTTTCCCACCTTAAATGTTGCATCTGTAGTTTAAATCAGTGCAATTCCATGTGTGTCCTTAGATCCATATCATGTGCAAAAGATGCATTAAATCTAAATTACTTTTCTATGAATAGTCACTGATTTTTATTATTATTTTGTTAAATAACTGTTGACACATTTTTGCCTGAAATTGCATAGAAGGCAAAAAGTTCTGGTTCTGTGTGTAGTCAGCGTAAAATACCAAGGGCTATTCATCCTCATTTTCATTACTAAAACCATAATCCCGTAACGATGGAAAGGAACACTGTGGGAATAAATTGGTTTACACGGGAATATGTTTGCAGAAAGTTTTTGTTCACAGCGTGCACAGACCTGACAAACACATCTCCCCATTTGCATCTGTCCCCCTGAGGGGGACTTGCAGAGCCCTCAATAAAATTAAAAATAGCCAAAGAGCGTCAGTGAGTTGTGTGTTTCTGAGAGGGAAGTAATTTGGGGTTGGTTGATGTTTCTGGCCTATACAAAGCAAATAATGCCCCGGTTGGCGTGGATGCTGGCTCTTGTCATCGCACCGCTGGCATTTCAGGCTCATATCAAGATTAGGCCAGGATAAATACTGGAAAAAAATGTAATCAGTAATTATTATGCAATGAAAACTAAAATGCCAAACTTTGCACAGAACCTTATTCACAACAAATTATACAACCGGCTGTAATCAAGGTCATTTCAATCTGAAAGCATTTTCTATTGAAATCCACAACAATATTCAGGCCCTGCTCGTTGCCCAACAGCGAGGAAGCCACAATTGCTCTTGTGTGTCTGGATGCCCCGGGGTAGTGGGGCCGGGCACGGCTGGGATGCACCCACCAGAGCCCTCACCCTCCGAGGAACCGCCAAGGAGACCAGCCCAGCCTGCACATCTCAGCCTCCTTATCTCAAATGTCAGACCCAAGGATGACTCATGCGGTTCCAAACCTGCCATTCCCTCCCGCTGGCATTCGCTCCGTCTCTTTCCTCCGTTGCAGCTTTGGGTGGATGTGCGCTTTGCTCTGCAGCTTGTGTTTTAAGTCCTTTAGGACCAAGAAGGTCTGCAGAGCACTCTTGTTTTGTGGATCTCATGCATGGTGTCACCTGCACCCACGTCCCAGGGACCAGCCCCCGGGGTCTGCGTGGGCATGGGACAAGCTGGACCATGCCTGGCTCTGCACCGCCAGAGCTCAGCTGAGCTCAGGGAAATTTGGCTGGGGCTGGAGGTTTTGCACCATCCCTGCCGTTACCTGTGCTGGAGAGAGTGGCAGGGTTTCCCGAGGGACACCCTGCAGCCAGAAAGCTGCTGGCAAAGGGTCACGAGCAGGAAGGGGGATGCTCTGAAACCAGTCACTTGGCGCATGGGGGACTGCAAGGGCTGGGTTTGTAGTTAAGGCTCAGGCCAAGACCCCCAGAGACCCCAGCTCAGCCGCTGCCAGCCTCCGAGTGGAGCCCTGTGTGCACGATGCTCACATTTCCTACCCGCACAACGGGACAATCGCCCACCCTCGGCACCCGGCCGCTGGTGGGACAGTCCCCAACGGCAGCTGTGACACAGGCCCACTGCCCCACTATGAAAGGCAGCCAAAAATGTAAAAAAAAAAAAGCTGGCTATGCTTTCTTAAATAAATGCTGAAGCTTTGTTAGACAAGACCAAGCAGTTCTCCCTGCGGCAGCACCAGAAGTCGCCGTGCAAACACCCCGGCTTGATTTAATTCCTTTTCTGGAGTGACTAACACCTCTGTTATTCCCATCTGACCTCTGCAGACATCCTGCCACGCAATTGTGTTAAACTCTGTGGCAAGAAAGATAACTGGGCCTAAAATTAAACCATCCAGCACGTTTTTAATATCAGCACAGGCAAGGAGTGAATTCCTCCCTGGTTGAATTCACCTCTTCTTGAACAAGCAAGCACAACCAGCCCTTGGGACCGTAGCACCATCCCTGATGTGCTGGAAAATACTTGTCTTTTTAAATCTGTGAGCCCCTGCAGTAACTGGGTTTGATCACCTGCCCCAGGTAGAGCCTGTTCGGTGCAGAGACCTCTCCTGCTGTGGGGCACAGGGTGGCGAAGGAGCTCCCAGGCAAGCTGGGGAGGGACTCTTGATGAGGGAGGGGAGCCATAGGATGAGGGGTAATGGCTTCAAACTGAAAGAGGGGAGATTGAGGTGAGATCTGGGGAAGAAATTCTTTGCTGTGAGGGTGGTGAGAGCCTGGCCCAGGTTGCCCAGAGAAGCTGTGGCTGCCCCATCCCTGGAGGGATTCAAGGCCAGGTTGGAGGGGGCTTGGAGCAACCTGGTGTGGTGGGAGGTGTCCCTGCCCAGGGCAGGGGGTAGGAACTACATGATCTTTAAGGTCCCTTCCATTCCATGTTTCTATGATTCTATGAAACCAGAGCCCCAGGGTATCTTTGGCTCTGGGAGAACAAGTGTTCCAGCGAGATGGGCAGCTCCAAGCCGCAGCAGGGATATCACCAGGCTCTTTGGCTACAATTGGATGGCTGCTCTGTTTTCATTCAAATACAGTTTTTCATCAAAAATACTCCCCCCCCGACTTTGCCACAGTGGCTTTTTCATAGTGAACTCCAAAAGCAAGTGGGGCTCGGAGGAGCTGAAAGCTGCTCCGCAGGGCCAGGAGGGCGGGCAGGAGCTTTGGGGTGCAGCAGGTACCCACTGCCATGCCCCCAGCCCCAGCAGCAGGCACAGGTTGGGGCAGAGGGGCTTTGCTCACGCCGGCAATGTGCGGAGGAGAGGGACATGGTTTTGGGGGAGAGAAACATCTGAATTGAAATGTGACCTGATGAGCCTGCAACATCACTGCAGAGCTCTGGCCCTGCCATGCCTTACAGAGTGCCCGGGCAAGCTGCATCCTGAGCACGGGCCCCCTTCTCTCCGCTGTCTCCCACTAGATAATGTGGCTTTGGGGGGATGCTGATGGAGAGCCCAAGTGATGGAGACTGCCTGTGCCACTGTGTGCCTTCCCTGTACGTCCCGCCGGTTCTCGCTGACCCTGGAGAGCCCCAGAGATGGGGCAGCGGGTGTCTCGCCTACAGGGCAGAGCAGCCCTGGGGCCCACAGTGGACCAGTGCACACCAGCGCACACCAGCGCAGACGGAGCCCTCGTCCCCCTAGCACCCAGGTGGGATTTTTGCACTCTTTTGCTCCCTCTGCTGGTCCTCAGCCCGGCACCGCTTCGGCACCGCACCGGCATCGCGCCGGCATCACTCCGGCACCTTTCCAGCTTTGCTTCGGCATTGCTCTGGCACTGCTCTAGCACTGCACCAGCACCACATCAGCATCGCTCCGGCACTGCACCAGCACCATCGAGCCCTTGGGCCACCCCTGTTTTCCGTTCCAGCACCCCTCCAAAGCACGTCTCGGAGCCGGCCCACAGCAAAGGAGAGGTCCCCCGGTGCCACCAGGCAGAGGGGTGCTGCTGGGATCACGCCAAGCAGGGCATCGCAGGATCCAGACAGGATCCATGCATCCTCAGAACCAGCACAAAAACCTTCCCCAAAATAAAAACTTTAAAAAAATGCTAGTGGGAGTAATACTACAACGCATGGCTGTGATGAAGACTACACAAACAGGACCGCTACTGTAGAGATCACTTGATTAAATAAAGTCACACATGGGCACAGACAGGACACTGTGGATTCATCAACCCATTTTTTACAACCACTCTGTGTGGCTTTGTGCACCAAAGCCTCCACGGCTTGCACTGTTTGTGTAACCCGTGCAACACCAGGCGACCTGCCTCACTCTTACATTGCACAGGTACAGCTGGCCACCAAGGGGCCACCAGCAGAGAAGGGGGCCACCAGCATGGAGCAAAGGCTGCAGCTTGGCTCAGCAGCCACCAGCCACTGTCCTGCCAAAGGGGACAGGGAAGCAGGGAATCGGGCTAGGATAATGCAGTGCAAGGTCTTGAGCAACCTGGTCTGGTGGGAGGTGTCCCTGCCCAGGGCAGGGCGTGGGACTGGATGGTCTTTAATGTCCCTTCCAACCCAAACCATTCTGTGGTTCTAATACTCTATGAGGGCTGGTTTGCAGGCTGTGCTCCATGACTGTATGCAGTTCTCCTGCGTTTTCTGCCTTGGCAATACTTGCCAGCTTTACTAGAAAGCTGTTTGTTGCTTCAAGGTTGCTTTCTAGGGGTTATTGCCAGCCAGGGAGGGAGGTGAGGGAGCTGTGCTCCATGCTGCGTGAGTGACAGCTGCCAAGACACCTTCTCCAAGGCCCCATAAAAGCCCGGTTATGGCTCAGGCTGCCTCCTCCCAGCCAGACACGCTGGAGGGTGACCCGGCACAGGAGGCTGCCACGCAGCCACCCCTTCCAGCACACAGCCCCGTGTCCCCATCCCTGCAGCGATGTCCGGCTGCCCCACTCACATCCACAGTTTGGTCATGCTCCTGATGTTCCTGGGACTTGGAGAGGAGACACTGTTTAGCAAAGGGGGTGAAATACCTGCCCCAAGTGAGCTGAAACCCTCGCTGTGCCCCAAACCCCTCACCGTGCCCCAAACCCCTCACCGTGCCCCAAACCCCTCACCATGCCCCAGGGGCAGTGCCACACGACAGGGAGCTCGAAGGCAGCAGAGAAGGAAGAGGATGCAAATTGAACAACAACAACAAAAAAGAATGTTGTTATCCTTCCCACGCGGCCTCCTCCTCCCCACCACCACCACTGCACCCCAGGAAGCCACAGTGACCCCACTGTGCATTGCCAACCACAGAGCCTGTGCCAGACACCCCCTGCACCCCAGCCTCTGCCACCACCACCCCAAAACCTGGTGTTTTGCCTTCACCGGGGGCAACGAGCAGCCCGGCAGCCCCAAAGGGCGCACACTGGTGTTCGGGGTGTGCAGACTCAGCCTTTCAGAGCTGCTTTCCAGAGCGAACAATAAACCTTGAAAACAAGTCAGGGTGTGTGTCTCTGAAAGTGGCTGAATTCAATGGCTGAGCCCTGCAACAAAGGCTCTTCCTGAGCGGGGTGGCTCCCTGCCCGCTGCCCTCCCGGGGGGACGGCAAGAGGCGGTGGGGAGGAGGTGAGCTCTGCCTCACGTCTGTAAACTGCGACTGCTGGAGAAAACAAAACCTGTCCAGAAGTTTCGGTAGACACCAATGCCTTCCACTGAGGCGGCTGGTCCCCAGAGGTGACCAGCACCCTGAGCTGCTGCTTTTCCCCAAGGCACCCACCTCACTACGGGGCTGAACCCCCTCGGGGGGACCTGCCAGCACCTGGGGGATGACCCACAGACATTTCTTCTCATGCAGAGCTCACAGTAGGTTTCTGAACATCACCGGACTATTCCCATCTAACTGCCACCCCGCGCCCTGTGTCCCTTTTAAGTGTCCTGCTCTGCCACAGCAGTGTGGGCAAGGGACACCCACCCGTGATCCCTGGGAGGCACTGGTGAAAGGAACCCGCTGCTTCTGCGTTTTGCAAATTGGTCTTTGCCTGTGAAGAAGGTGAAAGTCCTCATCCCACCAGGCGCAGCAGAGCCATCGCAGGCTGGATGTGACCCACACCACAGGGCGTTCTCTGGGTGAAGCCTCATCACCCACCCTCTCACTTTGCACAACTCATCAGGCAATATATTTTCCGGAGAGAAATCCCTCTTCTTTCAAAGCTGATCCCTCTGCTTTCTGAGAGCACTTTTGTGGGTGCAGATAAACGGTTAAACACACGCAGTTGTCTCTTGTGTTAACTTTCCTTGGTATCATCAACAGCTGCTTTCCTTTCAGTGCATGAAACCGCAGACTTGAAGTAAGTGAAAGTGTAGAAGAACCAGGGCTCGGGTGGTGAAACCTTCCCAACCAGAGGTCGACAAAATGAAAGAGTAAATGTATTTCCATAGTTGAGAATAGCCCCCTTAGCTTTCAGGGAGGCAGCAAACCTTCCTCGACGAGGAGGAGGTGGGTCTGTAGCACCGGGCCAGGCAGCCCCAGCACGTATGTGCTGGAGGAGAAATGCTGCAAAATACTCCCGTATACTGAGAGACACAAATAAACTCCATTACTGTTGTTAATCCTTCAGCAAATTTATTTTTCCAAATCTTCCCCAAAGCAGATGTGGAAATATTTAGCTACCTCTGCAATCCTCCAGCCCCGAGCCTGAACAAAGTGTTTTGAAGCAGATGAGAGGCAGGGGGAGGTGGAAACCGTGACTGGTTTCAGCGAAACTCATGGATTTCCCAATTCACGGTATCATTTACTGACATCATGAAACTAATTTGGGCTTTTTGTTCTGTCTCTTTACAGTTAGGTATTTTCCCCAAGAGGCTGAAATTTCTCTTTCTTTCAAACAAAATTGGATTTCTTTCCTGTAAGAAGTACAGAAATGCAGATCCCGTTCCCAGAAGCGAGATTCAGAAATCGTTATTTTTTTATTAAAATATTTTATTAGATGGAGTCAATGCGAAAGACTAAAGTAAAAGGCAGCGGCTCCAACAGACCATCTCACCGCCACCTCTCCCAAACCACACATCAGACTGGAGAACAAAAACGGTGGTGGCCTTGCTTCCCTCCTGGGCTTGGCCCCATGGGGTACACAGCCCTGCTTCTCTGCGGGTTTCCATGTCTCCTGCCTCCTCGGCGGAGCCAGAGGAGCTGGGATGCTCAGCACCGTGCGATGCACATGTCTGCCCTGGTGATGGGATTGCCGGGAAGGGCTGAGCTGGTGAGGAGCCGGCCACCCTGGGGATGTGCCAGGTGGTGACAGGCTGGGTGATGTGACAGCAGGTGAAATTTGGTGTGGGCGAGAGGGAAGAGCAGCCCCAGGGTGTTTGCCCTTGCCCCAGGGGGCTCATGCTGCAGGAGGGGGTGAGGAGCACTCACCTCCACGGCGAAGAGGCAGGCTGTGGGCTGCTTGGTGCATCCCCGCAGGCAGGGTCCGGCCAGGGCAGGGTGCCAAGCTGCACCGTTTCCAACCGAGCAGGCGGGGAAGCTGCCTCAGCAGCCGCATCCCTGGAGGCTGATGGCCACTCTGCCACCCTGGCTCTCCCACCGCCCTCCCAGGCCACAACCGGGGCACAGTGGTGGGAGCTGGCCCACCAGACACCCACCTTCATGCCTTGTCCCCCACCCACAGGGGCCAACAAACCATCCCTGAGCTCAGAGATTTCCCTTCTGCAAACCACCACAACACCAATTCTGCCGGTGCTGGGAACACAGACTTGTTTTTGAAGCACTTGATTTTCCTTCTCCAAGCAGAGACCTCCCTGTCCCCCCCTTATAAACCACTGATTATTTTTCACAGTTTTCAGCGCCTAGTGAAATAAATAAAGTTGGGGGAACACAGGCACTGTATGTGCTTTTTAAATGGTGCAGCTCACACGGTGGATGGGGACTCTGCCGGACGTGGCAGCTTGGACCTACCTGTGTGTTTCTGCGGGCAGCTCTCCTCCGTCTCGTCACACCTGGTTGCGTCCCCCCATTTGAAACCAGACCCATTCCCAGCAGGACTGGCTCTGGGGCTGGCACGGGGCCCGATCCTGCACCCCAACCCAGGGGCAGCCTGGAGTTACTGCCCACACCCCCTCCTCACACCCCCTTCTCCGTTCCCCATGGGAGCAACGTGTTCATGAAGGCGAAAATGAATGAAAGATGAGCAGAGAGAAGCACTAATTTAGGAAAAGTGCTAATTAAAGATATTCTGGGTGGTCTCATTTTGGCGTTCTGCCTTTTGGGTGAGACTTGTTTTGCTGCCGCTTCCCTCTCTCCCACGTTTTCCCCTCTCTTGCCTTTCCCAGTGCCTTTCCCTGCCGTCCCCACAGGGGATTTCGTGTCGGCTGGCCCTGGTCCCTGGGGGTGTCCCAGCCCCTTGCTCAGGCACAGGGCAGGAGTTTCCCTTCATCCCCCTGGCTGCGTTGCATCCTTCCCCTGCTCCCTGGGCTCTGGCCACCCGCAGCCTGCGCACAAGCCGGGGCAGGTCACAGAGACACAGAGGCATCGCGAGCCCCAGAAATGAATGCAGCTTTCAAGAGACAGACATCCAGTCCTGACGTTAAGCAACCATTTCCCTATACTATATTTTTTTTTTTTTCCTCTCCGAATTATTCTAGAGTTTGCAGTTTTGGTGGAAAGCATAAAGCTATTATTAGATTGCACTGGGATTGGGCTAGATGTGGCAGGTAAGGGTCTGGTCCTCTGTCCCAAATGGCACTATTTTAAGTGCATTTGCAAAGCGGTGGGGAGTGCAATCCTTCTCCATGCTGCATGCGGATTTTGGCCTCCCGCACACGACACCTAATGCAATGTCTCCCCTTTGCACCTAGGACAACAGGAGAAGAACCATCTGAAGCCTGTTTTGCCGATGCTTCTGCACTGGGCATTGCTGGATGAATTTCCGCACAGTTTTGCACAAAAGTCAGATCCTGCATGGCTTTAAATTCCCCATTCACCCCTGAAGCCTTATTGCTAGAGGCACCGTGAGACAGAAAGCCCTTGGAAGAACGGAAGATGTGAATAAAGTGCCCCCTGCCATGGGCCCTGCTAGCATAGGAGAAGCATTGCTTCTTCATCCTCCTTCGTAGAGTGGAAAACACTCTGCTGAGCCGTAGGGAGTGGAGTCACTACAGAGCAGCATTCTGCTGCTATGGGAGCTGGGTCCCCCGAAAGCCCCATGAGTTAAGCTTCCCCCAGGTGGGTGTCCAAGAGCCACCAAAGCAAGTGGTTGTGGGCTGGAGGGCCACTGATCTGCTACATAACCCTTCCCAAAGCCCTTCCACTCCTTCCCAGGGTGGGAAACCAAGGACACATCAGCAGTCAGGGTGCTCTCCAGCGTTTGGACCCTTGCTCCTGTCCTCAGCAAGCCCAGCCTTAATTTCAAAAACAAAGATCTGCCAGGGACCTCCAGACCTGCTGGAAGGGCAGTGATTGCTGGAAGGGCAGCATTCCCACCACCCAGCATGGGAATGAACTGCCTAGAGAAAGCAAAGGGCAAGTTTTTTTCCCAAGGAAAATCACAGCAAGAGGCTTAAAACTCAGTCGTGAGAGCATGGGGTCAGCGTGCAGGCAGGGGCTGCTCGGGAGCCTTCCTGGCTCCCTCCTGGTGCTTCTGGGCTGGCTGTGGACCTGCTTGCTTTGGAAATGGAGCCAGATCTCCTGCCATGGAGCGGTCCATGGGGTGACCAGAGGCTCAGAGAAATGTGTTTTCCTGCAAGCTTGTTGGATGTCAGCTCTCTGAGATGCACAGCTCTACTGCTTGGGTTTTCTTTTCATCAGTCCTAGGAGCTAACTTTTAGGAATTAATACGTCTTCCAGGTAAAAAGCCAGGAGCCAGACTGTCTTTCGTAGGAGGAGGGCCAAGGCATCTGACGGCTACCACTAACTTACCATTTCACAGTCTCCTCACACGTCTAAGGGATGCCTCCTGGGGCTATTGCCTTGAATTGTACAAAATAACTCTTGGACGGTATCATTTAATACTATGTGTCATATGGCAGAGGTCCATGGGATGGTCGAGGAGCACGATACAAAAAAATATTCAGCTGAAAATATCAGCTTTGCTACTGGATCAGCATAATGAGGACTTTTGCAAAGGTCTGTTGTTGGGACTGGTTTGTATTGCAAATGTCCCTGTCTAATCTACAGCTCTGTATTAAATAACACATTAGCCTATCATGATATTTTGGAGAACACAATATTTATATGTACGTGCCCACAGCACTGCATTTCTGACAGAATACTGCATTAATGACAAATGGCAAGTTTGGTAACATGAGTCAGAAAAAAGTTTTAAACCTGCCGGCTTGGGGAAACAAGAGGAGTTTGTTTAGGCACAGAAGAGTCACAACCGCAGAAAAAAAGTCATTGCTTGCCATTTGAATAAATAGGGATCTTCAAAACTGCTACCAACTTTGCACTCAGAAGCCAGCAAGCTGCTGTAATAGGTAATTTCTCAGTGCTATTTCAAATGCGTGAGAGGCACTTTGCTCTCAGAATGCGAGTGGCCCTTCACTCACGGCTCAGCCCACCTTCTGCCGATGGCCAGTTGCCTAAGGACGAAGCCAGGGGACACCTCCACGGCCAATGTGATGGTGGCTACCCCACGGAGAGCAAAGCAAGAGAGAACAAAGTGGAAAGTGCCCCAGCCCTTCTCGGAGTGACCTCAACGTGCAATTCCCCTCCCGTCCCACCAAGCTCTGCCTTTTGGATCCTGCCTCCGTCCCTTCTCATGCTGCAACAAAACCTTCGCAGCAGTTTCGGGTATTTATGTATATCTTGTGGGGCAGCATCTCCTTCCCTGTCTTCCTTTCCGTGGTTGCTGGATTTGATGCATCCATGGGGAGAGCTCTCGCTCCAGCCAGGCTCTCGAACCCAAAAACGCTCAGTATTTCCAGGGAAACGGGTCTGAGCTGGCCCAGGTTGTAGCAGCAATCCTGAGGGTTTGCCTAAGACAGGCTGGAGTATCTCACTCTTCCCTGCCCTGAGCTTCATTAGAGTATTTTACAGGCAATTTTCTATCGAGATGTCGGCTGCACTATCAACCCATCCCCTCCCCTGCACATAATCAAAATATTTTGATAACCAAAAAATGTCAGGCAATACAGCGAATTTTGCAGTAAATAAATAGAGCAAATAACTGCAAAGACAAGGAGGGGAGGAGTGGGGAGCTGCTGCCTCTGCAGAAGTTTTTCATCCACGAACAACAAAAAGATCCTTTAAAATTACTGTTTTGAAAAAAATACTGATGTTCTACCAAAATACCCCCTCTCTAGTGGAAAAAGGAGCCTGATGGTAGGGGCGCTCATGCTGTTGGTTCACATCCCTGCTTTGGAGGGCTGGGGCTCCCTCTGAGAGCAGGGCACAGCCCCACACCACAACCCCACGGCATAGCACCACAACACAGAATCACAGAATGCTATGGGGTTGGAAGGGACCTCTGGAGATCATCTAGTCCAACCCCCTGCCAGAGCAGGTCCCCCCAGAGCAGGTTGCACAGGAACGTGTCCAGGCGGGGTTTGAATGTCTCCAGAGAAGGAGACTCCACCACTTCCCTGGGCAGCCTCTTCCAGGGCTCTGCCACCCTCACAGGAAAGAAGTTCCTCCTCATGTTTAGATGGAACGTCTTATGTTCCAGTTTGTGCCCATTTCCTCTTGTCCTGTCCCTGGGCACCACTGCAAGAAGACTGGCCCCATCCTCCTGACACCCACCCTTTAATATTTATAGGTGTTGATCAGGTCCCCCCTCAGTCTTCTCTTCTCCACACTAAACAGACCCAAGTCCCTCAGCCTTTCCTTGTAAGAGACATGCTCCAGGCCCCTCATCATCTCTGTAGCCCTCTGCTGTACCCTCTCCAGCAGTTCCCTGTCCTTCTGGAACTGGGGAGCCCAGAACTGGACCCAGTGCTCCAGATGGGGCCTCCCCAGGGCAGAGCAGAGGGACAGGATGACCTCCCTCCACCTGCTGGCCACACTCTTCCTGATGCCCCCCAGGATGCCATTGGCCTTCTTGGCCACAAGGGCACATTGCTGGCTCATGGTCATCCTGGTGTCCACCAGGACTCCCAGGTCTTTCTCCTCAGAGCTGCTCTCCAGCAGGTCAGCCCCAACCTCTACTGGTGCAGGGGGTTATTCCTCCCCAGGTGCAGCACCCTGCACTTGCCCTTGTTGAATTCCATCAGGTTCCTCTCTGCCCAACTCTCCAGCCTGTCCAGGTCTCACTGTACGGCAGCACACCTTCCAGGGTGTCAAACACCCCTCCCAGCTTTGTGTCATCAGCAAACTTGCTGAGGGTACACTCCATCCCTTCATCCAGGTCATTGACGAAAATATTGAAGAGGACTGGACCCGGACCTGACCCCTGGGGAACACCACTTATTACAGACCTCCAACTGGATTCTGTGCCACTGATGACGACTCTCTGAGCTCTGTCTTTCAGCCAGTTTTCAATCTACCCCACTGTTCATTCATCTAACCCATGCTTCCTAAGCTTACCTATGAGGATGCTGTGGGAGATGGTGTCGAAAGCCTTGCTGAAGTTAAGGTAGACAATATCCACCGCCCTCCCCTCATCTATCCAACCAGTCATGCCATCGTAGAAGGCTATCAGGTTAGTCAGACATGATTTCCCCTTGGTGAATCTGTGTTGACACAACCCCTCAGAACAGCCCCACGGCACCTGTCCCACCAACAGCCCGCCTCAAAGGGCACGTAGCCTCCAAGCTTTGTCCTTCATTCTCCTTCCACTTCCACCTGGTTGTGAGCAGAGGCGAGCTGCGCATTTGGGCTGGCACTGGGCAAACAGAATGGGGTCTCTCCAAAACAAGTCTCCTGCCTTTGTCACAAAGCTGCCACACAGAAGGGGTGGCCACAGCTCGTCCCTGCTGCGAGGACCAGAAGCATTTCGGTGGGCCATGTTCAATAGCTGTGGTGCAAGGACATTTATTTTTTTAACTGGTTCCATAGCTGCCACCTCTGCAAAGGCATCCCGATGTGAGTATGAGGACAGGCTGAGGGAGCTGGGGGCGTTCAGCCTGGAGAAGAGAAGGCTCCGGGGAGACCTTAGGGCCCCTTCCAGTCCCTAAAGGGGCTCCAGGAAAGCTGGGGAGGGACTCTGGATGAGGGAGGGGAGCCACAGGACGGGGGGGAAGGGTTTGACACTGAAAGAGGGGAGATTGAGATGAGATCTGGGGAAGAACTTCTTTGCTGTGAGGGTGGTGAGAGCCTGGCCCAGGTTGCCCAGAGAAGCTGTGGCTGCCCCATCCCTGGAGGGGTTCAAGGCCAGGTTGGAGGGGGCTTGGAGCAACCTGGTGTGGTGGGAGGTGTCCCTGCCCAGGGCAGGGGGTGGCACTGGATGGGCTTTAATGTCCCTTCCAACCCAAACCATTCTGCGATTCTCAGACTATTTGAGAAGCCCCAGCCTGGCCGGGTGTCTGTATCCCACGGGTGAGGGAAAATCAGCTGTATCCCTTTCTCTGGGGCAAAACGGCGATGCTAGAGGAGACAGGGGGCTACCAGGGAGGTAGTGATTGCTGGAGAACTGGGGGCAAGGCCCCGACAGGTCTGTCTGTGGGAGGGGAGAGCAGCCAACAGCTTCCTTGGGGTATTTTGGTCTTTCTGCTTTCTGCCTGAGTGATCTGCGGGGTGCATCTCTGCTAGAAGGCGGCAGCCATCAAGCATCCATCTGCAAAAATACCCCAGCAAAAATTAAATATTAAAATAAAAGTTAAAATACCCCAGCAGCAAATTAAAAAAAAAAAAAGCATATAAGATGCCTCAATGAAGAGGTGTGATTGCTGGCAAAATGTGTCCTGTTTGAGTTTATGGGATGTACAGAGTCTTTTTATGGGGGATACTTTTTGCTATTAGCATAATAAAAAAAAAAGGACCAATTGTTTCTGCCATCTGAGAAAACTCTTGGTGGAACAGGCAGAAATCCAGGAATAATTAAGAAAATAATAGTGCACACCCAACAAGAAAAACATTATTTGTTTAAAGATGAAGTCCCTCCAGAATACTTGGTAGTGATTGCGTTTCTTTCAAAAGGGGGGTGAGTGTTGGGGGGGGGGGAACCCTTCTAAATGAGAAGCAGCAGCCACCATCTCATTTCTAAGATCTTGAGTGGAAAAAGTGCAGGGCTGTGATACCCTTCAGTGGCGAGGCTTTTTCCATTTTCACAGCACTTATCAGCCCCTGCGAGTTGCAAAATAACAGTGTTTTGCCCTTACATGTTTCCATCCAAGGATGAGAAGCGCTTCACAAAGCAGAATTAATGGAGCTCCGCTGCTCACCTGTGAGAACACAGCAATTATTTAGCAACAGGGCTTGGGGGTTGCGGTTTTTTTGGGGTTTTTTGGTGTTTTTTTTTTTTTTGCTGCTTGGGGCGGGGGTAGAAGTAAAAACTGTAACAGGAAGAGTACGAACCCACCCGGTCAACAAGAGGCTTCACAGCTTTGCCTGTTCCCAGCGATGGACACGCAAGTGGATGACCTCCATCCTCCAGCATGGGACCTGCAAGTTTCTGACCTCCAGAGATGGGTTGTCCCTTCAGAAGGGACTGCTTTGCCCCAGCATAACTTTTCAGCTTGCCAGGCTTCCCACCGGCAGGAATCGCGATCCTCCCCAACCTCTGACTCTTCACATTCAAAGATCTCCAGAAAACCCTGTCCCCAAAGTCCCTGCCTTCCCTGCAAGTGCGTCATGGTGCCATCCCGCACTCAGCACGTGTGATGTGGGACCCCAAATCCCGCTCCCCTTGCTGCTGGCTGACTCCAGGTGGGATATAAAGCTGGGCCAGCCGTGCACGGAACACGGCGGGGAACATCTCCTGGTAGGAAATGCTGCGAATCAGTGTTTGTGGAGAACTCCAGTATTACAGTAATCAAGGGGAGAGCAGGGATAAATTAGAATCATAGAATCATGGAATGGTTTGGGTTGGAAAGGACCTTAAGGCCCATCCAGTGCCACCCCCTGCCCCGGGCAGGGACACCTCCCACCACACCAGGTTGCTCCAAGCCCCCTCCAACCTGGCCTTGAATCCCTCCAGGGATGGGGCAGCCACAGCTTCTCTGGGCAACCTGGGCCAGGCTCTCACCACCCTCACAGCAAAGAAGTTCTTCCCCACATCTCACCTCAGTCTCCCCTCTTTCAGTTTAAAATCGTTCCCCCTCCTCCTAGGGCTCCCCTCCCTCATCCAGAGTCCCTCCCCATCTCTCCTGGAGCCCCTTTAGGGACTGGAAGGGGCCCTAAGGTCTCCCCGGAGCCTTCTCTTCCAAAGGACCCTGAGGAATCCCGACTCCCACCTCAGTGATGACCCCCGGTCGGACACTGGACCGCGTGGACAGAAGCACTCGCCCAACAACCAGAAATCAACTTTTACCCGAGGAGGACTAAAAAATCATCGCCTCCCCCTCCCCCCGCCGCCGGGATGGTTTACAGGAGGCTGGAAGCCAGGGAGAGCAGGGGCAGCGGAAGGCGCCTGAGGGGCAGAGCTGGGGTCATCCCCCGCCCCGCGCGGGGATTTTTAATTATCATTCCCCCCATTTTCGGGAAGAAAACTCGCAGGGATTTCTCCTCCGCAGGCGGCGGCCCAGGACCCCGGGGCTCCCCCCACCCCGGGAACCCCCCTCCCCGCCCGCCCCTGCCCGCCCCTGCCCGCTGGGATGCGCGTCCCCGCCCCCCCGCACCGCGCCGGGGCCGGGGCCGGGGCCGGGAGGGGCCGGCGGGCTCCCCGCCCCCCCGCCCCGCCCCGCCGCCGCCCCCGCTCCCAGCAGCCCTTGCAACCGCCTACAATGAAATTTGCGAAGTTTTTTCGGTTTCGGCGCCATTTTCGAGTGGACTCGGAGGTGAGGAGGGAGGGCGGGCAGGGCGGCGGGGGCCGGGGCGCCGCGGGGGGGGGGGGGGACGGGACGACCGCCGCTTCCCCCCTCTCTCCCCCATCTTTCCTCCTCCTCCCTCCCCCGCGGGTGGGACCGGACCGGCGGCGGGGCCGGGGGCGGGGGGGGCGCGGCGGGACGGGACGGGGGAGACACGGGGGGGGACCCGCCGCCCCCGCGCCGCCGTGGGCGGGGTCGAGCCGCTCCCCATTGCGGGGGGTGGGGGGTGGCACATACGGGCCTGGGAGAAACTTGAGGGGAAAACGGTCAAAAAGCGGTAAAGGAACTTTTTTTTGCGGCGGGGGGGTGGAGAGAGCGGCGGCACCGGCAGCGCCCGCCCGCGCGGCGCCGCACAAAGGCGGTACCGGGGGGGGGGGGCAGCCGGTGACGCAGCGGGCGGTGACAGCGGGACCGGGCGGGGCGGGGGGGACGCGGAGCGGGATCGGGGGGGGAACCGGACCGTTAGGGCGGGAGCGGCGCGCGGGGACGGTTCCCACGTGGGTGCGGGACGCCCCGCCGCCCCCCTCCCCCGCGGCTTTTCCCTCCTTTTTATTATTAAAAATTATTTTTAAACTTTTTTTTTTTTCGCGTGGGGGGGAGCCGCGCCCGCTCCACCCCACCCCCCCACGCCCCCCCGCAGGTGAGGAGCGGCCTTGTTTGATTCTACGTTTTGGGTTTTTGGGTTTTTGTTGTGGTTTTTTTTTTATTATTATTTTTAAAGAACGCACACACCGCCCCCCTCCCCACGCTTGCCCCCGGCCCCACGGGAGAAAATAGTTTTATGCCTTACCAAAAAAAAAAAAAATAAAATAACAAAAAAATTATGCGAAATAATTTCAAATTATTTTTTTTTTTAATTGGCAGCCAGCTTTTTCTATTTTTATTTTTTTTTTTAATTTTTTTCCCCCCTGGCTGGTTACTGGCTTTATACAGGAAATTTGAATATCCTGGCAAAGGGGTGACTTCCCGGCTCGGTGATGGGAGCAACGTGCACCACACGGGGGGGGGGTGTCCCCTTTTGAATTTCTCCTAAACATTATTTTTTCCTCCCATGGGCACCAGATACATAAAGACAATTTTTTTTTAATTTTTTTTTTTTTTTTCCATTTAGAGACTGAGTTTCCCAGGGTGAAAACATGAATTTCTCCCTCCCCAAAAAAGACAGGAATTGTGCGGGTGTGTTGTAGGAGCATGTAGGTGAGGGCCTATCCGTCAAATTTCATCATTTTCTGCTCTGAAGAAATCCAAAGAGCCCTGTTGCTCACCGAAAGCCTGCCTTCAGTTAATCCACTTTGGTGCGAAATACACTAAAACTGAACTGCTAATGCAATAAACATTTATGAAATATAAGAGGGAAACTTTAAGTAATGCTTCAGGCAAAACGACCCAAATATATTAAAAAAAAAATTATAAAATTACTATGCGCTTGTTCTGTTTTGAATTAATGTTCGTGTGATGGAATTTTTTTTTAACTTTTTTTTTTTTTCCTGTTTTTAACAAATAAACTTTATAGGAGCCGGGCTTCCAGATCTGTCCCTTGTTGTTTAAAAGTGGAGGAGATGACAATGCAAAAAAAAAAAAAAAAAAAAATAATGGAAGTAACAAGAAGCATCCTACTTTTCTTCTCCTCAGCAGTGTTGAGAAAAAACTCTGGATCCTGGAATTTTACTGTGGTTTTTACTGTTTTTTCTGGAGTACTGTAAGTCGAAGTGGTATCCCGCGGGCCCTTGCGAGCGCCAGGAGCTCTCCCTCGTGTTAACAACCCTTGATAAATCCCGCTGGTAACCCTCCACCGGGCTCCACTTCCCAATCGAGTAAAGCTAACGAATTAATTTTTTGCCTTATTTGAATTTGCCCTTCGTAGCCGGGGCTTGGTTTCGGGTGTTCTGCCCCACCTCGGAGCATGCTAACAGCCTGAACAGCGCGGAAGGTACGCCCCTGCTAAAATTAAAATGTAGCTTTAATATGCTGCTATTTATTTGAAATCCACACTGCTGCTCTGAGCTTTTCCTGGGTAAAATAGAGAAAAAAAAGAAAAAAAATATTTTTAATAAAGTGTATGAGAAATTCCCCTCTCCCGTATAGCTTTGAATATATATATTCATAGGGAGAATATATATATTTTAGGCGTTTATTTTGTGCCACCCAGGAGGAAGTCTCAGCTGGTTTTAAAAAAAAAAAAAAAAAAAAACAACAAGAGCAAAAAAAAAAACAAAAAACAAAACACAACGGGTGTAGTGGTGGTTTTGGCCCGAGGGGAAGAGATGCGCCCCCAGGGGTGCCACAGGCAAACGAAAGTCACTTGGTGGCTGGGTGGGGTGGGGGGTCCCCACCTCTGCCTGCCCCTGCTCCTGCTCCTCCGCGGACCCTCCTCAGAAACGCAAGAGCTCGGCGCTTGTCAGTCGAGCATCAGCTCCGCTTCCAGCTGTCGGCCACATCTGTAAATATGAATACGTGACTTTTGTTTCAATCGAATTGCTCAAAGGGAGGCAGGAAGGAAAGTGGTGTGACTTATTTTTTTTTTTTTTCTAAGAGCCAGGCAGATACAAAGCATTGCGGTGGTGCTACTCGCCCCCTTATTTTCGTTTTGTTACTGTAGTTGTGTCTGGCTAATTAATGTCTGGGAGCTTCAGCTCTAACGAGATGATTTATTTTAGTCTTTTAGTAAAATAGTAAATCCTTTTTTTTTTTTTTTTAAATTTTTTTTTTTTTAATTCTTTCAAATGAGAACAATAACTTCAGGATTTGTTTGGGAATGTCCCCTGAAAAACTGTTTGATAGCAGAGCTGGCTGGGTTTTTGTGGTTTTTTTTTTTTTTTTTTTTTCTTCTGCTTTATGTATCTATGGGAGATGCTTAATATTTACTGATCTTTGGGCTTATCGGGCCCTGGAGTGTGCAAGTCAGCGAAGGCGCTCTATGCAAATTTGTCCCGTCATGGGCTCCTATATTTATTTCCTTTCCTTTCCCATGGCACTCTTTCTCACTTTTTTTTTTTTCTTACTTTTTTTTTTTTTAATTTCGTTCCTGATTATGCTGTCAGTGAGGAGGGACTTGGTTGAGTTCTAAGGGAACTCTGTATTTCAGGGTGAATTTCTTTTGGTTTTGTGTGTGTTTGGACTTGGGGCAGTGGTGGGGGGTGTGTGTGTGTTTTTCACTTAATTGCCCAATATACTTTGGCAAGCAGAAGTTGCATTGTTTTGTGAACTGTATTAATGGATTTCCTCATGTTTGAATTTTCCCAGTTATTCGGGGGGTTTAATTAAAACCCCTGTAGGTGTTTGGTTCACTCAGGTGACGGGTAGAAGCCTTGATTTCTAGAAATAGCTGATGCACCCACTTGTGGCAGCAGAAGAGCTGTTGCGACGCCTTTGCGTCGAGGTGGAGCTTTTGGGGTGGTTCTCTTGATATTTGGGGCTACCAGCACAGCGAGGTCCCCCCAGTTCCCAAAGGCTGGTGGTGGTGCTGGGATGCTGCCTGCCGCAGCAGCGAGGGGCTGAGGTGCCACCAGAAAAACCCCAAACCCCTAAATAGCCCCCCTGCATCTTACTTGCTTGTCCTGGGGGGGTGGTTATCACCTTCATTGGTATAAATAAGATGTTTCGTTCCCTACTGGTCTGCCCAGAGCAACGGGCTGCTCTCCCTGCTGCTGGTTTAACCCCTTCGGGTAGGGGTGGGGGTTCAGTGGTGGCCTTGTGTGGTGGCTTTCCTGCTTGACCACTGGTTTTGGCCAGCAGTAGTTGTCCCATCTTGTCCCTGCTGCCTGCCCAGTGCCGGGGTGATGCTGTGGTGTCACCCAGGTACCACTGCCCAGGGCCACGCTCCTGCCGGTGGGGGTGGGGAGAGGAGGGATGGCATAGCTCTTTTAAGTGCTGCTTCATAGTCTGCCCTATCTGGAGGGGAAAACTTGATTATTTTTTATTTTTCCCCTAATTTTAAAAATATTTACACCCATCTGAGCCTTTGTATTCAGTGCATCCCTAGGGAGGGGATTCCCTGAGGCTGCCTGACAGCCCCAGTGTCTCCTTCTGGAGCCTGGCGGTGCCTCTGCGAGCATCTCCGCAACCTTTCTGTGTGTCGTTTTCTAGATCCCACAGGAAGAGCGCGTCCTCGCCTCCCAGCAGAGCCAGCGCAGAGGAGCTGCTGCATCCCCAGGTGAGTTGGGAAGGTAAGCTCCGTGTGTCCCACCTGCTCCAAAGCTCCTGCAGCACCTCCATCCTCTGCATAAACACAGGTTCCTCTGAAAGGTGTATCCCGAGATGCGTGTCCCCTTCTTGGGCATGTGGTGACTGACGCCTCGCAGGGGTCCAGGTAAACTCAAATTGTCCCGTTCAGCTGCCATCGTCCTGCTTTAAGGTAGAGAAATCCAAACCACAAACTGAGCTGGAAAAGAAGCTGACGTGTGAGATGGGATGATTCGGCTGCAGAGCTTTCTGCTGCTTAAAATAATGCTGCTCTCATGTCACAAACGCGCATAGTTTCTCAGATACGTGTTGCGCTGCCCATCCCAAATTTCCACTTGCCCAATACCCCCTGTGAATGTTGATTTTTTTTTTTTTCTCTCTGTACTAGAGAATAGGCTGGTGGAGGTGCCTGGAGCCCTCCCTTCAGAAAGTCCTCCTTGCTGAAGAGAGCTCTTGCCCCCCTTGTCAAACTGGGCTAAAGACTGGGGTTTATATATATAAAAAGAGCAATTAAAACATGAACCTCAAACACAATCAAAATGGATTTTAGAGCTGAGCTTGTTTGCTGTTCCTTTTTTTTTTTTCGAGTCACTTGAAGAGATGAAAGAAATAAGACTCCACAGGTACAGTCAAGTAAAACGTTACAGAAATAATGGTAGAGTTACATGGTGTGGTGGGGGGGTTCGTTTTGTTTTAGCTCGTACAGGTTTAACTTTCTTCGGGTACTTGTTGGCTTCTTTGGGGTGAGTGGCAGTGGCTGGTTGGAGAGTTGGACTTGGCGCTGCTAGCGCTGAGGGCACTGAAGTGGGGAAGGAAAAGTACTGCTTTTTGGTTGGCAAATATTTGATTTTAAAATTTGCAGTGATTTGGCACGGGTGACGAGAGCTGTTGAAATTCCTATTTTTGAGTTTGCTGGAGGGGCAGGGAAGTAGGAGGGAGGGCAAAGAGAAGCGGCGCGAGGGGAGGGGGCAAGCGCTGTGACTGATGGCGTCACTTCTGACATTGTTCAGGGTTTCTTTTTTTTTTTTGTGTGATGCTGCTTTTAAAGAAAATGAATTGAAGGAAGTTGTCACATAACTAGAGGAGAGGGGGGGATGGGAAGTAAAGTCGAAAGGAAACACAAAAAACATCAGGCTGTGTGCGAGAGCCTCCAGGCTTCAGGGCTGTGGCCCCTTTCTGCCCCACGCTGGGGTCTGCTGGTATGGGGCAGGGGGGGCCAGCAGCTTCCAGGGTGTCCTTAATGTCTGGTTGCATCAGGTTTGTGCAATCAAATAGTAGATGAGCATAATTTAATCTTTAAAAAAAGGGAGGGGTGTGTGTGTGTTAGATTTCTCAAAAGTCAAAACGAGCTGAATAAAAATATTTTAAGGAAAACTTTGAACAGGTTTGAACTGTTGGAATCTGGATTTATTTACCTTAAATATTAACATTGTGACTCCTGGAAAATCCTTGCTGTTGGGCAGCCCCTGGGAGGGAAGTGCCAGGTAACATTTCCCCAGGGACCATTCGGAAGGGCCAGGGAGGTCTGTGGGATCTGCTGGATCCAAAAGGGCAGATCTGTCGAGGCTCGACTGTTTTTTGGGGTGGGAGGGGAACAGTTTATTTCTGATTTTGTTTCTGTAACTGGTTTGTTTGCACTGTGTAACGGCTTGTTCTCTTATAGTTACAGACTTTCTGATAGACCTGTGAAGAGAAAAAAAAAATGTCCCGTGGTGGTAATGCATACACGTTAAATTCTTCATTGTAGAGTGTTCTTCAGTACCTTATATCATGGTTTAAAAAAATATATATATTTATATATTCAAAATACCATTTGGAATGTCAACATTCAGTGGGCTTTGAGGAGATGTAGCAGCACATCATGGTTTGTAGGGACAAGGAGATACAGACCATTCTGGGCTGCCTCATTACCTCAAGGATAAGACAAGAAAGTGAGCTTCTGGGTGTCATAGCTGTGGAAGCTAACACAGTCCCATGTCTCTCTTTAGCTCAGTTGAACAGGTACGTGTAGATAAATTCTCCTGGTGCTTGTATCTGTGCATATCCCTTGCACCTACAAATACATTCCCCTGGGAGTTTGTGTGTGTCTGTGTCTCGGTGGGGCAGACCCTGCAGGCAGGAGGGACTTGTATCTCCCTTTTCTGCTCTGACACGGGCATGGCTTGAGCACCGTGCCCTACCCATTGCTCTTCCATCCTTTTCCTGGCAAAGGATCGCCCAAGGTACTCTGTCACCTGGTGTTTGGGGAGAGGAGGGGGGGTCTGGGGGCCACGGAGAGGCGCTGGTATGGAGAGCTGTCAGCAGTGCTCTAGCAGCACGTAAATACTGGAGTTTGGGATTGCCTGTTGCTCTCCAGTATTGCATTGCTGCTTTAGTGAGGCTGGAAATCAGTCCCTGCCACAGGAGCTGGGGCTCTGGCTCTTGGGGTGCCTCCTCAGCACCCCCACGGTGCCTTCCACCCTGCTGCTGGGGGGGGGGGCTGGCAGCTCCCACACCAATAAACCACTGCGGAGGCAGCAACAAGTGAGGGCTTGGTGTCGTTAATGGGGAGGGGACAGGGGCTGTACCCCTGACACCCCTGTGTGGGTGGGTACCTGATGTCCCATCCTAGGGCTGGAGTGGGCAAAGGGCACTTTCGTGGCTGGGAAATGGGGTCAGGTCCTTCCTCAGCATCACTGGGGAGGAGGGAGGACCTGAGGGGGGGGTCATGGTGGTGGGCAAGGGGTAGTGGTGGTCTCCCTAGTATTCACGCCTCCTGTACCCTGCCTCCAGCAGCTGGGGGGAGGGGGTGGAAGCGCTGGGGGGGACATGGGGACCAGAGCATCACCTGGGTGGGGAGAAAGAAGGGCCCTATAGCTGTGCCTGGGGTGCTCCTGGGGAAGCCCTGCAATGGGAGGGACTGGCTTTCCCCAGAGCCCTGCGGGTCAGGTGCAGTCAGGCTGGGGGGCTCCTGGTGCCCACACAGCATCTGGCAGCACTTGGACCGTGGTGGGAAGAGTTTGGTGGGTCTGGAGGGCCTGGAGAAGGCAAGGGTTTGTCCACAGACCCATGACTGCAGCAGCAAGCTCCTCCAGAGCCAGCCCAGCCCTGAGGTGAGATGGTTTTCCTTCCTCTGCCCCCGGCATTGTGCTGCTCATGGCTTCCCAGCCCTGGCAGAAGCAAGGGATAAGGAGCAGGACCACTGTGGGGTCAGGGCTGCTCCTGCTCAGAAGGGCTGGGATGGTGCCTTCCTGGGTGAGCATCTGTCCCGTGGGTGGGAGTGTGGTGGCCTGTCCTGCTGGTGACGGTGCATTGTTAATGACCCCAATCCTGCAGTCTCTGAAGTGCTGGTGGCTGCAGATCCCAGAATATTTGTGTTTTCAACTGTTTTTTAGCCATTAATAAATCACAGTCAATAGTTGTGGGGCAGGGGGCTGGCGGGGGAATGTTCTCTTGCTGATTTACGGCTTCATGGCGGCTCCTGGGCTGCGCCGTGAGCGTTGGGCAAACGTTGGTGCCACCAGGAGATTGGCACAGGGGACACCCCCCCCTCCAGCGCACAACTGTCTCCAGTGCAGGGGAGGTGCGAAAGGTGTGTGTGTGGGTGCACAGACAGGCCAAAGTCACAGTATGTGGGCACCCAACCAACCCCTTTCCAAGCAGACGTGGGGATTCTCTCACTCCTGTCCATAAAACGCTCGATTCCCACTTTCTGCAAGTCAAGCCCCTTGTCACCACATAAAATACTGCTTTCCCCCAGGAAAAAAATTTATTGAATACCTTGGTGTACAGGGAAACGGGCCAGGAAAGTGATTAATTCTGTACTTCTCTACTTGAAATAATTTTACATCTGATTTTCTTCAGAAAAGTTTTCTGCGGTTAGCATTTATAGGTGGAGTCTAAGACTTAAAAAGCAGGTTTATTCCTTTTTAGACCTTTCTGTTGTGATCGGTTTGATTTTACTTGTCTAGAAAAAAGATCTCCACCTCATTCACAAACAGAAGACTGCTAAAAGTCTGCTTTCACGCTTCTGCCAGGATCAAACCGACTTGACAGTAAGAGAAGACTAAAAGCACTGTGGTTTTCGGAGCACTGGGCAAGAATAAAATGTAGAGGCTAAATCAAGCCAGTAGGGAAAAAGATCCCAGGGAGACAGAAAAACGCACCTGTGGGGATGGCTGGGCTGTGGGGAAGCGGTCCCTTTCAACCCCTCCAGCTTAGGGTGGTGGATGTGCCATGGCCAGGGCTCGGGGTGGTGGCTGCAGAGGGGATGGATGTACCCTGGCTGGGGTGCAGGGGGGATGGATGTGCTGTGGTTGGGGTGCAGGGGTGGACCAGGCAGTGATTGCTCCCCTCTGCTGCTCCCAGTACCTTGTGAGTGTATCTGTGCTCCTAATATTTCAGGATATTACCAATTATTAATGCAGAAAGCCCAGAGGACAGACCTCCAGCCGTGCTTCTGTCTGAGGAGCTGGGACACCTCCTGTCATTTTAAATTGTGTTTTCCCTGAAGTGTAAAAGTTTGCCTTTGACATGTTTGCAGGTTGACTTCATTACTGCATTTGAGCACATATCACTTCAGAAAAAAAAGCAGCAGAAGCTCTTGCAGAGCATCCCGTGCTGAGTTCGGTCCCCAGAGCCCTCGCTGCATCGCCAGGGGCAGCCCTGAAAAGGGACAGCATCTTTTCTCTTGGTGTAGGCTAAAGCAAGATTCTCTATTTTTTTTTTTTTTCAAATGTGAGGTCTGCTGTGTCAGGAACGTGTGTGACCACTGTGGAGGAAAAGTCTTTGAGCTTCCCCAGTAGTTTTTTGATGTGATTTTATAATCGAGCTGGAAGGTGACAGTTCCCCGTGGTAGATAAATACACGCAGCACACGGCACTGCTGGGTTTAAGAGGCAGACACTGGACAAGCTTATTAATCACACGTTTTTGCACCATTTTTTTTTTAAATTTCACCTAGACCAAAACCCTCCCACGTGCTAAGACTGATGTTCCGTTACTCTGCTGACAGTACCAGGTACCTCCGATGGTGAGGCAGTGGTGGGGAAGCCAAATGAGGTGTTGGGAATTCCTCTGAACGCTATTATCTACCTCCAGCATTTCCCTGCTCACCTCCTTTGATGCAAGAGGAATTTTTGGCAGAGCTCAGCAGCAGCTCGTGGGATCCAGCATTATCTCGCCTCCCTTGCATTTCTTGCCCACCTGCCTCATCTGCGTTTTCTCCACTTCTGTCCGGGGATCCCGGGCCGGGGCTGGCTTTCCTGGGGGCTGGAGCAGTGCCTTGCACAACAGCAACTCCCAGCGCCAGACAGCAATAAGTTCAGGTCTTGCTTTTTTGCACTGAGCGGGGGAGAAAACCCTTCATACGTCTGTCTTAGCGAGGGTAGTCCTGGCTAAAGTGGCTCCCACCACGTACCCAGTTAGGCAGCTGGCTGCCGGAGGGGGGGGAGCCACCAGCATCCCCCGTGCAAGGCTGTGGGCAGGACCCAATCTCCTTGGGTCAAATTAAAGGTGGTGGGTGACAGCCACCCGGCAGAGCAGAAAGCAGCAAGGGTTTGCTAAAGCCAGAATGCGATGCCCAGGGCAAAGGATGGCACTGGCACCCTGACGGCTCCATGGTTCTTGGCCACGAAGTCACCAAATGGAAGAAAAATAGAATTTCTTTGCATTTCATGCAAAAATCTTTTCATTTCTGAAGCAAGGGATGAGAGGTTGCTCTCAGCAATTTCTCATGTAAATCCATTCTTGTGTGCTATTCAAGTAACAGAATATTGAAGGTTCCTCGCGGTATGATTCAAGTAGAGCATAGATTCATTTATAAACTGGCCAGAGTGAGACCTCATGCCATATGCTCGGTGAGAGAAAAATAACTTTCCACCTCATACTGAAAAGAAATGATTTGAGTGTGCACAACTGATGGCAGGAGGGGATGAGGGGGTGTGGAAGGTGCAGTTAGACGGGGGGGGGGGGGGGACGGGGACTGGGGGTGGTGTTTATTCTTTACTGGAGAGCACAAGAGGGTTTTCTAATTGCAAGTGTAAGGAGTTTACACTGCAAAGGATATTTCTCCCTTGGATTTTGTGTTCTCTGCTTGCTACTGGGTCCTTTGCATTTTGGGAACAGAAGAGAGAAAACTGGCAAGAAAGGGAATTGATTGTGGAGAAAGAGATCTGATGAATACACTGTGATGTCCGTTTAAAAGCACACACCCCCCTACAATCTCCTCCCCCCGCCTTCGGGCTGGCTTTATCCTCTCCCGGCTCCTCAGATGGGAAACAGGCAAGTGAAGCATCAGCATCGCTGCGCATCCCGGGTCCAGGAGGTTTCCCATTGGAAAGCACGGGAAAGACAGTGCGTTTCATGGATATCCAGAGAGTCTGTTCCCAGGGGAAAGGCTTTTCTCCCTCCCTGACTGAAAGACAGCAAAGCCAACACCTTGGGCTTCCCGGAGCCCTGCCCTGGCTGCTTTGCAGGCTGCACGGAGCGAACCCAGCCCCGCGCCGGCATCCCCGGCCCCCGCACAACGGAGGGGGCACCGGCCTGCTCGCCCACGTGGAACTGATGGGGAGACACGCTGCTTTCCCTGGTGGGGTTGGACCATGTGAAATAAATCGGATTATTTCGCTGCCCAGCATAGCAAAAGACTGTAGGAGAACTGAGTTTTGTCCGAGTCTCTTCCAAAAGCAATCCTGGAGCATTCCCACCCCCATGCCGGAGATGGCAGGATTGTAAATCGGACAGGGGTGAGCTACCCGGCCGTGAGAGAACTGACAGAGCTGGGACTGGAGCTGGAAAGAGAAGGGTCCTTATTTATGCACATAGACATTATCTGTTGGGGAATTTGCCTGGCTATATTTGTGAAGGGGGGGATCACTACCTGTAGGAGAGCACAAAGACTGTCTGGGGCCCTTCCCCCCAGCCCCCCCCCCCCCTTAATGTTGTGGTTTCACACACAGCGATTTGCTATGGATAACTGGAGACAGGCAGGAGGCACGAGAGGGTTGGTTCCCTTTCTGGTTATAGTGGGCTGAAAAATAAAGATGCCACCAATAGTCCCTTGTTAGACAAAACCCAGGTTTCTTTAC
Organism: Numenius arquata; assembly: GCF_964106895.1. Taxonomy (NCBI): domain Eukaryota; kingdom Metazoa; phylum Chordata; class Aves; order Charadriiformes; family Scolopacidae; genus Numenius; species Numenius arquata. Next base: position 23,310,507 of record NC_133580.1, on the reverse strand, counting down.
CCGCATCTGGATGTACCCACCGGCACGGACCTGCCCAGGTCTGTACGGCCTGGCACCTTCGGGGATGCTTCCCTTCACCCCAGTTGGTGTTTCATCAGTGCAGAAGAGCCTGGAGGAAGCTTGTGCAGAGAACTGTGTCTGCAGCCACACAAACGTGTGTCCCCCCTGCCAACACCTCCACCTTGCACCAGCCTTTGCTCACTGGACAATTGCTAACACTGTCCTTAGGGATGGAAACCCTCCCTCGTGCTCAATCCCTGTGCTCCTCTAGCCCTGCTACCTTCCACTTAGTGTCTGCAGCTGGCTGCTGGCACGTTCATGGGGTGAGGAAGCAATTTCCCCATCGAAATAGTTACCAAACTACAGCTGCCTGTGGAATTAAATAAATTACAAGTCCTTATGCACTTAAAAAAACAAAAACCCCCAAAAAACCCCCAAAAACGGTAAACAACCCCAATCCGCCTGTGATGTCTCATTTGCTTATAAAGGTACTTGCTCCATTGCGATCTGATCTTGGAAGGGGCAAGAATTAAAAGCAGATAGCGAGGGGTAACCAGCTCCCTGTAAGCGGTGCCAGTGCTCGCTCTGCCTTAGCTCATGCTTGATGGGATTTTCAGCGCCCCACAGACAACGAGCCACCGCCGCTCCCTCACTCAGGATACACGATTCCAAGGCAACTTAAAAGAGCTTCATTTGTCTCAATTTTCAAACCAGGATTCACCCTGCACCACCACCCCCCCAAAGCAAGCTGCCGGCTAAGTTCACATAAAGGCTTTTTCCCCACGTGGCCCAGCTCTGACTGCAGCACTTCAGGTCCCGACCCATGGGAATTCAAAGCAAGAAGAACAAATGCTCCAAAGGGAAGCTGCGCCATTTGTGGTACCACGTCAGGCAGCGCCAGCCCTCTGCGGCGGGTGAGAGTTATCCCAAGGTACAGAAATGCCAGAGGCCACAGGGTGAGACGGCGTATTCAAGCCTGTAAATAGTCAAAATTATTTTTCCCGTGTACATTTGTGAGTCATAAAATGTGGAGCTGTAATGAATTGCAAATGCCACATAAATGCTCAAATACAGGATTGTCTCCGTACTTTCAAAATGGTTTAACAGTATAGGTTTGGGTTGCATAAAGTTGGCATTGAACTTGCCAAGGTGAGGCTAAAACCCCAGCCTTTTAACTGAAATTACTGCATAAAAGGTAATGATTGCATTTTTCAACCTTTTTTCTTTTTTTTTCCCAGAGTGAGAATTTATCTTCCTGCAGCGCCGGCAGAGGTGCTGTGAAGGGCTGCAGTGTGTTAGACGTGCCCCAGAAAGGGAGAGAGCGGGGAACTTTTTCTCCAAACAATTCTCATTGCAAGTACCAAAAGCACCTTTTGAAGGAGGAATCCCTCTGGGGGGGGGTGGTGATAAACTTCATAGAATCATAGAATTGCCTGGGTTGGAAGGGACCTTTAAGGTCATCAAGTCCAACCATCAACGCAAAACTGCGAAGTCCACCCTAAACCATGTCCCTCAGCACCACATCTACATGTCTTTTACACACCTCCAGGGATGGAGGTTCCATCACTTCCCCGGGCAGTCTGTTCCAAGGCTTGACAACCCTTTCCATGAAGAAATTGTTCCTAATATCCATCCTAAACCTCCCCTGGCACAACTTGAGGCCGTTTCCTCTTGTCCCATCGCCTGTTCCTTGGGAGCAGAGACCGACACACCCCCCCCGGCTACACCCTCCTTTCAGGGAGTTGTAGAGAGCGAGAAGGTCTCCCCTCAGCCTCCTTTTCTCCAGGCTGAACACCCCCAGCTCCCTCAGCCTCTCCTCACAAGACTTGGGCTCCAGACCCCTCACCAGCTCCACTGCCCTTAAGCTCAACCAGAACTACTGAAAACTTTCAATGGATGCAGCAATTCTCAAGCGGTTCGTATTTTTCTATGTTGCTCTCACGCTTCCACTTCTTGGAGACACATCACGTTTTTCTGCAGCAAGTTGTCCCCGGGACAGTCCAGGTTCTTGTAAAGGCATATAGACAGACATTAATTAAGAGAATGAGATACACAATCAGACTTTGTAGTACATTTAGATAAAAAAAAAAAAACTCTTTGGAACAGTAACTATAGCATTGCAGAGGTAGGGTACAATCACGACCAGCGCTCTAATATTTGTTAATGAGAATTTTGATGTACAAACAGGTCTCCTACACATTGCGGTCATTTGGTCTCAATGACATTGTGTGAGTTATTCATATTTTAGGTATTCTAACTGCTACAGCTGGGACTGACCTCACCATGGATGGACAAGGATGTGCAATACTTGGGAAAGTACAGAAACACAACCCAAACTCCAAGAACCACAGAAAAATCCTTCAAAACAGGCTAGCAACAGCTTCACGGCACTTTGGGTGCTGAGCTCATGCACACAGTGGAGGAATTACGGAATGTTCACAGTTCCCTGTCCTTCTGGAACTGGGGAGCCCAGAACTGGACCTGGTGCTCCAGATGGGGCCTCACCAGGGCAGAGCAGAGGGACAGGATGACCTCCTTCAACCTGCTGGTCACGCTCTTCCTGATGCCCCCCAGGATGCCATTGGCCTTCTTGGCCACAAGGGCACATTGCTGGCTCATGGTCATCCTGGTATCCACCAGGACTCCCAGGTCCTTCTCAGAGCTGCTCTCCAGCAGGTCAGCCCCAGCCTGTACTGGTGCAGGGGGTTATTCTTCCCCAGGTGCAGCCCCCTACACTTGCCCTTGTTGAATTCCATCAGAATCCGTGTGTCAGGGAAGGGATTGAAGAGCACGGCCTGAGGAGGCGGCGGGAGATGGGCTGCCATGTTTGGAATTAACACAGCTGTTAAAGAAACAAACCCAAATGATTACTTGCAAAATGGTTATGGTTTTTTTTTTTTTTCCCCACATGTCTATGTTTAACAAGCATTTAATGTCCACTCTTCCTTTTTGCCAAAACAGAACAAAGGACAGTGCTTAAGCCATTTTCTCCAAAATCTACGTGTCTATACTTCTATGTAAGTATTTCAATACTTTCCCTCAGCGCTTTCTCTCTCTCTCTCAGAGGCAGGGTCACATTAACCAAAAGCTCTACAAAGACAACAAATGCAGAGTCTGCCTTCGCTGTCAGAAACGCTTACGGAAAATATGACTGAGAAGAAAATTTCAAGAGCACTTTAATAGACAGAACAAGTGGCATAAATGTATGGGGCTTATTTTAAAGAGACAGCCTTTATTTAAAGTACTTTGTTTGGTAGATCTTATAAAGTAAACATTACAATACTTTTTCACAAATATATTAAAACTGTTTAAAGTTAAAAGGCAATTCCACTGGCTGATGGATATTTCTAAAGAAAAAAAAAAAATCTAACAGAAACAGGCAGCTCAACTAAAAGTAATTTTAAACACTCACTTTTGTCATTCCAACTCCTCTTAAAAAAAAAAAAAAAAAAAAGAGACCTTTTTCACCCAGACTTCCTTTACAGCAATAAGGCAACTCCAGGAGATCTGAACGAGCTCCTCAGAGATTACAGATAATGTAACTGGCTGCTCCTCGTGCTTTGTAACACCCAAGGGTGCAACTATCCATTAATCACAACCACATCTGTGCATTAAAATATAAAACTTAAATTACAGATTTAAAAAATATTACTAATAGACTTCCCTATCATAAAATGCTTTACATTTACAGTACTTGAACTATTTCAGTTCCAGGTTGATGAGGTGTAAGCAATTTACCACTGCAAGAGTTAGACTCCAGAGCTCACAAACAGCACAACCCAACCAGGGGCAGCAATAGTCGGTAGAGTCATAGTGCAAATCAAAATTAAGGAGTGCAGAACCACACGAGCTGTTTACAGTTCTAAAATATAAATGAACAAGACAAGATCTTGTATCGTACATGCAATAAATTATAGTAAGCGTGTGACAATGGGGCTGGGGCATTCTACGATTTCAGCTGGTGTACCAGAGTTGAAGCCTGTGAAAGATAGGACTTGGTAAACAAAACATTTCAAAGCTCTGTTGTCATAGCACTCCAACTGCGCTTTCATGCTTTGTACTTCTGCTTCCCCGTCTCGCTGATCACACAGATATGCTGCAACAAAACAAAATAAAAAGATCCTGTTAGAAAAGTAATGCAAGAGACCAATGTTTTACATATGCGTTCAATAACGCACTTTGAAAAAAATCCCAGCATGCTATACACGTTTCAGCATGGAAGAATCTTGTGATACTGTTTATGCAGAACAAATTAAGCCATTTTTTGGGTCTAAAAGCCTCAACATCGCCTTCTTCCTCCTCCCTCTAATTATTCCACCCAGTGTCCAGTTGGCGAGATCCAGATGAAGAACTGACTTAGAATTAAAAAGTGACCCCCTTTTAACTCCCGAGGTCCCTCTTCTCTTAGTATCTGAGCAAATGCATTTATTTCTTGAAGACATCTGGTAAGAGAAGAAACTTCCCAGCATTTCAAAACTGACAGGAGGTGTGTAGCCTCCATTCTGCACACGGCAAAACAAATTCTAGTTTCGTAAGAGCTCCAGAAACGCCGTCCTGCTGCACGAGGGTTTGCTCTCCTCGTTGCATCACCAGTGGAGCAGATCTGCACATGAAGCACGATTTACAGAGGAGGGAGAGCGATGTGAGAGGAGGGAGAGTGAGTGATTCCCTTCCTTCCTCCTCCCTAGTTTAAAACGGACAAAAACATACGGGAAAAATTACTTACGTTCAAATCTCTAAAGTATTCATTATAATCTAGGGCGTATCCCACAACAAATTTGTCTGGCACTTCAAATCCAACAACTGAAAAAGATCGTAAGTCACCAGTATGTTAGAAAATAACTTCCTAGAGTTCATCAGTGTTTTTTTTACGGAGGCAATCTGGAATTGTATAGATATGCACGCATCCTAACTCACTTCATTTCTTCCACTCAAGTACCCTCAGATTAATATTTGAGCTATTTTAGAATTTTAACTTACTTTGTTGATTTATTTCATCATGGAAAGCAAAATGAAATGGCTGCGTTTATGGGTTCCCACGCAGCAGCATGGTGCTAGCGTGCAGTCTGCAGGAAATGAATGGCAGCACTTAAATCTACAGACACGGCATTATTAGCAGAATGTAAAATTCCTTGAAAAACTCCTACAACTTTGTAAACACATAGAAAAAAAAAAAAGAGAGCACTTCCTAGATGCTTGCTGTGCCAGCACAGCAGCAGTGGGACAGGTGAGCACAGCACACATCGCCCTCCCAGTACCACAGAATCACAGAATGCTATGGGGTTGGAAGGGACCTCTGGAGATCATCCAGTCCAACCCCCTGCCAGAGCAGGTCCCCCCAGAGCAGGTTGCACAGGAACGTGTCCACACGGGTTTTGAATGTCTCCAGAGGAGACTTCACCACCTCCCTGGGCAGCCTCTTCCAGGGCTCTGCCACCCTCAAAGGGAAGAAGTTCCTCCTCATGTTTAGATGGAACTTCTTATGTTCAAGTTTGTGCCCGTTACCTCTTGTCCTGTCACTGGGCACCACTGAAAAAAGACTGGCCCCATCCTCCTGACACCCACCCTTTAAGTATTTATAGGCATTGATCAGATCCCCCCTCAGTCTTCTCTTCTCCAGACTGAAAAGACAGAAGGATGGGCCTGTGTCTGGGCAGGGCCGCAGAGAGGGTACCCCAAGGCGTAATGAGTTGGCAGGTTCACTCGTCAGCTCCTTCAAAGCTACGGGTGTGCAAGTGCGACAAGACTCTCTGGGAAGGGCTGGGAGAGCGAGCACAGAATCATGCCAGTATCAGAGCCACGGTTCTCACAGGGAAACCAATCCTTTGCCTTTGAGTAACTGCCTGGTGGGCTCCATCCTCGCCACTTGTGGGCAACGTATGTTGGAATATACTGTGACTGCTGGAGCACATCTTAGATGCTGATTCCGTGGTATAGAGAATAGTGAAGAGCCAAGAATTCTTTATGGAGTCACCCGCAGGTTTCGGAAAGGAGGGGGTGGGGGTTTTTTTGCGAGTTTGGTTATGGTTTTTTTCCTCCCAGGAGAAGCTGCCTAAAAAGACACCAGCTATTCCACAGATTGTCTAAACAGCTCCAGCAGGACAGTTTGGGGGTGGTCAAGCAGTATCAGCCCAACCTGTCCACACACACTATAAAATGACCAAAAAATACTGAGTTATATGTAATATAAAATTTCCAAATGGCTTTCTTCCCTTCATGCTAAAATGAAAGACCCCTGGGGCACAGGAAAGCTGTGTGGGTTTATTTCTCCCTGGTTTATTTCTCCAATGAGGGTCTGTAAGGAAAACAGGGAGATAAACTGTACAATTCAAAGAAAAGGCTGTATGCACTTTTGGGAAAAAATTAAGGTTTAGAGTCTACATGGCCTCACAATACAGGGGGGTAAAAGGGAGGCCCAGCCACTACTGCCTTGCTGTTTCTTCTTTCAGAGCACACGTCCTGCACTGAGCAAGTTGTCTCTGTGGATAGACGGCAAAACAAGCCATGGGCTTCAAGATGCTCAAAAATGGCAGACCATTAACCCAGCTAAGCCTATAATAAAATCTCAGGAACGAGGGGCATCCTTGACTGAGGGAAACACCTCAATTAAGCTTTAAGGTGTTGAAAAACTTCAGTTCCAGAATATTGTACAAACTTGGAAAGGAGGAGGAGGAGGATTCTCTTGCTAAATTGACTCCACTTCTACAGTGAAAGCACATGGTCCACCTCAACAGGAATTTGGCCTCTGGAACAGGGTTAAAACACATGGCCCTTCCCAAGGCAGGAGGAGCCGTCATTCTGGTACCACTCTCTGCTGTGGATGCGGGTCCCCTCTTTATGGTCTTGGGACAGACAGCAGACAAAAAGGGAGTCATTCAGCTGCCTCGATGTAACCATTTAGGCATCTTATCACTGTAAGCTTTTATCCGACCTGCTACCCCCTGTGGTCCTTCTACATTTCTGGGGACATCCAAATGGTGTGAGGTGGCTCAGTTTAGACACCCGAATCACTCCCCAAAGGGGAATCCAGCAGATTCTGCTGACCAAAGCATCTGTCTACATGCAAGCTGGGAAAATTTGCACATGAAAAGGGTGTAACCTGGACCAAAATATCAAAGTTTGCTTTTCATATAGTAAAAAAGTTACAAAAAGTTAAGAAAAAAAAAAGGATCAGACCAAATCCAGATTAACTCCGTCAAAATACCTTCAAAATATATAAAAGCCCTAAATGAAAGCAAAATCTATCAAGAATCATGAGTGAAAACTTATTTGGAACATCCTTGGACTATGAGCAAAGGGTGGACAATATATTGATATACTTTTAAAAATGAATAATGGTTGTCGAAAAGTCACTTACAGTCTGGCCGATATCCCACGCTTCGAGGAGTTCTTTTTACCAACAAACTGTCAAATAAAACCAATGTAAAACTGAAAGATGGAAAAGCACTGTGTACAAATACATGAGACTGTTTTGATGACAGACAAGCTGAATTTGGCCTCCATGTGCATAACTGAAAGCATAAACTACACATATTTTAAACTATTATTTTATTTGGAGGTGCAGCCGATCATAGTAACAAAATCAAAACTTCCTAGAATCACGACTGGTTCACAGCCTAAAGGATAACTACCAGGTCTGCAAGAAAGAGGCCAGGAGCCAGGAGATACCGATCTGGATGGATTTTCATTGTGAAAAGTGACTTAATGAGGTTTTATGTGTGTTAGGAAATGCAAGGCACAATTTAGCTTATAGGTAAAGAGGCGACAACTTGGGATCTGGCCAGACTAACTGTGCTTTTTTTCAGGAGCGTTAGTATTACGAAGGAAAAGTTCAGCTGGTTAAATGCAACCTCAATTGCACTTGCGCAACGTGTTCTCAACTGCTCCTCACCGGCAGTACTAATGACCCCCATAAAGAAAATGTAATTGGTTCTGAGGACCAAGTGATACAAACCAGCTCCACTTTTCCAGAATTAATAGTCAGAGGTGTAAAACGCACAGAGGTACAGAGCTGCGGGTATTGTAGTAGAGAGAAATGCCTTGCTGGGTTGATTCACTCATTCTTCAGTCGAGCAATTCTACCTGTTAGGAGACCCCCCCCCCCCACCTGTCTTAGACACAGAGACTTGGGGAGGAAATGGAAAGGCGGTCGACAGCTGAATGCAAAGACAGAGGTCAGTATAACTCTACGCAGGAAGCCCAGAATTCCCTCCTGAATCCCCTCTGAAGGGGGGGGCTTCATTTGTCAGAGTTTCAGTTTTAGACAATTACTGAAACTTCTAGCTGTGAGACTTAATTTTTGAGACTCAGTGTAGGATTTGCTCAAAAAAACCCTAGAACCACATTAGCATTAGTTAATTTCTCCCTGCTACAACTGCTTAACTGTCAGAGAGAAAGAAAATTTAAAAAAGAAAAATTAAAAAAAGAGAGAAAGAAAGAAGAAAGAGAGGCAAGTGAAGTACCTAAGAACATTACACTTAAGACTATCCAGAATGATCACGTGCACCTGCTCAGGTCTTTGGCAGACCCAGATTACTGCAACAGGTTTGAACGCCGGGAAACTGGACTCTGCTTATACTGTATTATATTCATGATGTACACTGCAGTGTTAGGGCAATACTCGGTGGCAAATATGTAAAATTTGGCACACTTAATCAGGTCGGGGAGAAATCCTCACCAAGCTCACCTTCAGCAGGTCACTTACCTCCAAATTATCAGCAAGAAAAGCTGTTCCCGCACTTTTAACAACTGCTTTGAGATTGTTATGGCAACACAACTAATTAGATATTACACACAGCTCTGCTTTATCCTTAATCCCCAGCAATCACCATGCTTTTATTGTAAAATACACAACCACAGCATAGCAGTGCAAGAGAGAAAATTTAAAAAGATGGGAGAATGTTGATATTGGTTAATAATATAATATTATCCTCAACATTTCCACACTATACAAACAATAATGTTAGCGTGCAAACTAATTTAATTCTACAATTAAAGGAGACAAACTAAAAAAAACGGTCTCCATTGCACAGGTACCCCACTGCGGTACACTGTAACTGCAGACAGCACGAGCAGAAACAAACATGTTTGGATAGATATTACATATACCTAAGTGACAACCGCTGATTTTTTTCATCCCCTTCTATAGTAAAAGTCTACATTTATGAACTAAATTTGTGCTGAAAATACCTCTACCAACTTAAGAGGGTATTTTTTTTTTTAAGCCCAAAGGATTTAAATTCTTCCATGCACCTCTAAATCTAACTTGGACACAAATCTTACCATAATATGATAACACAAGCCATGTACCAGGCACACACAAGCTATCCGTTATGAAGCACTGAAATTCTTCCAGCAGTAAGACTGGAAAGAGCAGTGTTTCCGCCAGCCTTAACCAAGGCAGGTTCTCACAACAAACAAAAGTGCTTTTGGAGTTTAAAGAAATACTCAACTCCAACAGGTGGCATCATACATGACTCCTATGATTCCAGCAGAAACGTTCCCTCCTGTTTCTCTTCCACGGAAATGAATTCTACACTTTTTTTTTTTTTTTTTTTAAACACTGTGTGTCATTCTTAAGGTGAAATACAGCACAAGTAATCATTAAAAATTTACCTGGCTACTTTCACCATCTTTGGATTGTATTGCTTAAGTAGAGACAGAAGCGTTTTCATTGTTTTACCAGTATCAATTATATCCTGAAAATAAAAAAAAAAACTCATGTAAGAAAGAATATTAAACAAATCAGAGTGGCATTTTTGAGGTGCTGCCACAGAAATTGCTTAGCATGAAAATATGCCAAAATACTATTTGTAATCAAATATAGGTGACGTGTAACACCATGTTATGCTTACGCAACCAGGCTCTGTAAAGTGATCACTCACATTAACAATAGTTCTTAGTTGTTGTGGATACCTAAGACTTTGAAAGCAGCTACTGAACCATGACCGTCTTAGCTTCTTTTGGAGATATTATGGCTTGTGATCCTTGCAGCTATTAGACAAACAGCGTTTAATTCAAATATGATAAGAGTAACATTAGTCTTGCTGTTGAGCTCGGTTACAGAGACAAGAAAGAAAAGTAAGAAGGGAAAATAGGCAGAACAACACATTATTGCAATTAAAGAAAAAGGAGTGTAACTTGTATTACAGATCCAAGAAACAGCCGAAGAAATCACACTGGGAATATCAATTCTAAAGGCTCTACTCAAACACACTAAAATGAATTTTGACACACCATTTTAATCCCATCTACTGTGCATATAAGTGGAAAAAAAGAAGATATGGCTGACAACTGAAGCATCAGAAATAATCACACAACCTTTAGAGGGACAGTCCTTCCCCTGGCCTGAAATCAAGCCCGTTTGAGGTGAAAGAGGTAGATAACAAAGGAGCAGCAACGTCCTGGTTTCAGCTTATTTTCCCATGACTCCTAATTAAAGTAAAAATCAAACAAAAAACTCAACAGAGCACCTGCCAGAGCAATGCCATCTTTAACAGCTAACGCTTTTAATCATAGAATCATAGAATGGTTAGAGTTGGAAAGGACTTTAAAGATCATCCAGTTCCAACCCCCCTGCCATGGGCAGGGACACCTCCACTAGAGCAGGTTGCTCAAAGCCCCATCCAGCCTGGCCTTGAACCCCTCCAGGGATGGGGCAGCCACAACTTCCCTGGGCAACCTGTTCCAGTGCTTCACCACCCTCACAGGAAAGAATTTCCTCCTAATATCTAATCTAAATCTCCCCTCTTCCAATTTAAAACCATTACCCCTTGTCCTGTCACTACATCTCCTGACAAAGAGTCCCTCACCGGCTCTCCTGGAGGCTCCCTTCAGATATTGGAAGGCTGCTATGAGGTCTCCCCGGAGCCTTCTCTTCTCCAGGCTGAACAACCCCAGCTCTCTCAGCCTGTCTTCATAGGACAGGTGCTCCAGCCCTCTGATCACCTTCATGGCCCTCCACTGGACCCACTCCAACAGGTCCATGTCCTTCCTGTGTTTGAGGACTCCAAAGCTGGACACAGGACTCCAGGTGGGGTCTCACGAGCGCAGAGTAGAGGGACAGAATCACCTCCCGTGACCTGCTGGCCACACTCCTCTTGATGCAGCCCAGGATGGGGTTGGCTTTCTGGGCTGCCAGTGCACATTGCCGGCTCATGTTGAGCTTCTCATCCACCAACACCCCCAAGTCCTTCTCCTCACGGCTGCTCTCCAGCCATTCTCCACCCAACCTGTATTTGTGCCTGGGATTGCCACGTCCCAGGTGCAGGACCCTGCACTTGGCCTGGTTGAACTTCATGTGGTTTGCACGAGCCCATCTCTCCAGCCTGTCCAGGTCCCTCTGGATGGCATCCCTTCCCTCCAGCGTGTCGACCGCGCCACCAAGCTTGGTGTCGTCGGCAAACTTGCTGAGGGTGCACTCTATCCCACTGCCCATGTCTCCGACAAAGATGTTGAACAGCACTGTCCCAGTACCGACCCCTGAGGAACTCCAATCGTCACTGGCCGCCAATTGGACATTGAACCATTGACCACAACCCTTTGAGTGCAGCCATTCAGCCAGTTCCTTATCCACCGAGTGGTCCATCTATTGAACTCATGACTTTCCAATTTTGAGACCAGGATGTCGTGCGGGACAGTGTAATCATGGTACCAGTGTAATCATGGTTGTCAACTCAAGAAAAGTTAAAGGTGTACAGACACATAGATAAAAATAAAAGTTGGTGAACAAACATAAGTAGCTACTTCCATACCCCAGAACCTATTACTGATTCTATACTGTGTGATCATCTGTTGATTGGAGGTGAATCTCCATTTTGTTGAGATTTTTTTTGCACATTAAAGGGATGCTGTGTAGAAAAGCCACATGATATTAAACCTACAATAAACGTGCATTTTTATTGTTTGACAGTTAAAATGCTGATCGGAAAAAGGGTTCATATTTGACAGTGTATAAGACAAGTCACTGGAGAGATGATTCCCTGAACAAATGAGAAACTAACCTAGTTAGCTGTCTGGGACTTTAGAGACATACATTCATCTGAAATGGAGCAGATACATAATTAAATGCATCTGCCTATTTGAAGCAAAATATACTTCAAAGCACACCACCAGTCGCACAAACGACTGCTGTATACGTACTGTTTTGGTAGGAGTTTTGGAACCTAATGAGCTTCCTGTGGAATAATATAAGCTTCTCAAGTTAAAAACAAAACCAAAACCAAACCATATATAAAAACCTCCACATTTTATGAGGAGAAACATCCTTCCCTTTGGCTGCTGAATTGCTGATTCAGTTGCTGTTTCTTTAATTACAAACCAGCCACTTCCATTATTAGGCGCCCTAAGACATGATTAGATTGCACGTCCATTTTTCCTGTCTGCTGCTTCCCTGTCCTGACATCAGCGCCCTCACTCCAGAACATCCTCTGCCAAACTTACTGAACACAAGCAATGCCATCCAGCAAGAAAGAGGTATGAAAGCAAGAATTAAGCAACAGCAGCTACCCCGAAATCAAACTGAGGTGCACTGTGCCTGGCACCATCCAAAGAACTGTGACAAGACACAGGGATGGCAATTGAAAATTGCTAATTAGGAATTAGCATTCTCTATGCCACTATTCTATAAACAAATCACACACAGGGACATCTGGCTTAGATCTGTTTTTCACATATTTTAGGATATTCCTACTGGGAACCTCTTTCTACTCCTGCAGTTTACTGTTCTGGGTTTATAACAGCAAAATAGGAAATTAATATGCTTAATATCACTTTATTCAGGCTATTTTTTCATTAAACAAAAGACATTTTAGAATTGACAGAATCCCAGAAAACTGAAGGCAAATGCAAACAATTTTACATGGATATTTTCCTCCTTAAATTTGGCAGTTGAATGCAATTTGAGAATTCAAAACACAGATCATTTTAAATTCAGAGCCCACTTGCAAAATTCAGGCTGAAAGCCTTGAAACCAGAAACTGTAGGTTTTTAGAACTGTTTTACCAGTCACACAATAGAACTTCAAAGTGAAACGTAATACTTACTTCTACGATCAAAACATTCTGGTGGGAAGAAAAAAAGAAAAGAAGAAAAAAGAAAAATCCATTAATATCTAGAGAATATACCATTTCTTATATATATTAATCTCTACAACTTATTAATTTTTATTGCAGTTAGATATTTGTACCACCATTTATGTATGTCTACATGTGTAACAGCGAGTTCTATGCAGTTAACATTTCTGATGCTCCAGTAACCATTACCTGGCAATGAGATTCTCCACAACATCTCATGCTGAGTACTACGTGGTCTTTACATTATTGAGACTTTGAGAATTCTAGATATATGCAAGATATCAAACCAGAGTCTACACAACTGGTATTCTTCTAAAGCAGAGTGTCATACTATAGACACACATTCTGTCATATTTATGTCATTAATATTAAACTATTGAATTTATATTGACAGACATGCCCTAAAGATAACGTATGCGTAAGGAAAAGGGGAAAGCAATGTGTTCTGACAGAGCAGGAGGCCCTGATGCTTTAACCCCAGACATCTGGCTCAGTGATCTCCACAGAGTCACTGGAGAAAAGCAGATTCCCAATTTACATTCTCCCATTTTCTCCTGTCATCCCTGCCTGTAACAGGAACCTCCATCCCCATCCTGGGCTCCAGGGGACAGGTCTCAACAGAATGGATTCCCATCACTACTTCACTGAAACACCGATACGGCAAGTAAATAACACCACTCTCTTTTAAAGGGAGTTTGTAGACAACAACCCACGCAAGATTATTCTTCTCAGGCACTGCAGAAAAACAAATCTCCTAAAATTTTGCTGATACTGAAGATGGTGAATACAGGGGTTTTTTGTTAAGTTCAGACTAAACTGACAGCTTTCCTGAGGCTTATCCGCTCTCCTAATATACAGTGGTGAATATTTAAATGAAAATCTTCCATTTTCATTTTTAAAACTCTATAATCTTCACACACTAAAAGAGCAGCATTAAAAGCATCCAGGTATGTGGGTTCTTTAGTGGTTTTGTCTGTTTTTAAACATACAGAGGGCCATACCTTTCCAGTCAAGGTCGAGAGGTCATCCCCACCAATGACTTTTATATCTCCAGTTGACTGATCGTTCTAAGAAAGAGGAAGGTAAGCATTAGCATTATCAGAATTAAAATATCTTGTCAATGCTTTCAGCAACACAGCACCAACAGCATCTCTCTATTATCTAAGAAATTAGAAGTGATCAAATTAAAAAATGGTATTTCAGATTAAAGACTGTTTGACAAGAGATCTGCATAAACGCAGACACCATTATACATATATATGTCATGCACGTGACCATTATATATACATATGTACCTAAAATGATATAACTTGCTATGCATTCCCTACAGGTATGAAATAAGGCAAAAAGCACTTCAGTTTTTACGCTACATGCTGCAACAGAGCTGGTAATTTACATTTTAAACTTTAATGCTTTAGAATGCTTATTTTTATTCGAAGAGTAAGGCTATCATAACAGTAACAGGAATAGCCAGTAAATGAGGCACAGATTAATATTTAGAAATATAATACCCAGAAAAGCTTCTCTTTGCCTAGTTTACTGCAAATATTAGTAATAATCAGATTACTTCTTATAGTAATTGAGCAGCCACACAGGTACACCATCACTACACCACAGCATTTTACTTCAATAAAACTAAACTTTGTTACACACGTAAAGGAACTGTTTTATAAGAAAGTTAAAGAAGATGCCAGGAACACTCTGCAGATCTTTGCAGTTCAGTTAAACTCATTCAACCAACTTTAAACCTTGATGATCTCCCACAGTTAGATGTGATATGCTTATTATTGTACCACTTCCAGATGATGCTATTATCCTACAACTTAATCATTTCAGCCAAAGGTTACTATTGCTTATCAAACTTTACTCTCGTAACTTCTTACCATGTTATCTTCCTGTTAGAAAACCGCTATTATTTTGCTGCTGTAGCGTGAAGCCCAAGCGTGCTGCACGGCTACGCAGAGAAACAGCAGTTCCTTCCCCAAACCCAGGAATGACAGATGCAACAGAGAGGGGACCAGGAGGGAACAGAAACAGCCACAAACAGGTTCCTGTTTGTACAGCTGCCTGGAGATGGATATTCCTGCTATATGGATTGTAGGCAAAAACTAAGAATGTTATCACAAAAAAGGGGAGGCAAATTATTTAGGGAGGCACACCCCAAGTACACAATAAGTAACACTGGGATGATAGTAAAGAGAAAACGTATTAAAAACTTTTTGACAGTGATGTCAATGGTCTAGCTCGAAGCATGTAAAAGCAGATAAGACTAACAGATACCTTAAAAAGATTCCTATGACACAACATACAAAACCGCAAATAAATTACTAGAAAAAGTATCTTTCTAGTTTTGCCTCATGTGTTTTAAAGAAAACATTAGTTTGAGTTATACCACTTCGAAATGACACTGAAGTGGCATGTTTCATTACTATAAGGAACCTTCATTTTTGATAAATAGTCAACTGTTTCAGTGCTTGTGTAACAGTGCAAACAATAACTAAACGCATCAGCATCCATGTCACTATGCTGAAAAAGTCCAAAACTGAAGATGTCCAAAATGCTTGCTGCTTGACCCAGCAGATACACACACTGCTACTGAATGCCTGGACACCGGCTACATCAACCACAAAAACGTGGCTCTATTAAGCACTGTATTCTAACGGACATCTCCTGTGTTCCCCCTATCCTAAAATTATCTTAAATGACAGCTTCTTTAAGCTTTTCCGTGTTTATGTTACAGGATTCCCTCTTGCCTATTCCTACGCTAATAGGGATTTCATCCTCCTTCCATGGAAGGATGTAAAACACCAAAATTCCTTACAAAACAATGATGGAGAAAGATGTCACAGGTATTTGTTCCACTAAAATCACGTGCACAGGTGGCAGCTCGTACTCCTCGGCATAAGATTGAGTTCTTGATGATCTGTTTGGCTACAAAGCAATGCACTACACTCAAACAAGACCACCACCAAGCGGTAGTAGGTTGCTGTAAATCTCTGGATTATGCATATTAAAGTATGATAAAAAAAAAGTCTAACCTACAGAAACTTTCCTGCTTCCTCCCACCAAAAATCATAGAAATTGCTACGCCTTTTAACACAAAACATAAATCTTCACTGGCATATAAACCTGCACTCCTATGCAGGTACTGACTTCCTGAGCAATTAAAGGATAAAAAACAGTCAAAGAATTTCCGTCACTGGTTGAAACCAGATTTCCATTGGAAAGAACTTTGTTTAATAATTAAGCAATGTTTTAATTATCTTCAGGAGAATTATTTCCGATTTCAGTACTGGTAAGACTTTAATGCTTTGTGGTTTAACACATAAGAGTTTTACTGTTCAGATCTGTTTTCACTGCGTCCCCATTGTCACCGCTGGAAAACAATAACGCTTTACAAGATTGTTACTCCTGACCCAAGTGACTCCAAGATCACCTTTTAAAAAGGCATTTTAAGTTCCTTACAGTATTTGCTGTAAGGCTCGGTTAACAGAGATCTTTCGGAATAATTCCATGACCAGCCTAACCACAGTTTACCACATATTCCACTGAAAATCCCTATTTTCCTGAGTTACAGGGCAACACACTCATTGTCTTTTGGCTGCCCTTCGTGAGTACATACGCAACGTCTGCTCATTTCCAAGTTTAAATGCAGGAGACTGGTGAAAAGCCATTCTTCTTGGAGCACAAACAGAATAAACTGTTTGTCAAGAGTACCAAGATCTGTGTCTGTTCACAAACACTATCTTTCCATTTCTTAACAGCTTGCCAGATCATTAAAATTCACCTGTAAGGATTCGGAAAGCCAGAGTTACAACCAAAGTTTAATCACAGCTTGATCATGTCAGAATTGTTAGAGAATTATTTTTGAGTGCAGAACAGTATGAGCTTTGCATTGCTCCACAAAAAAAAAAAAAAAAAAAATCAACCATACACTTGTAAATATTAAATGATCAGTTTGAAACAAGAATAGAACCTCAATTACATCCATTTCAGAACCACTACACAAGTTCAGCTGCTTTGTTTATGCGACCAGGGTATTTTTAGCATCTTTTATCCAGTCTGTAAAGGCAGGCAGCACGACAAAGTAATCGCATCCAGAGACTCTGATGAGAGCGCCAGCTCCACTTTCAAACGTCCATTACTGCTTGTGATGGTTTTCACATCGCTAACGAGGCCGATCCCTCTATCTAGTAAAGCACAGATAAAAACTACAAAGCAGATTTAGCACTCTGACACTATTAACCATGGAAGACGTAGTCAAGCTGTTACATACGTGCTCATGTTAGGACAATCTTATCCAGTCTATCAAGTTACGCAATCTAAAGGACATAAGTCTGGATATTAATAACCACCTAAGAGAGTCCACAGAAATGAAACGCTCGTAAATACTGTAGTGGAGGCATCAGGTAACAGCAGCTCCTCACTCATCTAGAACAAGAAAACATTCTTTTATAGACTTGGCTGACAAAACCAAAAACCCTGAAGCCAACACCTCAAGGAAAACATTCTAGTTAGGACAGCTTTCTCTCTGAATTTCTCCGCTTTTCTCTTCATCTGCTTGTTTTTACTACAAAACCAGGCTTGTAATTTCCATAAAATTTATTTTGCTGCTCACTCCCCTATTAATATCAAGGCTCCGTAGCTCTGGGGAGTAAATGACAAAAGCAGCTGTAGTAAAGAATGAACCAAAGCACTCCTAACACACCCGTGTGAGCAAAGAAAACATGGGTATAATAAGGCAGCCTTGCTTTTTAACAAAGGGTTTTTTTTCAGGTGCTTCAAACCATTTCTCCAATAGTTTTTTTCCAAATTAGTCAGAAAGTGGAGAGACTGAAAGGGTGCAGCCTTTATATTGTTTTTTAAACTAGGCAAGTAAGTTACTGGAAGTGTTCCTTGAAGAAACTGGAAGATACACAAAAAAAGTAACCTGGGAGTCATCCTTTCCTATTCTTTAACATATTAGCCTGTAATAGAGACATTCAGCTTTCTGTTGTGGCTTCTACAGGCAGAATATACGGGCATGTGGTGGCTTAGTGGTTATGTGGACCAGCAGCAGGAGCCTGGATCTTTAGGGGGGGGGAGGCACAGAAGGAAAAGGTGTCAAGCAGCTCTTGCCCACTGATTTAAATACAGCGCACAAGCACAGAGAACGAGACACAACCAAAGGCTGGCATGAACCTTTCTGCCCAGCCTTGCCCTCTCATTAAAGAGCATAGCTAAATCACTGCCTCGTGTTCAGCCAACGTGATGATGGTTTCCAGGTAACCCCTGGACAGCCAGCCGTGTGTTTAACGCCACTCCTCCTGAAGATGGACGTGACCAAAACCCCACGCAGTTCTGGGCTTCGCTGTGAAATGTTAACAGGTCACTCAACAGAAACCATGAATCTATGAAGTTCTTCGATAGTCCAAACTACGTCAGCAAATAACTCCATCTCTGCTTTCACAGTTTAATGAAACAAAGGAGGAAGGTGATTTTCCTATTTACTAATTTCTATTTTTTTCTACTGGAATAGGCATTGGTCTACAGCCACAACAAGTAGCTAATACTGCTGACTTGAATGCAAAGTTACTGAAACAGAACAAACAGCAATCACCTTACAAAACAATTTATTTAAACATCCTAAATTGAAATAAAAAAAATATGTAATTATTTCCATGCTACAGATGGTTTTACAGAACAAATCATAAATACCATCCTGAAAACACAATGGTAGGCTGTTGGTAAGTCAGGAAGCTCAGAGTACTAACATACATCTGCTTCTTCCTTTGACCTGCAGAACATAACCTTATGCTTCCTTCTGTAAAACTTACACGTTACCTCATGTTACAGAATGTTCAACTCCCCTATAAAGTTAAACCCCTGTGTTCAGAATGAAAATAATTTTTTTTTCCAAAAATGCATACCCAAGGCAACCTATGCCTAGTCTTGAGAAGGTAGAGCCATACTCAGCGGCCACTAATCATACACGGTTTAAGAATCCAGCATTAACATACATGGTTTAAGAATCCAGCATTTCCTCAAGGCCAAACAGAACTCATTTCGTTCATTGTCTGATATGATGAGATAGGGAACTCGGGTATAACCGTTTTTGCAGCTTTCAAGTCTTCCTGTCCAACGAATGATGTCTAAGCCACATAAAAATTCCGAATTAAAGTTTTGTAACCATACTTGCAGGAGAATCCTCTGTATTGTTCTAGAGCCATAGCTTTAGAGATAGGGGAGTGGGCAGAGAAGAAATTGTTTAACAAGTAAAGGACACGGAAAAGGTCTCTCTGTTCAGTATAAGGATTTTACCGGGCTGGGGAGATATCAAGGTCTAAAAGAAAACAGATTATATAATAAGGTAGAGAAAGCGTAAATTAGCTTGTGACTCTTAATTCCCTTCATTATTTGTTTAATAATTGCACATTCTGGCAGTAACAATATTAAACCACCTCTGTTAATAATTTGAAGTTAGTCAAATTTATATAGAAATGGCACAGTATTGCAGAGATACTTACACAATAACTCTTCAACCTAATGAAGTCGACAGTCATAGGGATTGATTTGTCACTGTTCCTGTTCAGTGCTTTGATGTAGTCTAATAAATCAGCAAAAAATTTATAGCCACCCTTGAGTACACAGAGCGCTACAATGTGGTGTCCTCCCATGCCCTTCATAATTTCTCGTGCCAGTCTCTCCGTCCTGCACAAAGCCAAGAAAGAGAGAGCTTGTCATGACAAACACATTTCAATTGCTTACTATAGCAGCAGCATCTTGTATCGCTAACAACAGTAGCAAACACATGCATCAAAGTTGGAAACACACTTTGCTCGGAAATATTTGCCTACCACTTCAGTCCTTTTACACGTTATTGGTCAATAAAAGTTGTGCTTTTCAAGGTTAATCTAACAGTCGCTCTGCCAAACGCCTCTGTTTTCATATGTCGCGCTCAGCCAAAGCCAACCTCAACACCCTGGAGCTGTTTCACTGCCAGATATGCCACATGAAGGTGTGTTTCCTCCTTCCAAAGGAGAAGGAAACCTTCCACAGGTTCAGCTTCCATGCAAAGAGCAACACAATCGAGCACAACCCAAAAGGCGGTGGCCCTCACTGAGGAGCAAGAAAATTCTCAAACTGTAAAGAGCTTATGGTTATTTGCCAAGCGGGAAGGCCAGAAGTTTGTCCTAACTGCAAAATACAATACCAATGGAGCGGAGCAAGAAAACACTGCACCATTTTTCTGCAATCATTGTTTCTAAATTTATCTCGTAACTTGTTTTAGAAAGCATGCTATGTATTTATTGTGTGCCAGCTGACAGCAGGTTTCACAGACAAAGCCTACCATTATAAACTTTACATCAATTACTTAATGACATGTACACTGTCCAATTTTTTCCTCTATCTGGACTTGCAATGCAAAGTTTCTACAATATTTTAAAAAACATTTTATAGGAATGTTTATTATGTCTAATCATACAGCACCACACCAAATTTAGATGCATTCCTATTCAGGAGATCTCCAGGAAGATCCACCCAGCACCACTCTTAAATGCTCGTGTGTCTCCCAACAACTTCTTCACTGAATTTGTTCGTTCTCTTTGAGGGAATTAGCAACTACCAAACACAAAGTAAAAGAAAAATGCCTTGTAGGCTTCTGCACCTGTTCTTGATCACACAAGACAAAGCTGCCACAGCACATCACAGATTTCAGCAAACACAGAAGTGACAGACTGATATTTACAGAGACTAATGTCTTTCCCAGAAGGCAGGAGAAAGCTGGTTATTACTTATCTACCATACGAACACAAGAAAGTCTGAGATGACATGATTTTTCATTTACTTTTATTAATATCCTCAGGAAATTCAAGACGCTATAATTACTTTCAGACTGAACTGGCACAACAAATAGTATCTTCTAATTAGGCTTTAAGAAGGTAAAGCATCAAAGAAACACTATAAAGAAAGCGGTAGGTTGCTACGTGCCACAAAATTTTGCTTGCGAATTACGACAAACTTCCAACAATAGCACAACAGCAAATGTACAAACTCTTAGAAGCCAAACAAGAAAGAGTTAATTAGCACTTCTACTTCTTAGTCTCTAATTAAATGTAATCTATTTAGACAGTCACCAGGCAGCAAAACTATCACTGATTGTTTAGTGTAGCGTCATGGAACCAGCCAGAGCAGTGGACTGTCTGAAGTCAAACCAACCTGTCCATGATGAGCCCATGAGGAATATAGACTTTTTCCAAGTCATCCGCGTAATGTTTAGGTATGCAGAACAAGTCCAGGTCATAACCTTGTTCATCGTCGCCAATCTGAAAAGGCAATAAGGTGAGATTTCTACAAAGCCTTACAGAAAGTCTGTAGCGAGAAACTGCAAGTTGTTTGCTGTATTGAGTAAACTATCCAACCCATTGCACTCACGGGGATCACCTTACTTGCCCTCTCGATAAAAACATCGGTCACACCGAACACAACATGAAGTGCAATCTAACAGAACCTACAGTTCACAAGGGTTGCTTGAACTACCACATGAGCTGTTGTGCAGTACGACGTGGGGAAGAAATTAAGTCCTAACAACATTCTCCTACATCGGAGGGAGCAAAAATGAAACTACTACACCTCAATTAATCCCTTTATTCCATCAAAAAAAAAAAAACAACCAAGGAGCTTTTTAACACCTTTGATTTTCCTGGTGTAATGCAAAACCTGCATTTGCAATTCAGCAAGCAGAGATTTTGACATGCACACCTTCCAAATCTCCACACCACCAAATGACAAAAAAACACGAGGCAGTTTTCAGGACAAAGCAGGAGAGCCAGAGGAGCACAACCCGTTATGCTGCTAAGAAGCAAGCCTTCTGCAAACCACGAGGATTTGAGATCTTCCAGAATCTGAAAGGAAAGCTCTACTTCAGCAACCTGTTCTGCACGGGCAAATTCCCTGTATAAAACAGCCTGCAATATTAGCAAGTGTATATTAATTAGCATGAGGGATTAGCATATGTATATAATTATCCCAAACACTGCTGAGGTTCAGGGCATATCATTGCAACAGCATCAAGAGTAGCCTTCCTGGAGCCTTAACCCCGCTGCAACTTGGTAAATGACAATATGATGTTTAATTACTTCACTCTCTTGGTCAGAGATGCAGCTGAAGGTTATTATGTGTAAAATGAAGTTCAGAATAAATGAAGTATATTACTGATAGCTCACCAGGGCAGGCATTTTAACTACCCATTTTGGCTACCGCTGCCCTTGCAGGACACAATCTTATTTCAGAGCCCAAGGAAGCACTCACCTGGCCTGTGACCAGCCAACCGGTCGCGTGGGTTTTGTTGTGTAACCCCCCAGTGAGTATTTCACATGGGGAATTTCATAAGTATTTCACCCTCCTGTCCAAAAAAACCCCTGTATGAGCCACCCACGCACCCGTCTCAGGCATCCAGCCCCCGACGGAGTCCCTGCAAGCCAGAGCGGGACGTTATTTTAAGTAATAAGGCACATCCCTCGCAAAACACATGGTATTTTTCCCGTGGTTCGGCCCCACCATTCCATGCAGCATGCCCGCTAAACCTTCCCTTCTGCTCTGGGCAGGGAATGGGCCCTTCCTACAGATTTTATCAGGTTTTCAATTGATCGCAGAGGTCTACAGTCGCAACCTTGCGGCCGCCACAGCTCTCAGGGAAGTGTCTCATGAGCACCCGGCACTGGCTTTAAAAAAACCCCACAATAACAATAAAAATGAGTATGTAAGAACCTCAGCAGATTCAGCAAGGAAAAATCAAAACCCCAAACGTCCCCAGGATGCTCTCCCTCCAAAAATACACGCCAACTGGGACATTTAAGCGACCCCGCCGGCGCCCCCGGCCCTCGCTGCCCAGCGGTGTCCCCGGCAGCCGCCCCCAGCGACAGCGATGGGAAGTTGTACCGCCCGGGCTCCCGCCGGCTGGGAACTTCTTCCTCCGCGCTGCTGAGGCGGCAACTCCGGCTGCCCCCGCCGTCCTCCGCCTCTAAATCCTCCCGAGAGGCCACCCGTCACCGCCACCCACCCACCCCTCCGGCGGGAGCGGGCCCGGCACCGCTCGGGGAAGGGGAGGGAGCTCCGGGCCCGGCGCCGGGAGGCCGGGGCTCCCCTCAAAGTGACTCCGCAGGGCGGCGGCTCCCGCCGCTGAGAGACTCCCCCGCCCGCCAGCCCCGCTCCCTCACAGATCACCGGATCTGGGGGGGCAGACGGGACCCCCCTCCCCTCAGACGGCGGCCACATGGTGGGAGACACCCCCCCTCAGGCGCCCGGCAGCCCCCGGCCCGGCGGGCGGGCTCCCCCGCGGGGGGAGGCCGCCGCGGCGGCAGCGGGGGCCGCACTCACCACGATGCAGGGGCTGGGGGTCGCCATGGAGCGGGGCGGCCCGGAGGAGCGGCAGCGGCGGCAGCGGGCGGCCAGGAGGAGCGGAGAAGCGCCGCGCCCCGCCGCGGCCCCGGCACCGCCTCCGCGCTCCCCGCCCTCAACATGGCCGCGGCGCCGCCGCCCTTTCCGGAGGCCTGCAGCGGGCCCGGCCCGACGCCGGGGATGGGGCGGCCCCGTCGGCAGCCGGCCCCGCAGGTACGGGTTCCCTCTCCTGGCAGGGGTCGTCCCTGTGCCCATCCCTCTCTTAGGGCTGTCCCCATGCCAGCAGGGGTGCGGGTGTCCCCCCCCATCTCCACCCCTGTCTCTTCACAGTTGATGTCCCCCTTCCCAAGGTGGTGTGGGCATGTCCCCTGCCCCCTCACAGACCTCTCTCCCATCCCCAGGGGGGGACAGGGTGTGTAAAGGCTGTCACCCCGAAAGCCAGGATGGGGGATGCTCTTCCCATGAGTGTTTGGGCTCCATCTTTTGGGCTCAGAGGGACTCCATGCATGGAGAACAACCCTCTCCTGCCAGGTGTTGCCCATACTCCTCTCCTCCATTGCCAAGACACCACCACCACTACTCCTCCACACCTTTGTGCACCTTGAAAGAGGAAAGAAAAGGGATTGCCTGCATCATTTTGGGTCTTCCTGTGAATCACGGGATTTGGTGGAGCCTCCTTCCGCCCAGCCATAGGAAATCCAGCCCCCCCAGCACGGGCTGAGGGAAAATACACTAAAATACCCATCAGACCAGCACACACGGGTACTGGGGTGTTGGGGCACTGCCAGCCCTCGGGGCGTGGGCAGGGCAGGGTCACCCACCTTGACCTCGGCATGCTAACGACGCCGGCAGCTTCACGTCAGGACCATTGTGATAACCAAATCTCACGCTTCAGGGCTCCAAGTTGATGGCCTGCAGGGGTCTGGTCCCTGGGTGCACAACTGTCCGAATACAGTGTGGGATTTTTCTCCTCTGCTTTCCCTTGCAGCCTTAGTGTGGTCACAGCTACCAGCTGACCATCGGTTCGGCATGGTGCAGGGAACCCTGCGCAGATGCTGCTCCAGACCCCCAACATCAGGACATGGAGCTGTTGGAGCAGGGCCAGAGGAGGCCACGGAGATGCTGGGAGGGCTGGAGCCCCTCTGCTGTGAGGACAGGCTGAGAGAGCTGGGGGGGGTTCAGCCTGGAGAAGAGAAGGCTCTGGGGAGACCTTAGGGCCCCTTCCAGTCCCTCAAGGGGCTCCAGGAAAGCTGGGGAGGGACTCGTGATCAGGGAGGGGAGCCATAGGATGGGGAGGAAGGGTTTGACTCTGAAAGAGGGAAGATTGAGATGAGATGTGGGGAAGAACTTCTTTGCTCTGAGGGTGGTGAGAGCCTGGCCCAGGTTGCCCAGAGAAGCTGTGGCTGCCCCATCCCTGGAGGGGTTCAAGGCCAGGTTGGAGGGGGCTTGGAGCAACCTGGTGTGGAGGGAGGTGTCCCTGCCCAGGGCAGGGGGTGGAACTGGATGGTCTTTAGGATCCCTTCCAACCCTAAGCATGCTATGATCGACAGTGCAGGGAACTGACTTAAAAGTAGGCCATAGTTGGTAATAACCACGCCTTTTCCTTGGCACAGGTGCCACTTTCCCAGGCACAAGTGAAAAGGGATCTCCTGCACCCCTGTCGCCTCCCTGCACAGGGTGGATAGAAGACGCACATTCCATCTGGTGTAAGATAAGGCTGAACCCTGCCTCCAGATGCTGTCCATATCTTTAATTGTCTGAAGGAAAACCTTTGATAAATATTGGTATTTGATAAATCTTGGTATTAAATATTGCTAAAATAATAAGAAAGCATGGAAATGGCAGGATAGCTCCAGTGGTCTCAAATGGGAAGAAAACCCCCAGTGTCAACTTTTCCTGTAGGTTTGGGGTTAAGGAAAATGCAACAGTGCAAATGGAAATTAATGGTTTCTTATATTCAACAATTATGTATCAGCTGAAGACTTTCCCCTTCTTTCTTTTAAGGGGTGGAGACCAAGTTTTATTTTATGCTGCATAAATACTTGGTGTCAAGAAAAGGATAGTGCTTCTTAAAAACAACTTTATTCCTAAAGAGCTGTAGCAACCAACTCCCGATATACATTTAGCATTATTACTGTCGACTCAGAAAACATGACAGAATCAATTTAAGTGTTCCTTTGTGTGAAACAACCAATTCAAGCCAATTTGAACTAAGCCAATTTGAACTAAGCCAATTTGAACTAAGCCAATAGGCACGATCCCTAGTGAACGCAGTATTGTTGGAGCTAGGTATTCAGCTAGGGTTTGGGTGGGTTAACTTGGGGGTGGGAGGAAAGAGCCTTTATCAAATTGCCTGGAGCAGCAGAATGAAATACACCCTGCAGGTCCCTAATATCAGGGACGTGTCATAGCTGGGCTGTTCCCAGCGGGCTGGGACAAACAGCAGCTGCCCTCTCAAGCTCCGGGAGAGCCCGACGTGATGGGGCACTATCTGTCCAGAGACCCTTCAACCACAGAAGTGTTTCAGGATCTGCTTTTATTTTAAGTTACTGAAGTAATTTCTCATTACAGAATCACAGAATGCTATGGGGTTGGAAGGGACCTCTGGAGATCATCCAGTCCAACCCCCTGCCAGAGCAGGTTGCACAGGAATGTGTCCACACGGGTTTTGAATGTCTCCAGAGAAGGAGACTCCACCACCTCCCTGGGCAGCCTCTTCCAGGGCTCTGCCACCCTCACAGGAAAGAAGTTCCTCCTCATGTTTAGATGGAATGTCTTATGTTCAAGTTTGTGCCCGTTTCCTCTTGTCCTGTCACTGGGCACCACTGAAAAAAGACTGGCCCCATCCTCCTGACACCCTTCCTTTGAGTATTTATAGGTGTTGATCAGATCCCCCCTCAGTCTTCTCTTCTCCACACTAAAAAGACCCAAGTCCCTCAGCCTTTCCTCGCAAGAGAGATGCTCCAGGCCCCTCATCATCTTTGTAGCCCCCTGCTGTCCCCTCTCCAGCAGTTCCCTGTCCTTCTGGAACTGGGGAGCCCAGAACTGGACCCAGTGCTCCAGATGGGGCCTCCCCAGGGCAGAGCAGAGGGACAGGATGACCTCCCTCCACCTGCTGGCCACACTCTTCCTGATGCCCCCCAGGATGCCATTGGCCTTCTTGGCCACAAGGGCACATTGCTGGCTCATGGTCATCCTGGTGTCCACCAGGACTCCCAGGTCTTTCTCCTCAGAGCTGCTCTCCAGCAGGTCAGCCCCAACCTGTACTGGTGCAGGGGGTTATTCCTCCCCAGGTGCAGGACCCTACACTTGCCTTTGTGATTAATGCCCGATATCAATGTCTGCCGTTAAAAGCAGCATCCAGCGGCACCTTTCTGAGTGCCTGCAAAAGGTGCTGGCTTGACTTGGTGCCATTTCTCCCCAGCAGATAACAGCATTAGTCCTGTTTTGCCCTTCTGGGTGAGCAACTGCTTTGTTCCTCCTGCAAACCAGCACATTTCTAGATCCAGAGCATTCCAGGTCCCGCTGGCACCCCATTCCGGAGGGAAGGACAGATTTACAAAGGCAGAAATATGTGCTGATATTAGAGGAAGCCGGTTAGCTGAGATCACCGGCAGATTTGGTAGATGGCCGGTTTTGTTTTCGCTGGTACGGAAGCTACCAAGGTTGGCGGGGCAGGGTACAAGGAGGGGGAGCTGCATGTTTTCTGGCTAGATGATGCCTAAAGTGGGAGAGCCAATGTTTCTGATTTCTCTGGTATGCATGGCTTTTTAGAAGGCAAAATAATTTAATAAATATGGTTTGTCTCTGACTAGATTCCTGATTTATCCTCTGTTGCCGGTCAGGTGTATCTCAGTGCTCAGGCCCAGTGAACCATGGTCCACATGAGCACCAGTTGCCTGTAACTTTATTAACAGACTTTTAAAAACCTTGCTTGGTAACCACGTGCCCCCAGTGGCGGGATACCTGGAGATAATAATTAAGCATTCGCTGTTTGGAAACAACTTGAAATAGTGTGCTCTGAGTCAAAGCTTCAGGTCACCGCCTATTCACCAATTCCCTTCTTCCCCCTCATTTTTTTCCTCCCGGCTTTCCCATTGCTGCTGGGTGGGTGACTCACAGGGAATCGGCAAAAATGTATCTGTTTTTTTTTTTTTTTCACAAGACAAGCCTCCTAAAAAAGCCAAGAGCGCAATGATTGTTCAGCAGATGAACAACTGAGACCAGCAGGACTCCCTTGTGACCAGAAATTAGTCTGTAGAGACAGAATGGGAAAAAAGGGAGAAGTCAAGGCATATTAGACCGGTCCTGATATGAGCACCAATGTTTTTAATCAAGAGGAAAATCAAAAAGGAATAGCTCATTAAATGATATATAAAGCATTCACCAAAATATGAATTTACCACGCGAGCATCCCATCTTCATCATAACTAGAGAGAACTCCCTCCACTCTGAATAGTAATTTAAATAGCCCAAAATTGTTTTTCTAGCCTAATGTTTCAAATGGGAGAGGAAGCCAGGTGGACCAAAACAACATTTAAATAAACACGCCCTTCCTAAGAAACAGGGAATAGATGTCATTTGTTGCAAAATACCTTTTTAAATAAAGTTATTCCTGTTCTCCGTCTTGTTGACTTTTGCAGATATTAGTCATCAAAGCGATTCTTGGTGGTGACAGCCTCCACGGGTTTTGGAAAGTGGTGTCCATCTACCTACGTGTTTTAAGACCGCGACATCCTGGATGATGAGAGTTTAGCAAGATTTCTCTCCCTGCTCAGCTAATAAATGACGATTTACTTCTCAAAATGAAAATAAGCAAAACCTCTGACCCGGTGCGCTCTTCTGGAGCCACAGGTAACATCCTTCTTCATGTACATCCCGACCTCTGCCAACCTTTGTAGGAAAAAGGCTTTCACGCTCTAGGTGTGGGGGTTGGAGGAATTACAGACGGTTTGCTCTATTTAGGAATGGTCACTGACACGAGAATTACACAATTACTACGAAACACTCAGTGTTGGCTTATCACAAAATGTTAACTGTCCTCGGAAACACCGACCTGAATTGCTGCAGACCTGGACTGCTGCAGACCACACTGCTCTTTGGGCTGGTATTTATGGCATTTATTGGCTTTCATTTACCAACACCCGTTAAGAATGATCCTGGTGGCCCTGGCTGAGCAGGACCAGATGGGCAACGGCGTCCATCACAACAGAGCGGGGAGGCTGGTGCTTGGCACGTACATCCCTAAAGGCACACCCGGCTCCTGCCCGGCGGGATTTACAGAGTGCCAGCGGCTGCCAAGGTCCAGCTAGCCTGAGGGCCTGCAGAAATTTCAACAGGGATTAGTTTAAAATGGCAGAAAACAAGCGAAGGCAGGTCCTGTCAGCAAAGCAGCGCAGCTGAAGTGGGCTGTGCTGCCAGACCTGAAGCACAACCCTGTGCCGTGGGGCCTGATGACCTTGGAGACACCCAAGGCTTTGAGTAGCCCAAGGTTTTGCGTAGCCCAAGGTTCTGAGTAGCCCAAGCCCTGCTGCCGTGACCCAGGACGTGGGGCTCCCACCTTACCCCCCAGCTCGGAGCCCGGCTGGCTCCTCTTCCCACTCTCCAGGGACTTTACTCCCCAGCCAGGGGAAAGCCGTGGGAAGCAGCCTGGACGGGGGGGACAGCATATCTGAAGTCCGGAGACCCGCGTTGGGACACTGGTTTTGTTTGAACCTGTCCTGTCACAAAGGTTGAAGCCTGAACAATGTAACTACCAGAAAGGTATTTTTCTTATGTTTTTTAGGTTTGAAACAGCTATTTTTCAAGCCCAGCTTGAACAACTTGGCCTGGTGGAGTTGCTGACTTTTCACACAGCAAAAGGTGAAAGCCCAGGAGCTCGTTTTAGGATGACAATAGCTCTGTGCTGGCTGCAGTGCTGCCCTCAGAGCTGCCACGCCAGCCACCCCTGCCACCGCACCAGGGGAACCACCAGCGCTTATCAGAGACCTTGTGACATGGCGGCGAAAACCCTGCGCCAAGGACATGGCAAAGCCTGGGCTGACCTCCTCACACTCCTCCCATCTGTCGCCTTTGGCTGCACCCAGCAACCCCAGAGCGGAACGAAGAGCAGGGCCAAGGCCGGTTATGAAGATCAGATCCCTTCCTTCGCTGGGCAGCATCAGCGAGCGGCACGTTTTCCCCATGCCAGTAACAAGAAGAACTCTTCTGCTCCCCTCATTGCATCAACAAGATACCTGGGTGACCCAGAAGCTTCTGGGTGATGCATTTCAGCGCAAACCCCACCAAAATTAACGTGACTGATGGTAGCCACCTTACTCTGCTGGCTTACTGGAAACTAAATGCTCTCTGGGAGCGCAGAAGTAGACAGATGTCCACACTGCGACACGCACGAGCAGCAAACTCCTCAGACTGCACAGGCGTAAAAGGACTCCTTGGAGATGCAAGTGCCTTGGCTAAAGTTAAGCGGCTTATTTTAGCCAAGTACTCAGTTACTAACACAGGCAACGTTTAGATGAAAATACAAGAAACCACAGGCAGCAGGGCTTCAGCCCAGGGTATCTGCACTGGACCCTCGTTCGCAGCATACCTTCAGCTGAAGCCTGAGGGAAGGCTGGAGGACTCCAAATGCAGGGGGTTGGCGCTGGCAGGAGGTCTTTCCACCGGGGAAGGGGTACTGAGGGCCAGACGTGGGGTTTCCCCCCTTTGCCCACTTGCTCTCTGAGGAATGAACAGGTCCATCTGCTTTCAGCAGGCACCTGAGCACAGGACCTGCTCGCAAACCCCAGGAAGCGTTTCTAAAAAGCTGTAGAAGACCAGCTGTGCTGCGTGTCTCAGAAGAGGTGTCTGTACAGCTATACACAGGTGAACCAGACGCAAGGGTTGTTTAAAAAAATAAAAAAACCTCTGGAACACCTGTTGAGACCAGCACGGACAAACACGCCCAGAGAAACCGGAGAGGAGGCAAGAGGAGGTGGTTTCAGCAAGAGGGGAGAAGAATGAGGAAGACCAGCAAGAGACCACGAGGTAGCAGCCCGATCAGATAACTCGCTGACAGAGGCTGCATTTGTCGAGCGGATCAAGCTGGCATCGTCTCAAGGCAGAGCAGGCATCAGGTGGCAGAGCTCGCATGCTGCGGCCCCTGCCTCCCATCCCTGGCAGCCCTTCAAGCATCTCAGCAATCTTCTCTGGGCAGATCGCAAGGGAAGCGGAGACAAAGCACGTGCCTGGCTGGGAGGGAACCACGCTGCGGGACTCCCTTTCCCTTTGCAAGACCTTTTGAGCTGTAGGGTATGAGCTGGCAAAGTCATCGCTCGGATCCTCAGATATTAAATGCTGTTCTCTGCAGGAATGGATGAGGTGCCTGGTGAGGACAGGGTGACATAGGAAGACTGCTTTCAGAACCCAGTTTATATTTAAAAGGGGAAATAAGTGAATATATGGAGTCTAAAGATAAACAACCAGGCAGCAGGGAGTGAGAATTCCTGCCTACTATCTCTTGCCCACCCAGAATCCCGCTTGACCCAGTGGAAAGCCCCCTCAGAAATCTGTCCTCAAAATCCCCGCAGGGATGGGAAGGGGGAGAACGGTTCTCAGAAGGACTGCCAGGCCCCACGGCAAGGGAGAAATAGGACCCCATCTGAACCCTCTCTCCAGACAGCTAGAAAGCCAAAAGTCCCGGAAAAAGAAATAAGCTTGATGTTTTTTGAACCTCTCTGGCTCCAGACACTAACCCTATTTAGCAAACCATACGTTCAGTTAATTGCAGAACAGAGCAATGTACCTCTAATTGCAGAATTGCATAGATTCTCTACCTGTAATTGCAGAAATGTAAGATATCATAAAGTACTCAACAGAGATGACAATAGGAGGATTTCACCTCAAATAACATCTTTTTTCTTTTGCCAAAACTCTGCTCTTAATTTTATCTATTAACTGAAATCCACTCCTCAAATTGTAAATCTGTGATATCTGATGGGCTAATCCAAGTTTTACCCAGTGAAAGCATCAAGAGGTTTTAAATTCACCAAGGCTTATCTAAGTCTCAGGTTGCTTGCTGTCTTCCCAGTCTGGAAAAGTTTTCCCAAAGTGGGTTTCCTTCTGGTGGAAATATTGCTCGGCAGCACCAGCAAGGCTTTCCAAGTGAGACAGATGAGAGCTCCTGTCCCTTAGAACCCCCGGCAGGCGCATCTTAAATTACCAACTTACAGCCTAGTGTGGTCCTGCTATTGATCAGAGTTTAAAAAAGAATGCAAAGTACAATGACACTGATCCTCTGTTTAATTGCCGCACAAATCAGATAATTGGATACAGAGGATTCCAATAAAAGCTGGGTATTCAACAATAAAAAATCGGGAGGGGAAAAAACAGCTCTGCAAAATTACTGCGCTTTCAGTGATTCCTGTGAAATAGCTGAATTAGAAATTGCTGTCTTAGAAAATATTCTTGCTCCAAATGAGAAATCACAGTAAAGGAGAGCGTGAATCTTGTTATGTCTAAACAATGAACGACATTGTAACAAAGCACAAGGAAGCCTGATACTTCAATTGCCACATCAGTCTTCATGGTCAAAACATACAGAAGGATGTGACGTGATTTATTTTAGGGCAAAATGTTGGCACTAATAAGTAGGTAAAAATCACTGGAAAATATGGCAAAACCAAGTAAGTCCTAGGCTTCAAGGCCTGAATGAATCACTTCTGTTGTTCAGTCCAACTGCCCGGAGAGTCTTGTGTTTATTCTTTTTATATTGGTCTCGTTTAAGGAACTGACCTTCCAATTTCATATCATCACATCAGGATTTAAGGATGTTTAGTTAACAGCAATTTGGAGAGTTTAAAAGCCTTTTGCAGCCCAGCTACTGCCGTTGTTACTCTGCAGGAAAGCACTTTTTGGATGCGTCACCTGAGAATTTCAGTTTTAGATTAAAGACCTCCTCCCTCCTTTGAACTTTGCAGACTCTGGGGATTGCCTGCGCCAGTCTTAAACCATGCTTTAAGTAAAAAAACATAAATAATTTCAACTCAGATCCCAGTAAGCTACCTGCAGTCTGGAAGAAGCTAAAATTGATACACCACAGCAGGGAGTAATATGATTAAAAGCGTTGCTGACTGCGTTTAACTTCAGTGACTTCTTGTTTTGGAGAGGTATTGCGGCTTAAAAGTCTAAGGCAGCTGCGTGGCTGCCTGCCAGAAGGAAGTTCACAGCAGAGCTCTTTGCACGGCGTCAGCCTATTTTTAGTGTATGGTTAAGGAGTGAGTGTCTTCCTCTCTCTGGCCCGAGCCTCTGCAAAGCCTTCTGCTGACAGGCAGGAGCTTGATGGAGTTTACTTGCGCAGGAATAAGGGATTATTTTTTTTTTGGCCAGGAGTAGGAAATAGGGTATCACATGTGTGCCAAGCAACCTGCACATCTGCCTGGGGAATAAAACGCAGGGCGGCACCAGCCCTGGTTGCCCTCTTCTCAGCTGGAATGTTGTTTTTGGAAAAATAAAAGAGAGAACTCAGTTTAAACAGAGTAAGAGGTAAAAATTTCTCTGGCAAAAATTCAGAGAAAGGTTTATGATTCCCGCCACAATAACTGGGTAAGTGATAAGTTGCTCCAAACTCTGGATTATCCCAGTGCACGTACAGAAGCATCAAGGAGTTGTGTGCTCTACTGCCACATGTATGTTTGTGTAAATTATTGCTGTCACTTTGCTTATTCTTACACAACAGAAATGTACATTTAAGGTGCAGGACACGTTCACTCCAAAAGTTGGGAGTGCTGAGGTACTCCCAGAAATGTGAAATGGAGAGTGGAGAGTGCCTTGCGCTGGGTGGCGTCAGAAAGTTCGTACCAACTACGCAGACGTGGGCCAGCCTCCCCACAGATGTTGTTATTACCACAAGTGCTATTTTAAAAGGCAAGATGAAAAAGGAAACACATGGCTGTGAGCCTTGAGGTGAAGCTCAGGAGCTCTGCCAGTGCCGCCGTGTTTTGCTCCAGAACAGTTCTCCATCTCCCTTGCAGGTTTTAGTATGAAAATGTAAGAGAAATACCAGCTAGGAGACACTTCAGCGAGCCTTGCCCCCACCACCCCCAATTCACATTTGCACCCACCCCATGAGATGCCCACTAACTTTTCCTTTAAAATCTTGAACTCCAGAGATTCCACAACCCGCCCAGGAAAGGTATTCCAGAGCTTACCTCTTCCTGCTGTCAGAGCAACTGCCCACTCTGATGTCTAAGCTAAATGTCTCCTGCTGTAATGTAATCCATTTTCCTTCTTCTACCTGCAGCACTGAGGGAAAGTGCTTATTTCCTCCTCCTTCACAGCTATCTCTTACCCATTTGAAAACATGTCTCTCCCATACCTTGAAACAAGCCCCGTCTTCCATCCCATCATCCCTCTCATTGCTTTGCTCTGCTTGTCTCCAGCTGCTCCACATTTTCCATGAAGCGCGGTGCCTACAGCTGGATACCATGTTCCATCCTGTTTCTTCTACCACATGAGGAAGAAGAACTGTGTCATGTACCTTACAGACTACATTCCTCATCATAACATTCCATAATGGATATTTTTCTCCAGGAACAGGATGCTGTTGAATGATACTCAGCTGGTGACTGGCCATAACCCCAAGAGAACGTCTGTACAATTGCTACCCTGTCCTGTGCCATCCTGTATTTCTTCAGCCGATCGTTGCTTCTGCTGAGGTGTACAAATACCCATTTGTCAAACCCATGGTTGGATTTACTGAATCGCATTCTAACCCTTTGGAATTCATCAAGTTCATTTTGAATTGTAATTGTCTTCTACTAGGTCAGTAGTTGGCTCAGGTCTGGTGCTCCCTACAATTTAATGAGCATATGCCAACTAAATTGTCAATGAAAATACCAAATAACATTAAATCAGAGCAGAACTGCAGAGAATCCCACTC
The DNA here is from genome assembly GCF_964106895.1 of Numenius arquata. Taxonomy (NCBI): domain Eukaryota; kingdom Metazoa; phylum Chordata; class Aves; order Charadriiformes; family Scolopacidae; genus Numenius; species Numenius arquata. Next base: position 23,276,136 of record NC_133580.1, on the reverse strand, counting down.
AATACATCCTTGCAGTCTGACTGTGAATGATTAGTAATTACTCTGAGTGGGGTTTTCCAAACTGGTTTTTATAACCCCACTTTGAAATTGGTGTCAGACCACATTCCCCTACTTTCTTACGGGAAGTCACTAGAGTCACTTAAAGGAAAGCTGTGCCCACCGCTTCTCCGCTGTTCGAGAAGCTTCTTCCCTTGGTGTAGAAAGAGCAATATTAGTTTGACACAATTTCATCTTTTAGAAACTCACCAATTAGTTTCCCTTTTCCATTAATTTTCCAGTTTAAACCACTGACCCCCAGTTCTGAACAGAGGGGTGGAAGCAGAGACAAGCTGAGCCTTCAATTTACAGCATCCCCCCTTTGTCTCTCACGCTGGAAAGTAATTTACCACATGGGGTATGATCCAGGCATGAGGATAACTATGGCGGTTGTGCTTGTGCTGCAATCTCTTACACAGCGCACAACAAGTGGAGCTTGGCCAAGTGAGGACACGAGAGCCCTTGAAGTACTCACTGCTCTGCCCTAACGTCACACAACACAAGGACAATGAAAGCCTCTCACTCCTGTGTCTGTGGGTCCCTCCATCGCTCCAAGGTTTCGGTGACCAGCTATTTCAGTGAGAAGTCACATCCACGAAACTCTGCAACAATATCCTGCACTTCCTTCAAAGGTCCCAGCGGACTGAATTAAACACAAAAAAACATACATCAAATAAAGTAAACATGCACCCAGTAATTACTTCCCTGGCATCAAAAGCCGCATGGTGAAACTACTCCCAACATCGATTTTGATACTAAAAGTCTTACATTAAACTCTTCAAAAAACCTTTGCAAAGATGGACGTGGAGTCACAGCATCAATAATTACACTCCATCAACAAGACCTGATCATTTGGCAACTCCTGTTTGCAGACGACACCTGACAATTTTTTCCTGCCACATAAATCTGATTTTTCTCAGGGCTTGGTAAATACCTCCTACGCTCATTAAATCGACTCGTTTAAGGTGATGACATAAGAGCGTGTAGTTGTTCTTAGAAAATAAAATCTTCATCAATAGGCCAATGGCACCCTTCCTCCTATGGAGTTTTCCCATCACATTTCTCAATACTTTAAAGGCACTGAAAGGTGTCGCTGTCTCACTCCAGGCAAAAATTTATTTGGACAAACCCAGCGTTTTCCAAGTCATCTTTTGTTTTGTTAATCTCTTCCACTACGTTTACACAGCTCTAAAGTGCATTCTGGATGTAGCTGCTCTTCTGCAGTGTAACTATATTACGCTCTGCATTCCCTTGGTATCTTAGTCTATAGTAATTTGCTCTTGAAAAAGAAAAAATAAAGTTCTTGAAAGGTGAGAATGGGTGAGAAAGGCGAGTCCGTCACTTCATGTTATTAACCAGTGCTAAAAGCAAAGACGCTTACCCACTGCACAAAGTGAAGAAGAAAACACAAAGATGCAGTTACCTCTGAGCAAGCAGCATACTGTAAATATGCGTTCTCGCTTCTCTCCTGGCACAATTTTCATGGGCCTGTAAACCTCAATAGGGGAATACTGCATTTATGCATTACAATGACAGTTTTAAGTTATACTTTCAGAAAAAGGACAGATATGCAATTATGAAATTCATAACTCATTTATTGAATATATATATGCAAGGATACCAATAAAAAGAAACTAATACTGCAAACTACAACTTTGGAAGTAAAGCCAATATAACAGGAACAAAATATACATAACATTGTAGATAGGAATGCATTTACCCTCTTTCATACATTCCTTGTCTTTACACCTAATGTAAATGTATGCTAGAGCAAAAGCTGCGAACCTTAGCCTAACCTGAGTGCTTTTTGACAAGCAACAGTTCTCCAGGATCCTTTAAGGGTTGAGATGTCACTGCTGACTAATGAATGTGTATTACATATGCATGTATAGGAAATGCTTCAACGAGCGCAGAAATCAAAAGCCGTGTTCTGTTTTTTAACCTCCACCACTACCACAGTGGAATCTCTTTCTGGTGACACGGAAAAAGAGTTACTATTTGCTATAATGTACTTTTGGTTCTCTTAAGATTAATTTCATCTAATGAGGATTAATTTTCTTGTCAATCCAATCCAGCATATTAATATTTTTGGAATGCACTGATTATCACCTGCCAGATAACTCTGATATTTCAAATACATTATCACCTCTTCATCTTTCAGTCTGGTTTAGCAAGAAGTTATTTTTCATATAGGCAGCAGTAAGCAGCAAGCTCTCTTCCTTTATTTTACATTTCAGAACCAGATTCAGTATAATCATACCAGCTCTTTGTACCTAAAGATCAGACTTTGGGGAATGTAGGTGCAAGTCCTACTAGAGCCTTATCCCAGACCGTCCTGTGGATCAACGCCTGCTGAATGAGTAGATCTTATGATCTACTAATTTTTTTTAAAATCTATTTCATCCTAACTAGCTGCACTGATGCTGAGATTGAACCAGCCTTTTGCCCTTCCTTGAAATGGAGTGACAGCGCTGCTTACTGCTAGAGTGTTTGATCACGCCTCGAGACTCTGGCATTACACCACCTGTATCCTCAAGTTATTTGAGCAATATCCTTCTGATGCCTGTCCTTCCTTGGTACAGTCCTTTCTCAGTATAGCACAATCGCAGATCTGTCAATATAGAGATACAGCGAGTGGGGAAATCTGTTAATACAGAGATACAGTGGGGAGAAACCTCCCTTCTCAGAGGGTTCCAGGCGCCTTAAACAGCACACACTACTCTTGTGAGCAAAAGAAATGCCCAAAGGCCAAAAAAAAATAATTAAATAAAGAAAAAACAGTTTCGTAAGACAAGTTTTGTTAAATTAATGAGTTCTCTGATTGTGAGATGAAAGCAGGTGTCTATTAAAAAAAAAAAAATCTCCATAACAAATAGACTGCATTAATTTAACTAGCTAATTTAAACATACCTATTTCACCTATAGAGCACTTTCATTACTTCTAACATTTCTGGGAAGGCAGTAGATGCTCCAGAATAATCTTCAGTATACGCTTGCAAAGATTACATTGCTTTACCAAAAAAAACCACCAAACCAACAAAACCCAAACCCAAAACAAAACAAAACAAAAAATTCAGACAGACTGTCTGAAATTCCAAGCTAAAATTCACATAAAAAGACAGTAATGGCAGTATTTTGTCTTTAAAAAAATGATGTAAATGTTGTATAGTATCATACATTGTCATGCTTTTTAAAACTACAATTAAGGACATCAGAGATGTACAGTAAATACACTGCTGAGGTACATTTCTTCTAAATATTAACACCACGACAGAATTACTCCCCAGCAGGTGATGCTACTTGGGAACATATAAATACAATTTTTACATTGTAAGGCACTTTTACCCAGCATACATGAGTTGAAGTCAGTTATGACAAATCTGAGGCTCGTAAGAAAAGATTTTTGCTTTTGACTTTGTTTCCATGAATTCTGAGTTAATGACAGTGTAGTCAGGCCATCTCAGCACAGAGAGGTAACAGGGAAAACCAGCCACTTGCTTTTCTGCTACCCGAAGGTAAAGTGCTGCCCTGATTTCATCGAGGCATGGAATGGGGTTAATTTATTTTATAACAGATGAATTATTGCACTGAATATTACACCACGCAACTGACACGCTATGAATTAGAGCTCAGTCTCGAATACAGTCGGTATGCTGGCAGATCTATCCCATGCAACCTTAGTTAAAATACAGTAGCTGCAAACAAAGTGCCTTCTTTTTCCCATGGGAGGGCCACGTCTGAGGCACAAATCTAGAAGTAATTTAAACATCGGAGGATGTTTTTCTGCCTCCTAAAACTGTTCTGAGCAGCTGAAAAATGTTCATCTTTTAGGAGAAACGAAACACCTTGATAGACAATTTCAATAATCGATCTGTCATTGCAATTCAAGTCACGCTTTTAATTTTGAAAGTTACAAATACAAAATAAAAATGATCAATGGCATCATGTTTAGAGCAGTAACTGAATATTTTCTGTACACAGCAATATTTCTTTCCAAAATGGCATTATTCTCCAGGAAAGCAAACAGAATTGATTGAATTCTAACAGGTAAAATGTTAGAAACTCCAATATACAGTAATTGAGTCCCTCAAGACATTAAGGGAATGCATAAGAAGACAAGTAACACACATTAAATCTTCTAAAAATACAAGTAAAAAAATGCTACAGAAACTCATGTTACAAATGAACTGTTTTTGCAATACCAATCACAGAAGAACTGTAGCAGTTTATAGTCAAATCAGTGTATTTTGCTTGTTTCCTTCCTTCAAATACAGAAGTTTTGTTGGGAATTCAGAGTGAAACAAGTCAAAACCCTAAACAAACGATAAGGTGATGCGACAGCAACAAACGTGGACTAGATTCGGCTTTTTGGTTTGATTTAAGGAAGTCTGAGAATGTGCTTTACCAGACCAACTGAAGAAGCTCATAGCCATTAGAAATGCCAAGGTGTTTGGAAAGGAGCCAGAGGACTGAGCTGTTCGGTTTGGTATAGCCTAGATCTGATTATTCCCTAAAGGAACATTCACTCTCACAAGTGGAATTCCATGACGCGATTGCTGACTTGACAGAGAGAGGAAAAAATAATTACTAAAACAATAAGGATGATGATAAGCTAAGGTTCTCATATAGTGGTCATAAGATTAAAAAATAAATACCGATCTAGCAAAACAGGTTGCTTCCTCATTCTTCCTACAGAATATGGGACTTTTATGCATATTCTGGACAAAAGATGAAGTGTTCCACACAACACAGAACACTTGAGGTATGGACGTCAGAGATGGTGGCTAAATTCCATAGCGAGTTAAGAGTTGTAACTCTCTGAAGTAAAAGAGATTGGGCTGCCAAGTCCAAACATTTGTATCATAAGGTTTTATGCACACTTTGTGAAGTGTTCTTTGTAAATCAGGGATGCGGAAAGGGGTGGGTCCTTGGGGAAAGAATGAACTACAGCCCTTTGGCATGAGTTCTAAAGCTCACAGCTCAGAACCAACAGCTGCTCAAGTAAATCTCCCGCAAACAATGCTGGGCGGAATGAGCAACCACAACAGGAACAACCTGAAATGTTCACGCGTGCTTCGGTGTACACTCAGTCCTTTCTACTGTGTGCTTTGCAAGCGAAAACATAGAGCGGCTTTCCCATGTACAGCCTCCGTAACTTGTGTATGAAGAAAACGCAAAATTCACAAAGTACCAGCTTGTTGCCACCATGAACTCATCCATGTTGTTAATTAAACTAGCTAAGACCTTCCTCATTGCATGAATCCACTAAACAACTTACACATTCCAAATCTTAAGGTTTTTATTCAGTCCAGAAATATAGATCTTACTTCATTTCAATGTCTGCCTTAACTTTTGACACTGTACATATTACATATCATTTATATAGTGTTTCTTTTTTTTTCCAGACACTGCAGACTACAAACTACATAATATTGACATGTAAAACTCTGCCACTTACTGAAGGCTCACACACATGAACGTTTCAGGCAGTTCAATGAAATTTCTAACAGAGTCGGGCAGCAAAAAGTTACTAACCCTTTTCTGATTTTAGAAAACAATTTAAAAGAATTAGTAGTTATGATGTCTTAGCCATTCCCAGTTCTATAACTCTGTCCCTTGAACCTGTTTAAAAAATGATGAAAACAATAGTAAATTTAAATTCATACAGAAAAGCATTTAGCAGCTCTGACATTACATCTATATTTAGCGATAGAAATGAGGGCCTCCCTTCTTACAGTGTTACAAAGTCAGCTGGATTTAAAAAACAACAAATCCTCCCCATTTTTCTACAGTATGCCAATAAAAAGTACTTATCTGCATACACTAGATTTAAATACTTCACTGCAATAAACTACATTAACTGTATATTGCGTTTCAGTCTCAGTAACAGATCTGTCAGGAGTAACTTCCATACCTAGTTTCCATTGAGCTGCTGCTGAGGAATGTCATTATGATCAGTGCCTGATTTGCCACGGCTTTTGCTTTCTCTTTCTTCATCCTCTTCATCTCTTTCATCATTTCCACTATGGTTTTTACAATAGAGTCTAGCACAAGAAAAGAAATGGTGAGGACTTTTACTGAAAATATCTATCAAAACCTTGCTTTCCTCTCAATTAGTTTTGAGATGTGCTACAAGTCAATCGAATAATTTTAACTCATTCATGGCTTTCAATCAAGCATCAGTTAAACTGAGAAAGAAAGCAAGGTCAAAGACCCGGTGACAAAACTTGGATCGATTCTGGTTTTCAAGCTCTGCTGCTACTCTGCTCAGAGAATGCCCTCTTGTGGGCACAGCCACGCTGGCACCCCAACTCCAGCCCAGTCACCCACACTCCACAAGCAAGTATGGAACGGTACAGGGTCCAAAAAACCCAAAAATAAACTATCCAAGGTTTCCTCAATATAAATTGTAGATTAATCGAGGAAAAAAACATAACATAGAATCATAGAATTGTCTCGGTTGGAAGGGACCTTTAAGATGATCTAGTCCAACCATTAACCTAACTCTGATTGACATAAGTCAATTTTCTCATTTCTCATATTACAACACTACTCCATGAATCTTAAGTTGGCAGAGTAACTGAAATATTTCTCAAAGTCAACAATTACTTAAAAATACCATTTAAAATAAATAATAATCTCTTTTTTAATAACATACTTGACTAGACAAGTTAGGCAGAAAAAGTGCCACGAAATATCTTCACTTTCCTTATAGGTTCAAGAATTACACAGGTCCTTACTTATAAATTCCTCGTGACATATTCTCAATGTATTTAGCTTTGTCTTCTACTCCACAGTGGTAATGGTATGTTTTTATGCAGGCTTTAATTTCACACCCAATAGTAGCACCAGGCTGGCTGCAAAGCGTGCATTTCTGTGCAGGGAAAGAAGAGAACGGCACCGTTTAGTCTCTTGCCTCTGAGTATTCAGTTTAGTGTTCCTCATATTTATGGCTACCATTTTGGAACAGAGTCATTTCTCTGGCAGATCATCCTTCCAATGAAAAGTTAATCAAAGATATCGTAAACCAGAAACTAGATAATACTACCCTGTTAAAATACGAACACTAGGATTTACCTGTCCATTGCATTGAAAATTGCTACATGATTGCACGTATTATTGCATTTCCAAGATCATTTTATTGCCACTGTAGTTAGTATGTTAATATATGAAGAATCTGAATTTTTTTTTTTTCAAGGAACAATATTGTTAATTGTTTATTTTCTCTCCCTCCTTCCCCCAATTTCTTACCACTTTAAAAACAGCATGAATTTTAATAAAATAGAATGTGACATTCTACCAACATCCCCATCTCTGAGGCCTTAATACGTTCTCATATTAAAACATCAAAACAGTTGGAAACACGTCACCGCAAGAACATATTCTCTAAGTTTATTTGTAGTTTTACACAATGTGCTTTTAGTAACACAGGATCCAAAGCTGTTACTCTCTTATAGTTCCAGGAAGGCTAATAATGTACACTGCTATGTACACTGTCATAAAGAACACTAAATACCACATGCCCAAACTCCATTAATTTTAAGGTGATTTCTGTCTGGCTAACTGCCCCAAAAGTAACAATACATTTAAATTTTGTTTTTAGAAATGGATGGAAAAGATTGTTTCACACAAGGAAGGAGGCAGAGCTATATACACCTTAGTAGACTCAGTAATGCGTTCATCACATTTTGAAGACACATACCATTCTTTTTCCTCTCTTGATTTCTTGAAGTACAGTTTTGATATCAAAATCACCAAACTCTGCCCTTGAAGTTGTTGTTAGCTGGACAGTGCCAGAAGAGAATAACTGTAAAACAAGCAAGTCAAAATAATTTCAGGTCATCAACATGATTAGGAATTTTTTTTATGTGCAGGAATATCTGATTATTGAACATCCCCTTCTGTGATCACAGACAGTGTGCACACTACCAACAACCTAGGAAAAAAAAACCATACTAATATGTATGGGATTAGTATGGCGAGTATTCCTTCTGATACCCACCTGACTGCTTTAATTACATTTGTTGCCTTGGAAAAATGTATTTTAAAAGACAAAGGAGTAGACAAGAAATAATGACATGATGAAAACACAAAGTAATAAATGGGGAATATTAGCAATTACATCCCTGAACTTTTTAGGAATATTGCATTTCCTTCCCCGTGACATATATATAACTCAGCTTCACAGCACAGCTGATGCCAACATACCTGAAAAGTCCTGAGGGATGACAACAAAGCACATAAATACCATCCCTACTATCATCATCCTGGTATACTCAGTTTAAACTGTCTTAAAACTGAAGCTCAGGTACACAAAGTAAGGAAGAATAGTCTAAGATTCCAGGCTGCTGGCACACACCTGCTCTCTGTTTAGCAAGGCCAGGGATGGGAAGACAATACTCCACAGATTACCTGGACTATTTATTCATTCTGAGGTACAAGAGGAACCACTGAGGTTTGTCACTCCAAGTCCTACCTCATTCACAGAATGAGTTCTACGAAAGATAGGGCTATCTGCTCCTGTTCACTGAAAGGAGCAGGTACTTTTCAGGCTGACAGTTCTAGAAATGTGATCATCTAAAGGCAAGGGTTTTCTAGAACTTCCATGTCCCACTCTACTCGAGTCACACAGCCTGAATCCACTGGTGAGAAAACTAATGAAGTTCATGGATTCTTCCCAGTTTTGTCTGAACGCCTGTGGAGTAAATGTAGTTTATTTTTGGAGTGAATTCTTTTTTCCTTTTTAAATATTGTGTATGCATTTAGACACTAAGGGAGCATTTTTAATAAGCTAAAGAGTCTCCCTGAGCTAATTCCATCTCTTCGCACATAGCCAACTTTTCTCCATATTGCCCGCAGTGAAAAGAAATGAATTGCTCACTTCACAACACTTCAGTGCTCAAAGAGATCATCAGCACACAGACAATACTCAGGCGTAATTACATGTGAGGGTACTGTATTAAAATCTAAAATAAGCAATTCAGACAAAATTCAGGTAATACACTGGGCTGACAACAGTACTGTTACTCACCATGCACTTATAGTGTGCTGCAGCCTTTTTGGCATTAAATATATGAAGCTTTCCTCTAGCTTCATTTTCTTCTTCACCTGCATGACAGAATCCACATTTAGGTTTTGTATCACTGGGGCTGCTTCTGTGGGGAGACCTGTCTCTCTGAAAGAAAAACATTTTACTAAAATATACTGCTGGGTCACAAATAAGGTTGTAATTTTAAAAGCCTGTGGCCACCAGCTGGAGGCTCAGACAAACGCAAATTTTAAATAAAAATTATATTTGCAGAGAAGAAATATGCAATTCTGTCTTCTAAGAAATTTAGTGTATTTACTGCTTACATAGGAACTGCTTTCTATTTCATCTGTGCCATGTGAGGATGTAGATCTAGTGTCTTCTGATTGCCCCTTTAAATTTGTTTTTCTTGGCTTTCCCTTACGACCCCTCCTTTTTCCTTTGGGAGGTGAAGGCTCCAACTCGTGTTCATTGATACTTTCTTCTAAATCTGCTTTAGAAGTTAGAAAACATCATCAAATAACGTTCTCAAAAATTTTATGCAAAACAAACCAACTAACAGAAAAAAAAAGAAAAAAACAGACAAGAAAACATAAACCTGTATTCTCTGTATTTTGGTCAGAAATAAAAATAGCAACTTTTTCCCATTTATTACAAACATGCAACTGCAGAGCCTGAAAACATTATTTACTTCTTTACACATATCACACAGCTTTGCATCTTTATAATGTAACATTTGAAGGTTTAGCATTTCTTACAACTTCTACTTTCAGACCCAAAATGTGTCCTCAGACACATATATTCACCTCCATGGAAAATAAGACTCATTTAAACTACACTGAAACCAGAAAATGTTTTCAACCATGAAATAAGTTTTTAATTTATTTATTTTTTAAGATGCATAACTCCACTGTAAATTGTCCTTGATATTATGTCAGTGTTTCTAAATAACATCTCTCTCCTTGCTTTATTAATTGATGCCTTTTGACTGAAGAAAAAAATTCACCCATTTTGGCTATCATATTAACATCAAGTTTTAAAACTGAAACGTATTTTGCCTCCATGAAACAAAGCTAAATTTTCATTTTAGTTGCAGTATATTTTTACATCTAGAGCTAAAAGCAGCTGCGAGTTTACAGAAAAGCATCCACACTGACAATATCCCAGAAGTATTTATAGGCCATTAGGAATATAAGAACGTATATTTTTTTATACAGATTTACCAAAGAGGTCAGACAACATCAGCTCAGCTGCTGAATGCTACGTGGAACTGCAGCCCTGTGTTCGAGCAGACTCGCCTTTCGATTACTCAGAGCTCTACAGTTAATACACATCAATTCTACAAACTTAAGATTGCTTCCAATATGATGTAGTTAAGTTATATCCAATATCAACTAACCAGCTCTATTCAGTCACTAACAACTTTCCTCATCACCAGCTGCTCATAGGAGCATTTTTCTTTTTTTCAGCCACCCCGGCTCAAATGGCAAAGGTATTTCAGTTATAAATAAACACATACGCCCCCCCCCCCCCGCTAAAGAACTTGCTTCTCAAAATCCAAACCACAAACATCAGTATGAGCCCGCAAACAGAAGGAAAACTTAATCAGAAGATTTGGAACATCTACTTTATACATTAATGAGCTACTTAACTGCTGTGGTATAATTATTATTACTATTATTATTTAAGCATTGCTATGGCACTTATTGCCATTATATTGTGGTCTCAGTACCCAGACATGACAACTTACTTTGAGACTAAACGCTGCTACACCAGAACTCCTTTCTTATCTATTATCACATAAAAACCAAATCACATTTCTATCTCTTGATTGACAGCGACTCAACTGCACAAGAGCTTGAAGCCAAGACCTGAAGCCACTCCACAGCCATCAACTTGGAGCAGGAGATAACGGAGCTCCTGGCCCAAAGCCCTGCGTACAAGTGGATCCTATTAAGCTTAGTCTGTCATATCTGGCGCCATTCCCCGAGAAAACTACAGCTTCTCGCACATTTATTCATTATTAATCCAAACGCATCACAATAGGTTACACTGGAACATAATTCCCCTGATGCTTTACTCTTGTACGTTTAGAAAGAGGCAAAAAACGGAGAATAAATTAATACAAATCTGCAAATTATTTTGTCTTAAATGGAGAGATGATTCAGCTATATACAGGTATTCCCAAGTTGCTACTGAAATACAACAGTCTATTTACCCCACCATTCCTATGCTTTAATAAATATACTATCCTTTTGTTATTAGATGAAAAAAGCACCATTTATTTTACTCTAAAAAAATAAAATAAAATACATGATGACATGGATTATCTAATGAAACAACACATTTTTACATTTTCCTCTCAGAATTGACTATCTAATGTTATTTTTCATTTATCATTACTTGCTGAATTCCCCAAGCAAGATTATGCAATTTAGATTATCAGACCTCTCCGACTGCATACGGCAAATTTTATTACAACCCAAAACCTCTTCCAAAGAAAAGAATTCTCTTTTATCTTACCCCTCATCATATGAACTCTCCACCAATTTATTAAAAGAAATTTATGAATCTTTGTCTCTACTTTTGCATTTACAGAACTCATAGATGGTTATTCTAGAAAAAGTCTTACAAAAATGTGACTATTGAATTTGTGACCTCTTAAATAACAGCAATAAGAAGTTAAAAATATTCCTTCCAAAATCATTCCACCTTTTTTCCCTACTGTATTTGATGAAGCAAAATGTAGTCCATTCACCAACATTCCTCAGTCCACCCTTATTTTCTAAATAACATTAAAGCAGATCCTGAACTCTTTACAGTCACACTTTCAAAACTGGAAGTGAATCATAATTGCTAAAACCCAAGCACATTATGAAAACCAACTTTTTATAAGAAATGTCACAGCCTAGTTCTTAAGTGTTATTTATTTAGTCTACAATTATTACAATATTTAAGATTTGAAAAGTAAAAATGCTGTATTTTTAAAGGATGCTTTCAGTGTAAGATAAAAAAACATCAAGATTGCACAGCTTTCCTCAAAGGAAACCCCCTTTTCTGTGTCCAAAACTAGTACTTCCAAAAAACAGAGTTCATTGAGATCTAGATGCTACATGACTTCTTCATTGAAACAAAATTCCTGGCAGATTTAGGTCTCCTACTACAAGTGACACGGACCTACAGGTTAACATGACCGAGATGTGAGGATCTGCTGTACTGCATCTATCTGCAGGACTGATACCTCAAACCAATGAAGTTTCTCTCATTTTTACCAGCGCTATGAGCTAGTGTGACAGTACAGGAAGAGATTGTAACCGGCTTTAAAATACACCTGCCTTGGATGGTCTTTACTGTTTCATACACAATTTGGTTTGTGCCCTATCCCTCCCCTTGAGCCCACTGCCAGCTTACCCTGTGTCCCTGGCATCTGATGGTTGGGTGTTTCCAACTTCTCATGTCAGCTTGAACTAAGGAAAACACAAAAAGTTGTTCAACTCCTCCCTGACCAGATGACATTTTATCATGGATATCATCCCTGAGATTCCCTACATATTCTTCAACTGCCCCCCCATCCCATAGCCCAGCACTCCATTGATTTTTAAAACCATCACAATATTCTCAACATAACTTTATCTAAAGTCTTCCTTTTAGTGTCTAAAAGCTAGACACTAGTCTAAAAGCTTCCTTTTGGCTAAAAGATACCTCTTTTAGGTATCTTTTGAGCTTTCTTCAGAAGTCCCTGAATGCTGTATCTGAAAAAACAAGCTTAATTCACAATATGGTCTGAGAAGGAGGGGTGGGGATAGAAATCAAGAGGAAACATTCGACATTTTTAAAAGCACCTACGAACGTGCTCTTGTAAATTCAGATGAGCAGAAGGATGAGCAGCAACAAGCCCCAAATTTGCATTTTAGAAATCCATGAGCAGTACAAAGTACCATAAAAAGAAGACTAGCAAAATGCTGTATTACATAAACTGTGAACAGGGAGACTCAAGCTTCAGACAGAAATCTAAAAATTCTCCTTTGATCACAACTAGAAGGAAAAGGATCAAGACGTTTTGCTGTTTAAAATAAGGCTTGGCAGAGAAGAGGTTGAGATATCACTGATCTATTCTATACTGCATCAACTCAAAATATACAGGGAATCACCTTTTTCCAAAAGCTGGGTTAAAGCAAAGTAATATGAAGTGAAATCCAGTTGGCGGCCGGTCACCAGTGGTGTCCCTCAGGGCTCAGTTTTGGGGCCAGTCTTGTTTAATATCTTCATTGATGATCTGGATGAGGGGATTGAGTGCACCCTCAGTAAGTTTGCAGATGACACCAAACTAGGTGGGAGTGTTGATCTGCTTGAGGGTCGGAAGACTCTACGGAGGGATCTGGACAGCTTGGATCAATGGGCCAAGGCCAATGGGATGAGGTTTAATAAGCCAAGTGCCAGGTCCTGCATTTCGGTCACAACAACCCCAGGCAACGCTACAGGCTTGGGGAAGAGTGGCTGGAAAGCTGCCCAGCAGAAAAGGACCTGGGGGTGTGGGTGGACAGCCGGCTGAACATGAGCCAGCCGTGTGCCCAGGTGGCCAAGAAGGCCAACGGCATCCCAGCCTGTATCAGGAACAGCGTGGCCAGCAGGAGTAGGGCAGTGATGGTGCCTCTGTACTGGGCACTGGTGAGGCCTCACCTCGAGGGCTGTGTTCAGTTCTGGGCCCCTCACTACAGGAAGGACACTGAGCTGCTGGAGCACGTCCAGAGGAGAGCCACCAAGCTGGTGAGGGGTCTGGAGAACAAGTCACACAAGGAGAGGCTGAGGGAACTGGGCATGTTTAGTTTGGAGAAGAGGAGGCTGAGGGGAGACCTCATTGCCCTCTACAACTCCCTGAAAGGAGGGTGTAGAGAGGTGGGTGTTGGCCTCTTCTCCCAAGGGAAGAATGACAGGACCAGAGGAAATGGTCTGAAGTTGGGGCAGGGGAGGTTTAGATTAGATATTAGGAAGAATTACTTTACTGAGAGGGTGGTCAGGCACTGGAACAGCCTGCCCAGGGAGGTGGTGGAGTCGCCATCCCTGGAGGTATTTAAGAAACGTGTAGACATGGCTCTCCAGGACATGCTCTAGTGCCCGAGATTGTTGGGTTGTGTCTGTTTGTGGGTGGGCGTGCTGTGTGTGTGGGTTTTTTGGGTTTTTTTTTTTTTGGTTGGCTGGCTTTGGGTTTTTTGGGGGGTTTTGGGGTTTTTTTTGTGGTCGGACTTGATGATCTCAAAGGTCCCTTCCAACCATGAAGATTCTGTGATTCTGTAATAAAAGAATCAAGTGATTTAAAGGTTGTGAAAGAACAAATAAAAAGAGGATGTGTACCATAAAGGCTCTCTGTGTCCTCCTCTTACATTACCTTAAACAACGGACTAAGTGAGGCAGAAGCAAAGGGGGCTAAGTCTGTATGAGGAAGATAATAAATAAAACTGACTGACAAAATATATTTGCAAGTAGGAGCGTACATAAAAAGAAGGCAAAGTGTAGAACGTGGAAGGGACTTAGACATGCTGTTATGTCAATCTGAAATCACATATATGTATTTAAAGTTTTACAGTGCGTTTGGGATAAAGGAGAAACTCTAAAAATTACAAAGAACAAAATCAACCTTCCTAGATTTTTAGAAGAGAAACAGAATATAACAGAGAAAGAAAAAAGTACTTTAGCATGTTAAAGTAAGATGTCCTTAAAAAATGGCTGAAACCAAATGAACCATATGTGGCAACATAGTTACCTTAAATTGAACAGAAATGTCAAAAAAACCCCAGAAAACCTTATTGTCTAAGTAGTCGCTAATAAAAATGTGAACGCATATTTAAGCATTAATAAGAACCAGAGATTTGCATAAAAGCTCTTGCAAGCAAATACAGAATCAGGTAAAGTGATGATGAAATAACAGTAGCTTTTCTCAGCAAATGATGGGAAATTAACAATCAAAATGCTGAATGTAATTTTTAGTTTGGTTGGTTGTTGGTTCTTTTTTAAATGAAAAAGACTAAGTTACATGAAATATCCAGTTACATGAAATGGAGAGGAAAAAAATTAAATTGCCCTTTAGGTCCTGTCACTAATATGTTTTCCAAAAGTACTAGATACCTCAAGGAACTGACGACTCTTGTCCAAAACCTCTTTCTTACTTCAATGGTATCTACGTTATGAAGTACTTGAGATTATTTCTTTAATTGAATACATTTAAAATAGAAAACGAATATAATTGTTCCTCATAACCATACAATCTAAATGTTTTTTCAAGCAAACAATCGTTGGCAAAGACTGCAGACAGACAATATACTGAGCTTCTCTGCACGATCACAAACTTTATGACATCTGGTGTGATAAACCTGGTACCTATGAGTTACCAGACCACAGTCCTATTTGTGTAATGTCTTGCCCGGTGAGGAAGGAGAATTATAAGGTGGACACCACGGGACAGCTCCTCAGATGGGACAAACTGTTCACCACATTACTTTTACTCAATTTTTTCCTTTTCCCTCAGAAAACACCATTGTGATGCTTCCGCAAAATAGAGTCATAGAAGCATAAAACTGTCTAGGTTGGAAGGGACCTTTAAGATCATCTAGTCCAACCATCAACCTAACTGATAAAAAAAACCCCATCACTACACCATGTCTCTAAGCACTATGTCAACCCGGCTTTTAAATACCTCCAGGGATGGTGCCTCAACCCCTGCCCTGGGCAGCCCATCCCAAGGCTTCATAACCCTTTCAGTGTCAAAATTGTTCCCAATATCCAATCTGAGCCTCCCCTGGGGCAACCTGAGGCCGTTTCCTCTTGTCCCATCGCCTGTTCCTTGGGAGAAGAGACCAACCCCCCCCGGCTACACCCTCCTTTCAGGGAGTTGCAGAGAGCGAGAAGGTCTCCCCTCAGCCTCCTTTTCTCCAGGCTGAACACCCCCAGCTCCCTCAGCCGCTCCTCACAAGACTTGGGCTCCAGACCCCTCACCAGCTCCGCTGCCCTTCTCTGGACACGCTCCAGCCCCTCAATGTCTTTTATTGTTTCATTAGTCCCTAAGGGACTGCACAGGAGATTGCTGACTTACTGCCTGGACTCACTGCTTTTGTCATTACACTAGGTAAACATTTGATGCCACGTTCAGAGCAGCATTCTCCAGGAGACAGCCAAGGAGGAGGCTGAGCTGGCAGAGCCTGGGAAGAATTTTTTCCCCTCCACCGGCAGAACCACAGTGACACCGATGGCAGCATCACAGAAACTTCTGTTCCTGGCTGCACTAACACATGCAACACTGGACTGTGAATAGCAGTACAGAAAATGCAACTAGGAACAAACACCGATTAAAGAATCCAAAGATGAATCAAGATGCTATCTAACTAGAATGCCAAAAAGTTTCGGGTGTTTTTCCTGCTAGCCTCTGGCTTACACAGTGCTTTGGAAAAGTACTCCATTTGGTATAGGCTGCAGCATCTCTAAATAGGTCTCACAGAGAGATACTATCCTGACTCAACTTACAGAGCAGTACGAGAAGCACAGATTTCATGTTTGATCTGTAGAATAACATGAAAAGGATGCTGAGAGAGGGAATGTCCTTATTTCCACTGTGGAAATATAACTCCAAGGCTTTGAGTACAGCTACAATAGGAATTATGGATACTACTTTCTGACCCCACAGTTCCCAGGCATCTGTTTTAAACATTAACAATAGATAATCACATGGCTGTCTTCGTTATTCTTCGTTTTACTACTACGTAACAGAACAATGAAATTACATTCTTATCTTAGTTTATATTAAACTATTCGTGATCAGCTGAATTTGTTTTAAATTCAACACGGGGGCCAGGGCAGCCCCACCTGCAGGGAACTGAAAGACACCAGATTTTAAATTTTTCAACAATTATTTCCAGTACATTGGAATAAATTCCAGTAAACAGTTCCAAAACCTTAGTTCAACAATACTCTATTCTTCAAAAAGAATAAATGAAATTGTATCAAACTGAACAGCACTTCAACTAATAGTTAGCTATGATAGTTTGAAAGCACTGGCACCAATTCCTGTAACCTATTAGGTACCAAAAACTTTGATGGCTTGCCTAAATTAGGAATTTAACTATTACTTGAACTTCAGGTCAGGTTATTTTGTTAGATTTGTAACCAGCAAGACAAAAATGTAGACACGAAGCTTTCAGTAACAGCACGGAAGAATCACTCTGAAATATATATATACAAAGGAAATACAGGAGAAATACAAATTTCCTATTGTACGTCGCCTGAAGGCTCGGCCACACAGGTAAATTAGACAAACCCAACAATCTGCTGAAACAGGTAATGAATTTAAGAGCACAATACTTTGCTGCCATGTTTCATATTTTTATATTCAAAGAAAAGAGGAAATAGTTCAGCAACTCCTGTCAATTAAAGGAAAATGAACTCCCATTGCTCATTAATTTTGTCTTGATGAGTACAGAGGTACTTAATCTGATGAATTCTCGTGCCACTTGAACTTCATGACAGCAGTAAATAATATCTAAGAGGTCCTTTTATTAGGTTTTAACTGGGTAACTTTAACTCCAACATAGGTCTTTTCAAACACATTTCCATGCATCCTCAAGAAATTTTCTTGAACTGTTATGAAATGGTTAATGGATATTCTTTTTAAAATAGAATTTCTAACAAAAGGTACATTAACCGGGCCTCAGACTTGAACAAGTACCCCCCAAAAAGTGCCCATTTCCTAGGGAAGGGAAGGAAAAATCTATTACGCAGCAATAAACTGTTCTGGGCTGCACCAAACCAAATACTCCAAAAAATTCTTCCAACATCCACTAATAGAAGTGACATAATAAAAATATTTGGATTTCAACAATTAAATCTGGATACAGTGAACAAAGGATAAAAACCCCAACAGCCCAGAGCAGAAGCGAGTTTCCATTAAAAGGACTGATAATTCCAGTGCCTCTGTGCACCTACACTGAGTGACATAATCACAGATGAGCTTTAACTATTCTGTTACGAAAACACTGCCGAGAGCAAGGATTCACAAAAATTAAACAAAAACGAGAGAAAAAACCACAACGCCATGTTAGCAGCTAGTATCCCGAGCTCCTCTGTTTGCTCTTCTCTGCAAGCCCTCCCTAGTTTCACACACCACTCTTCTTTCACATTTAAATTCCTCTTTGATATTCACATTTTCCCCTGAAACAAACCAACAAAATACATATATAAAGCTTCATCTCACCATCCAACACCTTCCAGTTACCACTTCACTGAGCAAACTTCAGCAATCAAATATGAAAAAACAAGCTCTCCAAAGTCCCTTAAACTCTGAAATTCACCCTGTATATTTCTGTCTTCTAAAGGTAATTAGTTTTCAGTGTAGCAAAATACCACTGCTATATAATACTATAAGTCATTTCCATAGATAGATGCAATAAGTATTTTTACTTTCTTTGATTTAAAGGAAGCCTATCACAAAAGAGCCCCAGCTTCTGGCATTATCAAATTCATAGCTGCAAGTAAGAATATTCTGAGTGCAGTTCCCTGAACTGTATGGACTAAAAGGAGAACATATTCATTGGGAAAATTTCAGTCAAATATTGAACAAAAACCAGAATACAAATATGTGTGTATATATATATTTCTAGAAGTGTAAAGCATAACAAAACTAAGTATTTTAAAGAAAAAAAAAACATGTGCCAAGATAAATGCTAAGTAAGATACTATTGGGTTGTTTGGCCTCAGTTTTTCTGAGTAATGTTGTTTATTCCTCCCTTTCCTACCCTCAGTCCAAGAGTCTCTTTGGATGCATCTAGTTTAATGTTTTAGTAAACTGTCAACATTTAAGAGAAAAGCCACTACGCCTCTAGTAATTTTTACCATGTCTTCTCAGACAAATATATCCAGATGGAACGTAAAAGCCTTTGCTGGTAGAGAATGAGCTTGTACAATTGGAGATAATGGTTTCTTGAAAACTCTTAAAAGAACAGCGCAGAGTTGGGATCCTGCAGGGAATTCCAAGCAGAAAAGTCACCCATTGGCACTGGGCTCCAGGCAGAATTGGAGGCGTTTTTCAATAGATGTCAAACATTGAGCCATTTGTGAATAAGCAGAAAAGATTATGTTTAAATATCAGTTAAAGAGATTCATCTCTCTCTGGACTCAAACGTCTTTCATACTCTGTTCCTGCTAACGAGCAAAACAAACCCCAAACCAAAGAAACAAAGTGCCAAACTACGAGATAATGCGGCCCTGTCTCTTTGGAGAATTAATATAACATGTATACTGCTTTTCTTGTTTAAACCTAGTAACAGCAAAATCAGTGTTTTATACAAAGCACACGGCAATAATTATTTAAATAGACTACAAAAAAAACCCACCATTTTTATTTGGGATTTTCTATTGCCTTCAATATCTTTCTGAACACTGGAAGTAACATCCAAATCTTACCATTAGTATATCTACTACCTGTAGCATAAAAAGTAGTATATTACCTTAGAAATACATTTCGCAGAAAGAGACTGAAGTAATTTATGAAATTTGATCTTCACTAAATAGAGTCACATACTCATTAGTTAAATCTCATGACATTTCAGTTGAGAGCAATGCAAAAAGTAAACTAACGACTGTTCGCTTACCCAAATTCAGATACAGTAGAAAAAAAAAGGAAAAAGAAAAAAAACCCCTGCATAAATACACCACAGCATAACTAGTTTGGAATTTGAACAGAACGCACAGTTTATCTATGTTTGTGGCATGTCATCCCTCACGCGTTTCACTAATCTCTCCAAAGATGCACAGCTTTCCTGAACGTATCCATACAGGGTTTTTTGTTTCTTAAAAGGACTCAGAAATAGAACTACAAGTGATCTGATCACAAACCTTTTCATCTACTATTGGGTCCTTCTTATTTGGAGAGTTAAACTCTATTTAATAGTTTAAAAAAATAGTGAATATTTAGGAACATTAGCAATAGCAAAAATCAGCTGTTACCTGATGCATTATTTTAGACCTTAATATTGTGAATATTTAACTACAAATATAAGTCAGCTTCTTCCCAAAAGGGAATGCATTACTTCTACCCAAACTTTGTTTTGACAGAGTATCAAATCTTTCAAACATCCTAAAATTTATGGTTTGGGTTTTTCTCCACCTCAACCGATTATTTTTAGAGAAAATACAGGAATCAGATGGGCTTCCAAACTCAGTGTTTCTCAAAAAAAATGTAGTTCTAATTTTTACTGAAAACATTTATAATCTCCAGAAAAATTAAATTTAACCAAGTATCTTTCTACAATGGGAAAAATTTATATTGAATAATTTTACCTTCAGAGTTATGCGTAGTTTTCTTGTGTTTTCGACATAAAATCCTATAAACAAAGTAGTTGAAAACTGTCAAGTCAGTCACGATTCACAGATTATTTACTCATCTTTTAAATTTAAATGCCAGTACAATTTTCTCCCACTTGTAAGACTCACTGATATACAAAATCTTGCAGTGAAAATATGCTTTTCTAGCACATCACTATTTTGAATGCCACAATCATAATTAGGTTTTTTTTTTCAACAGTCTTGTTTAGATTTCAAAGTGGGTTTTTTTGTTTTGCTTTGTTGTTGTTTTTTTTTCTTTAAACAAAGAACGTGAAATATAAATACAAAAATATAGCAAATAAGTAATAGTTACATGTAAATGCCTTGTGAGGGTTTCTCTCTTATCTGAGCTTTATCATGCAAAGCACAGTAGTAGTGATATGTCTTGTGACATGTTTTCACATCGCAGCCAATGGTCGCTCCAGGACAATGGCATAAAGAGCACATCTGTAAAGAAAAAGAAAGCACAATTCACGTCGGCTTATTATTTCCGAGTTCAAAAATAATATAGTTACCACTCCTGGTGACAAAAGAAATGGAGTCACGCCCTTGGCATTACTCTTCCTACTCTTGGATGTTTTTCTGAATTTATTTTAAAATCAAGGAGAAATTTGTTGCAATTATGCAGTAACAGTCATACATTGATTATCAACTCAATGAAGAAAATAATTTACTTTATCATTTACAAGCGACACAGCTATTCCCCTAAATATCCCACTCCCAAGGGTAGGCTGTTTGTACCAACCATTTCAGAAAAGTTAAAATCATAAACTGTACCTGTTTAGTTCTGAATTACATTATGAAGGTAGGAGAAAAAAAAAAAGGGATACCCATTCAGCAATGAGTCTTGGAGTCAAAAATACCAATGACCTGCAAATTTACCTCAGCAGCTAATTTTACATCTTTTTTTCTGTACAGTTATTTCCTAAAGTAATTTCTAAAACACTGAATTTAGTGAAATATTTGGGAAATACAATGAATTTCAAGTAGACTAAATTTTTCTCTTTACACATATTGCAGAACAGGTTAAATGGGAGCCCAATGCTTCTGTCTTCTTCGCAATAATTAATTCTTCTCATATTAGACTCGTCAATGCTTAGACTACATCAACTGTCATGCTTTTAAATCGATATAGATAATCGATATAGATAATCGATATACTTACACTGTGTTAGGAAAGGAAGTAATTGATAGTATCACAATATTTTTCTCAATATTATTTTTTTACTGAGGTAATATTGCCCCAAAATCCCAGAACTTCCCATTAAACTCCCCTCCCAAGACAACCGGAGCTTTTTGTTTGTATTCTGCATGTTGCTCAGATCCCCAAAAGGTTACAATTAATTCCAAATCCTTAAGCCTGAATGTGCAATGTAGGATATTCCCTACATATTCCTTTGTGGAATAGACTTTGTGTCCACCACATTTAGTCAAGTCCTTCTTGTTAGTCTCCAATACACTAAATAAATACATCACCAAAGTTATTTATCAGTATCCTGTTTTTCAACGTTAACAAAGTTAACTGAACAATAAAAATGTCAAAGCCTTGGATCATCACGATGTACTCCTCTGCAAGCTCTGAAATTGAATGGTTATATACAGTTCCCTGCTTCTTATCAAATTAGTATGAGTATTTTATCTCATAAATGTGTTATACGTTATGGTTTAATATATAAATAATGGCTGATCAAAGCTCTTTATAAAAGCCTAGGTTAAAATCACACCCATCCAATTGATTTTAGTCAGTACCTCACTATTTTGAAAGCCAGAAATGAATAAAGAAAACTTTCTTTTTATGAACACCGCAATGCATCTGTATGAACAAAACAGACTGCAGGAATTTTTATATTGATTTATTGGTCTATGTTTCCTGACAGTCATAAAATATTTTTATTCCATTGGTAAAAGTCATACTGTCCAAACAGCCACTATCAACAGATTAATTAATTCCCAAGTTAGATCAAGTATATATGAAGTTTGACAAGCTCCAAAACAGGTGAGCGCTTTAAAAAAAATCCTCCCACGCGCAGCTAACAGAAATAACAGTACCAATGTCTTGCACTCCCAAATATTGAGACTTCCTAAGTTTTTATAACTGGCCTAGTAAGGTTTGAACCTACAAACTTTTCTCAGAGAAGAATATATTACCATCAGGAAGGCTCTCCGTGTCGGTTGCTGTCCCTTCACATTTACTATCAGCAGACAGATTTAGTCCAAACTATCAACATAATCAGTTGGCCCAGTGCACCATGCTGAGAGATTTTTGCTCAATGTAAAAATCTCAATGTATGTGCTTTTTCCCACCTAAAAGAAGAGGCTAGAACAGGGAGCAGACCTTAGAAGGGGGTATGTGGGTAGCTATAAACATTTAGCTTGAAGCTTCCTGTACAAGCCAAGGGAGAGACAGACTCCAGATAGGGATTCAGGGCTGCACTTTTCTGACAGCTACAGAGAGAAGGCACCTAAGACCTAAAGTTTTATTGCAAATTGTCTCCAAAAGAAAAACATCTCGTTAAGCAGATCCAGGTTTTCTGCAATAAGCTGAGCAAAGTGCCTGGTACGTACTAGTGAGCTCCAAGAATATATCCAGCTGCGGCATCAGTGAGAGAACATAAAAACATTCAGAAGCAGAAAGACAGAAACCGCCAATGACATAAAAAGAAATAACCTTCAAAAAATATTTAAGAGACCCATGAACAAAAAAAAAGTTTCTTTGCGATCTTGTAGTTCTATTTACTACCACGTTCTTTGGAAATTCCCAATCACAACATGAATGACCTGTGTATAGTTATTTCTTTATGCTTCAGCTAATTAGAGCAAATAAAGTTTTCTGCAACGGAAAACGTTCATATAACACACTGGATGAAATATTGGATTATTATGATGTAATCATAGCTCTGCAATAATACTTCAGACTTAGTAGTCCAAGAGTAGTCCACTGATAAAATAGGTAAATGTGCTTTAAATAACTAAGCTGAAAAATTTTCACATGAGGAGCAAATTGATCATTTGTCAAAAACATTTTGAAAAAGTCTCAGTCATTTCCCAAATGGAAAACAATTAGTTCTAAAAAAAAAAAAAAAAAAAAAAAAGGATTAGCTTCTCAGAATGAAAAAAGTCATTGCTGCTCAGTTCTCATGAATTTCATAGAGCTGTAATCACTGTTTTACCTACATATCTCTTAAGATGCCTATATTCACAGAATCATTTATTAAATCAGTGTAAAAGGAAGCAATAAAAGTGCCTTTGGTAGTTAAAGCCAGAGTTTGGCAGCAAGACTAAATATTGGTAAAGGCACAATAATACCTTTTCATTCGGCAATCTAACAGAAAATATTAAATAGAAATTACTGGATTAGAAACATAAATTTTGGAAATGCTATTGTTTATATGCAGCGCAGCAAAAGGAAACAGGGGCATATTCTGCAAATGAGTATTCAAATTCACTTGGGAAAAAAATGCGTATCTGCTACGACCATATATATTTGCCAATGAGAAAAAAGTGACTGCAAAAGTAATAATTCCGGATATATTTTTTCATGATTCCATGATTAAGATACAATTCTTAAAACAACTTGTTTAAATGAGAGCAGAACTTGACTAAAACAAACAACTTTTTATCATTTCCTAAAGACACTTCAAGGGCTGGTTAACTGACATTTAAATTGCATTTCAACCTAAGTATAATTATATATACTAAGGTTTTCTCTTTGTAATTCTGAGACCAATTTTACTTCAACACCTTCTTCTATAAGTTATCCATTACCTTAGAGCTCACACAAGGTAGCACTTCAAGAAAACTAACCACACATATAATGCACTGAACAACTTCATGGCAAACTTTTATAAAAGGTAAGAAAATATTGCCTTCCATTTTCAAGAGCCAAAAATAGAGACTTACCAGTTTAGTGCCTCTCTTTATTTCTTTCTGAATATCTTCAATAGAGAATCCACCAAGACTCTCATTATCAGTGTGTGAAGATACCAGCGCAGATGAGAACAGCTGAAATTATAAAAACCAAACTTAGCTTTTCAAGAGTTTAAGTGATATGGAACATTTATATATTTGAAACCCACAAAAATTTCCAATTAGAGTGATTGAGCATTTGTGCCAATGCCACAGCTGGTTGAATTTTTCACTCGTTTGTAGTCTTTTACCAGCTCAGTACATTCGTTTTCCTTTTTCCTATGGCTTACTTACCATGCATTTGTGATGTGCTGCCACCTTCTGGTTCTCTGACATCAATAATTGTCCACATTCATTATCTTTATTAGATCTACAGAAGCCACACTTCCTTTGTCTTGAAGAGACTTTTTTCTGTCCAACTGAGCTTGTCATGATTTAAAATGACCTTAGAATGCCACTTCAATCCTCTCAATGCTACAGGAAAAAAAAAAAGGTGCAATTGGCATGTTAACATTAACAAAAGACCATTTAACTTAGTTTTATAAATATAATATCGGTTGCTGGAAAGTGATCTGTCCCTCTTCACCATTTTCTTTACACTACTTTGATATACCCAAATAAACACGCAGAGGCAGTATTCTACCAACGTCTTCTGAAATTGTATCAGCAAGCAGAATTGGTTCTTTAGCAAAAGGTTTGAACGTTAATCTAAAACTTTGGATACAAATATAAAACTTAGGAGGAAAAACAGAAATAAGTGGAAAATACAATAAGTACCACAACCATTAGGGGAAAGAAGCTACTGCAACTCTTTCATTCCATTCTTATCTATTACAGCAACAGAATTTGTAGGAAACACAGTACCTGTGCACGCAATAAAATTCATGCTGCTGAACTTCTTCAGAAACACAAGCAAAGAAAACCCCCAAGAGTCCGGCAGAGCACCCGGAACGGGTTTTAAGTGTAAAAGCTCACAAAGCAGGGTGCCAGATGAGTAAGTACCCTTGGAGGAGGGCAGAGATGAGAAGATAAAACGTTACCATTTTCGGTATCACCCAGATGCTCTGTGGCTACTCAAACTGTGTGAGGGTCTATGACTAAGGTGCTGCAATGGAAACCTTTGCGAGACCCACGCTTCATTTAGCAGCACCTACTAGTTTTCAGTAAGCACAGGGGAGCGGCTATTTGCATCTAAGAAAAGTAACTTAAAATTAAAAGCAATATGGATCACAAACTTTTCCTGTGTTACCAGCAACGCATTTTAAAATATAACATTGTGGCCAGTTCAGTTCAAAAGTGAAAACACCTAACGAGCGTGCATGTTTCTCGGCCCAGTATTAAGCAGTTTGTGTTAATTCATTTCTACATCTCTCAGGAAATAAAATTCTATCCTCTTCAAACAGACATGCTTCGAGCTTTTTACTTTGGAAATTTGAGCCTTACTGTCAGAATTGGCCATGACTGCAATAAAAGCATCCTCCTCAGCATTTGTCAGCATTAGACTCATCTAAATAAGAGAAGCCACCACGTTAGTTTGATATTTCTGTCGAAAAAAATAACCCAGGCATAAGAATAGGGGAGTTGCAGTACGTCTGGACCGAGCTACAATGGCGATCTGCAGGAAAATGCACAGCTCTGTGTGGGAATTTGCATGGGCAAACCTGCCTGCAGCTCAGCGCTGTCAGGCTCTCATAATACCGGTAGCACTCACTATTTTTCTCATCGAAAGTAGAGGAATGTCATTAAGTTCCTGCCAGCCATACAACTGCTGAAAGAGAAAGCTTTTTACATCGTCACTCTTCTGTTTCCACAGATTTTCAGGGACTGGTTTTAATTTGCAGTGGTTACAGTGAAACTCCCGCAGCAAAAGGTGTCTGTCCTGGATCTACTGCCCCTGCTTTACCAATAGCTTCATTTGCTTTTCTTTTCTAACTGGAAAGCAGTTTACCAGCCGGTGACGCACACTCAGAAGAAGAATGCATAGATTTCAGATCTTGCTGATTTGCACAAAAAAATGTGCCAATCTGGATAAACTAGTCACACCCTTTTGCAGTGGCAATAGAGTCCTTAAGTGTTAAACACAAAAGAATTACTATACTGTATTCTTCTAAAGAAAAAAACAAAACAAGACCATTCTGTAATCCCTTCTGAGTAGAAAGAAGGAATGGTTCCTGAAGGAAAGATACAGAGATTTTCAAATTTTTTTTTTTAAATAACTTTTTAAACTTAAAAAGAATATACATATTTGGGAGCAGGAAAAAGACCTACAAGACAAGTAGAAAATAATATCACGAAGATTTCTTGTTTCCAGGGCACATTCAATAGCTCAACATAAATCAGACAGTGATGGGTTAAAAATAAAATAACAAAATAATTTTAAATGCAAGAAGTTCTGCTTTGATATAAATACTTTGAGACACAGCCACATACTCATTTGGGTCTACCTGTTTCGGTTTATATTCCAGTTATATTATCACTATATTGACAGCAATGATAGTAGTTCTTAAAAGGAAGATCAGGAATTTCCTTGAACATATGCATAGGTTCTACTGACTTAGAGGAATAAGAATCACTGCTATAAAAATAGCTATCCTTCAATTTAACAAGTGAATTCATAATTTAGAAAATGCAAATAATTTATAGAACACATAAAAATTTATTAACTGACTCTCATCATTTTTAATTTGTAAGAATAGTAACTTTCCAAGAAACAAGATGATAAAGAATCTTCTCACTGCTTTATGCCTTCCAGTGCGCTAACAGCCAGGAGAAGGCACGTCATTACAGTGATACTAGAACCTGACTTCTTCAAGTACTTTTGCTTAATTAATTTTTTAAGGCTACAGTGAAGTTAAAAACAATGCCAATATTTACTTGATGATGCACGGATGTTGAGGTTAT
The DNA here is from genome assembly GCF_964106895.1 of Numenius arquata. Taxonomy (NCBI): domain Eukaryota; kingdom Metazoa; phylum Chordata; class Aves; order Charadriiformes; family Scolopacidae; genus Numenius; species Numenius arquata. The sequence continues at coordinate 23,248,898 of NC_133580.1, read as the reverse complement.
AACAACAACAACAAAAAATTAAACTAGCAAATACTATGTTTTGGAATACTTATTCAATCATAAATAATTTAACACTTGAAAAATTATTCAAAATGCCAACAGACCAAAAAAATCAGGGTATGCCAGAAAGGAGACTCACATTCATTTCACCAGCAGATTAAATTACTCTGAAAGCATTTTACAAGGTTAGCTAAAAGTTTTCTTCCCAATCCTCTGTTCTTTGCATTTGTGTTTTCTGTATCACTAGGCATTAACACTATTTATACATTTTTAAAAATTGTGGAAAAAGAATCTGAGCATGAAGAATATTTCAGAAGCATTTCATCTGTAGACCTCCCCCTAAATTATGTTTGCTTTCTCATAAATGTGTGAAAATGCTACCCGGAGATCACTTGTCTCTGTGCCAAAATCCACTTCTTATTTGGTCCATTTAAAAACACCCATTTTCTGAAAAATATGATCCAAGTTATGCAGTTATACCACAGACCTAGAATTCTGAATGCAAACACTCAAAATTCTGTTTTCATCGCTCAAGTTAAATCACCTAAAAGCAACTAATCCTGTTTGCCAAATATTAACCTGCATTGCAATGGAAGAAAAATAACACCACGTTTTCCATGTTAAAAAAAAAAACAACAAAACCAACTAACAAATGAATAAGACTTATAAAATTGTGTTTAAATAGACTGTTGACAGCATCTTGCTTGTCAGCTTTGTCAGAGAAAGTCTTATATATCATCTCACAGAAAGCGATGTACTGTGGAATCACTGACCAGGAGATTATGTACTATCTCTATCAAAATGGAACAAAACAGATTATTACACATAGATATGTTTACCACTGGCTTGGTCTCAAAAAGGAAAATTTACATCTACTCTAAAAATCACAAAACCAGAAACTCATTCAGTGATTTTTCACTCAAAACTTTTGGTTCGTTTGCATTCATGTTTCTTAATGCCCAGGAAGGTATTCAACATGGTGCTTGCCCTATTAGCACCTTTATTTAATCTTTAAAGCAGCGTGTTTTACAAAGTCCTATGGCTCGTACACTGTTTTACTGAGGTCTTCCAGACAAGACTTTCAAACGTCAAAGAAAAGTGCAAGTTCAATGACTCTCAAGCACAGAAAAATGCTCTCGGTGGATGAGACGTTGTTCAGCACCGAAGAAGGGAAAGTAACCTGGATTCCAATTCCTATTTATTGCCTGAAGATGTTTCAAGAGCTACTACCTGTTTCTAGGAGTTAAGACCCCACTTCTTATTTCCAACAAAGGACAGCGGTCTATATGCTATACCCTCTCATGTAAAGTTTGTTTTGCTGTGAGGCCTGTATGATTACAAAATTCTACCAAAAATATTTATGATTTAAATTTATATGTCAAGAAAATTTCAGACACCTGAGGAAGACCTACAGAGAAGTCTACGAGCTTTGTAAAAATTCGCTAAACGTGCTGAAGTGGTTTGGATTCTCAGGAAAAGCTCCAGAAAGCCATTTGCATTGAATTTTTCAAGATGCTCACAAGAGACACTGGATTCTCTGTTCAAGAAACTTTGAAGTGCTTTCTAGTTTTTAGGGTCCATCTGGGGGCGTTATTTTGGAGAAGGGAGGGTGAGGCTGGGGAGAGGGGTGCTATCCTGGACGTGTCTCTAGTGGAGAACTTAAAGTCACAAGTCCTACAGAAATCTTTATCGCAGAGTTACATTCGCACAGCATCCCACAGCCACTATAAAAAGTAGGATAGGAACTTATCCATGCAACTTCCTTAAAAAAAAAAAAAAAACCCAAAGGGGGGCAAAGGCGGGGGGGGAGGTGGGGCCCAACCCTGGAAAGTCTAAACAATAAGAATAGAGCAGGTAACTAAAAATTACACAAAAAGAGCCTGCGGTATGGAAAATCTGGCAGGCAGCACACACCGATCTTCAGGAAAGTTTACACACACCCACGGGGAGCAGGAGATGAGCCGATACCGGCACCTCCGCCGCTCGCCTCCCCGGGGGGACCGACGGGGCACGGCACTGCAACCCCTTCGGGGAAGGACGGCCGCCATCTCCCCCGCAGGGGCCCGGCCACCAGCACCGGCAGGGCCTGACCCCTCCCCAACGGAGGGCCTACCGAGGGGGGCTCGCTGGGACGCGGGGATCCCAGGGAAGGCGATCCCCCCTCCGTTCCTCACCAAATTTTGGGGGGAAGCGGGACTCGGAGACAAGGGGGGGCGGATCCTCCAGGGAAGGAGGGAGCGGGCCGAGGCGGGCGGAGCGAGCGGCTGCCGGCGGCGCGGGGAGGGGAAGGGGGGGACGGGTAACGGCACCGGGGGCGCCCCCCGAAGAGGCAGCGCTGGGTGCCGGGACCCTCCCGGGGCGGGCAGCTCGCTGAGGCCCGGGGACCGGCGGCAGGGTGGCGAGAGGGCCGGGCGGGCTCCCTAGGCGGGGGTCTGTGGGCCAGGGGGCACCGTGCCTGCCCCCGGGAGCGCGGCAAAGAGGCTTTTGGGCGGGCAACGAGGCGGTTGGGCGCTGGGTCGGTCACTCAGTCACTCACCCGTGCGGCGGGTGGGGCGCCGGGGAGAGGAGCAGCTCGGGCACACCCCCACCCCCCCGTCGCCGCCGGTCGCTCACGGCCGCTCGCTCGCCGGGACCGTCCCTTTCATTCGGGGCAGGGGACGCTGCGCCGCCGCCGCCGCCGCCGCCGCCGCCGCCGAGCGCAAGCACGCACGCACGCACGCACGAGCGGACGCACGCACGCACGCACGGCACGCACGGCGCGCTCGGGCCGCGGCGGCGCGACGCTGCGGGGCGGCACCCGATTGGCGCACGAGGCGGCGCGGCGGGAGCAGGCCGGACCCTGGCTGCCTCTCCTGCGCACGCGCGCCCCCGCGCACCCCCCACCCCGCTCCTCCGCGAGGCCCGGAGGCGGGAAACGGAACGGGGCGGGTGGGAGATGGACGGGGGGGGGGGAACTCTGCACATGCGCAGTTCTCACCCGCAACCGTTGGAGGCGGGGCGGCGGGAGCTGAGGGGCTGGGGCTGTGCAGGCGCCGTGCCGTTGCATGCGCAAAGCGGCGGGCGGTGCTGCGGCAGCGGGGGGAGGGCAGCGCATGCGCAGTGCGCGCGGGCGGTGCTTCCCTCCCCCCCCGGGCGCTCCCTCACAACGCCTCAGGCCTGGCCCGGACCTGGCTCCCCTAAACGTTAGGGACGTGGGTCCAGCCTTACGGATGTGACACCAGCGGGCAGCCTTGCGCTTGTCCTGCTGGCTAAGCGAGCACACACGGCGTTGATGTTAGTGCAGGGGCTGATGGTAGCGGGGTACAGTGTGGTGGGAGGTTGAGTTACCTTGCCCAGGTGCCAAGAACGTGGTATAGCCCAAGGCTCTGTGCTCCTGCGGGGTTGAGGCAGTGTGGAGGTGGCCAGGGAGGGCTGTGCTGCCTGGCTGCAGGCTGTGGCTGTGTGTCAAGCTGTCTGAGGAGGAAGCGAGAGGAGTCATGGTTCCCTTAGCTGCCCGACTGGGAGCCCACACTGTCTTCAGGCTTATGTTGTGAGGGGAAGAGAAACCAGTGCTCTAGCCACAGTTCCTCGGTCACAGCTGTACGAGCAGGACTTTGGACCACCAAAATAAGGCCCAGTCATGCTAAATGTTGTGCTGAGGCAGCAGAGCAGGGCCTCAGCCAGAGGGGTTATGAACTAGTGAGGAGGGAAGGGGTATAAGCCACAGAAGATGGCCACAGCCAAGCAGGCTTCTCAGGTATTTGTGTTTGGGAAGGGGTGGGGGAATGGTAGCTAAGTTAGAGGTAAGACTGAACTGAAAAGAAATTACCTGCACAAGACAATAGGTGGTAAGAGACGCAAGTGTGGAAAGAAGCTGAGGTAAAGAGGTGATAAGGACAAGAAACTGCTGGAGCCAATAGCGTATCAGTACAAATCCCTGCTGGATACCACATGCTGAAAACGCCTCCGGTGAAAGGCAGAATTGTCATTACACAGCAAATTGTCACTGTACTATTTGTTTCCACAGTGGCTTTAATCTTATGCTTTCTTCCTACATTTTACTAATACCATATGGCAGAGATACAGAGAGGTATCATTTTGATACTAGTTTCTCCAGTTGGGTTCATGTCTACAAAGATCTTGCTTCCAGATCCTTTGGAAGGTTGGATTGAAGGTTTTGTGGGGACATCTGCGCATTCACAGTTAGACAAACTCTCCAGAATTATTTTTTTTTTTGGGTAGCCACTGCAGAAAAATAATTCAAAGTGTTTACAGAAAATGGGTTGTCACTTGGAACTGATATGACGTGGAAAAAATGTCAACAATAATTAAAAGTGTTCTGAGCTGCAAGTGTATACTGCAGTTTAACAGATACACAAAGTATACACATACACACAGCGTGCATCAACAGCGTGCTTCAGCACAGAGGAGCACAATTCATGACAGAAGTAACTGTTCTGTGTTGAGAAAAGCTATATTGTAGATGGTTGTATCAGCAAAACTGCTCTGTCTGATACGATTTGTTGTATTTGCAGCGTAGTGGTGATTTTAAAATACTGATACTGTGCTCAGTGTTAGAAGAAAAGTTGCAGCTGAGTATCCTATGGGTGTAAGAATAAATCAAACTGATAAAGCACTTTTCCTGTGGCTAAAACATTTCGTTTTGCTTTGAAAAAAAGCTATTAGCTATAATTGCCATAATAACTAAATAGAAAAATGTGAGGCGATAATCAAATTCCAAGAGATTGCCTATATTTTGGAAAGACAGTAAAATACAAAAGTTATACTTTTTTTCCCCACAAAGTTGTCATCATATTGAATGCGTTGACCAAATCTGCGTTACACTATAGTGAGAAACTCAAATGCTGATACACATTTAAATATTCAAGCTGCTGCCATTTTACATCATTATACACAGATTTACACTCCTAACCCTACAGAAATTATTCACCCATCTTGCTATGTTGTTCTTTTTATTTTTACAGTTTATTAATAAAAAGCTGTCTCTTCATTTAGTTCCAGAAAACACTGCGTGTCTTGAGGAAAACCTTTCCTTTGGTGTTCTTTGATTTTTTTACTTTTCAGTGAATGTTTATTGAATATCAGCTATTGGGGAAAAAAATAAAAAAGCCACAGACAATTGCTTTGGGTTCTGCTTGACAAAACTTTTCCAATGATTGTGCTTCCTTCCCAAGACAATTATTTTTGTTTCCCTCTTGCCATGTTTTTGTCCTCCTTCAGCACAAGGAGCTTTAGAGGGTAACATTTAAAAATCTACACAGCAGTAAAGATAATTGTGATCATTGTTTACTTTGGCTCCCATTGAAATATATGTGATGCAGCATGTGGCTGTACGGCCTTGGCACCTGCAGAGCTAGGCAGAAAGAGCTTTCTGTGGAGGACCCTACTAGTTTCATGCTCTAGTAAAAAGCTGAGAACCAAAGGTGTGTGGACTCTTTCTCAGGAAGCGTAGTGACAGGACAAGGGGTAATAATTTTAAATTGAAAGAGGGGAGATTTAGATTAGATATTAGGAGGAAATTCTTTCCTGTGAGGGTGGTGAAGCACTGGAACAGGTTGCCCAGGGAGGTTGTGGCTGCCCCATCCCTGGAAGTGTTTAAGGCCAGGCTGGATGGGGCTTTGAGCAACCTGCTCTAGTGGAGGTGTCCCTGCCCATGGCAGGGGAGTTGGAACTCAATGATCTTTAAGGTCCCTTCCAACTCTAACCATTCTATGATTCTATGATTATCAGATAGTGATGTTTAGGCCTATGTTATTTCTGATTTTTCAAGCACGAGTGTATTTTCCTTTCTTTCTAAAGCAACTTAAAATTCACATAGCCGGTTGCTTTATTCTCTTACAGCACAGCATTTAAGAGCGCTCTAGGGATGCTGTACCTCACATGAATACAGAATTCTTACACACTTAGTTTCCTTGAGAGGCTCGGTAAGGCAAAAGAATTAATGAGTTTTAGAAACAGCATATCCAGCTGACTTCATGTTTTATCATCGTGATGTTCTGCAGCAAGGGATCCCGTGAATAATGGTCACATGCAGCAGTATCACGGATTTGTTTTTAATTCCTAATGCCAGGTTATGGCTATCCAATTGCTTGCAGCGGGCAAATGACAACACAACAAGATTCTAACTTCATGCTGAAATATTTTGACTGTGTTGGCAAGGAGCCCAGCAGGCATTAACCGCTACAGGGGCTTACAGAACTTCTCAGTGCCTTGTGTTTGGCAAGCTCATCACCCACAAACTCAATTATTTACTTTCTTCCATTTCAAGAGAACAAGAAATGTCATAATCAAGAATCTAAAAAGACTGAAATTACAAAATAGAGCTTGTCATTTGTTCACAGATACAGTATTAATCCAGTTACTTTATAGACCTCAGACTAACATAGAAACTATTCATCTTTCATCAGAGACATGATCAGTTTTTTCGATTTTCTATAGCCCAGCTGTAATGGAGTACATTTCACAGTGACTTCAGTGTGTGAAGCTAATTTTTTTAGTTAAAATGATGGGAAATAAAACCTCATTTATTTCCCATGAAGCAGTGCCTGATTAAAACAAAACCCAAATACTCTATAAGGTCTGTGAGAATGTACCAGGGAGAGCTATTTAAGAAAAGTCATTTTAGAAATAGGTTGAATCCTCTAAAAAAAAAAAAAATATCTCTTTAGCTGCTGTATTTCTGCTACGTGATTTAAGTACAATCCAAAAAAGTGCAGTCTCAGATCTTGCCCTTTCTGCAGCCTGATTTTAGGTACAAGATGTAACTGAAATAAAACCAGGTGGGACCCATACCATTTCGTCAGTGCTGGCAGCTTCCAAGAGTACAGCCAACAGCTCAACTGAAACCCCAGCTACTTCCTCAAACAGCCCTCGTATTCTTTCTGTTTGGACAGTGCTTTAAACCTTAGGAACAAAGGCAACATGTTTACAGGATAAGATTTCAAGACAAGCACTGCCAATTTTGCTTTAAGGAGATCCACAAGAAACCTGATTGCAAAGGTTCAGGAGAGAAATCAAAATAAAACAAGAAAACTGATAATGAATGGAAAATGTCCTGGGAAAACGAGAATATGGAATTGCTTAGCTGTCCTGCAGATACCCCCATTTTTAGCTTAGCAGGAGGGAAAAAAGAAAAAAAAGTTCTCAAATTTTATTAATGGCCATTCAAATGTAATTTAAAACCGATAATGAGTAATGTTCACCACGTGCCCTAGTTGGTGGTCAAATATGGACATCAAAGGCCTGTGCCAAGGAAACTTGTGTCCTACAAGCTCTACCCCAAAACAGCACAGGCAAACAAGTCTTTTCTCTGCTTTTACAGTACAACAGCAGTTCATTTTTAATCTCTGGAATAATTCTCAGCCAATATATGTTGGATACTAAATTGCATTTGCTTGGGTTTGTACAAAATTGTTAATCTTAGATTCTTTCATTCTCAAAGCAGCTACAAAAGGTCCAAACTTTAAACCTGAAGTGAAACAAAATGAACCCCTGTAAATCCCCTTCAAAAGAACAAATGTTGCCAATAGTGCCTGAAACAATTATTTTACCATTGATAATTTTAGCATAAAGGTATGTATAAGGTACAGTGTTCACAATCCTGAACTAGCTCTTTCATCTTCCAGGATTACAAAATACAGAGGTTCCTTACTTGCATATATTGACTGAGTTAAAAGCACAGTGGTTCAGACAACCCTCCAGTATAGCAGCGTGTTAGCTCTGTGAGGTATTACGGTGTGCGCTATCGCGTGTGTCCGTAAGGATCCTGGTTTAGTGTTCAGCCACATCAATATGTGTATTTTCTCTGTGCCACGTTTATACTGCTGTCCTTCTGGCACAAAACAGTGGCAAATGCTCTGTTAATACATAAACAGGTGCTTTCCCCCGACCCAAGTCCAGGTTTGTCTTTCTGTGGTGACTAAAAAAAGATTATATATCTTGAGGTTTCACAGAATCACAGAATGCTATGGGGTTGGAAGGGACCTCTGGAGATCATCCAGTCCAACCCCCTGCCAGAGCAGGTCCCCCCAGAGCAGGTTGCACAGGAATGTGTCCAGGTGGGGTTTGAATGTCTCCAGAGAAGGAGACTCCACCACCTCTCTGGGCAGCCTCTTCCAGGGCTCTGCCACCCTCAAAGGGAAGAAGTTCTTCCTTGTGTTTAGAGGGAACTTCTAACATTCAAGTTTGTGCCCATTTCCTCTTGTCCTGTCCCTGGGCACCACTGCAAGAAGACTGGCCCCATCCTCCTGACACCCACCCTTTAAGTATTTATAGGTGTTGATCAGATCCCCCCTCAGTCTTCTCTTCTCCACACTAAACAGACCCAAGTCCCTCAGCCTTTCCTCCTAAGAGAGATGCTCCAGGCCCCTCATCATCTTTGTAGCCCTCTGCTGTACCCTCTCCAGCAGTTCCCTGTCCTTCTGGAACTGGGGAGCCCAGAACTGGACCCGGTGCTCCAGATGGGGCCTCCCCAGGGCAGAGTAGAGGGGGGAGGATGACCTCCCTCGACCTGCTGGTCACACTCTTCCTGATGCCCCCCAGGATGCCATTGGCCTTCTTGGCCACAAGGGCACATTGCTGGCTCATGGTCATCCTTGTGTCCACTAGGACTCCCAGGTCTTTCTCCTCAGAGCTGCTCTCCAGCAGGTCAGCCCCAACCTGTACTGGTGCAGGGGGTTATTCCTCCCCAGGTGCAGCACCCTGCACTTGCCCTTGTTGAATTCCATCAGGTTCCTCTCTGCCCAACTCTCCAGCCTGTCCAGGTCTCACTGTACGGCAGCACGCTTTCCAGGGTGTCAAACACCCCTCCCAGCTTTGTGTCATCAGCAAACTTGCTGAGGCTACACTCCATCCCTTCATCCAGGTCATTGATGAAAATATTGAAGAAGTATCTCTAGTTTATGACCTTTACCACAATGAATGTAGATTCTTCTAACTCCCAAAGGAGGTGCAGTTGTGTGACCATCTGTATCGTCATTAACTGGGAGCGTGGTGGTGAGGTGGGGGGAGATTTTAGCTTTCAACCAGATCAGCAACCTGATCAGACTGATTTCAGGCCAGCGCTGCTGCCTGAGCCAGGGAATGCCGAACATGTGGTTCGGGAGGGAACGCTCTTTCACTGGCAACGCAGTCCTAGCTGGGACTGACACAACTGTGGGAAGGTGTTTTTTTGGGCTATTTTTTAACGTACAATAGGACAATTTTGCTTTATGACTCAGGACAGCGTGTTGCTTGCAAACCCACCTGGCCACACAAGGTACACAAAACACATGCTCTGCCGTTGGGTTTTATTGCAACATCTATGGTTTTCTGTACCCAAATTGTGGAGTTCCCTGGGAATTCCATTAGCACTACTGCGTAGGCTTTATGGATTCCCATTAAGTACCTGGCAGACAGCACAGAAGCATCTTAAGTATTGTGGAAAGTGATTTCCCATTTTCAGTACTTACGAAGAGTTGTCAGACAGTAACATGTGTTGCCTTCACACTTTTCCATCATCTTGGAGAGGATAAAATTTAGTTATCACATGAACTACTGCCTGGCAGGAAACCAGCCCTCTGACAAAGGTGTAGCAAAGGCTTCTGACAATAATAGTGTGGGGGCTAAAACTCACCAGGATTTTACAGTTGGCATCAAACACTTTTTGCCAGTTTTTAGCTTACCACTTCAGAGGAGTGCTGCACTTTTAAATTCAAATTTAAAAAACGAGAAGCAGTTTTCAGTGCAAATAAACTCTGAACTGTGTTTGAAAAGCAATGTAACAATTGCAAGTTATATTTTACGAGCTTTCTTTTTCCAGCAGTAACTATCCCACTAACAACATGACGTTTGGGACACTGGGAATATTTAAGCTTGATAGTCTAGCCTAAGGACCACACTAAGCTTTAATAAGACTATGAAGTCATTATCTTGGGTACCATTTAGCGTGGTTTCACTTCACACAAGTCAGAGATGGATAGTATTTTAAAGACCTGTGGATCAGATTCTCTGCTGGTGTGCGCTGCCCTGCTTCCATGGACTGAACCTGAGCGTGAATTCTCATAAATCCCCTGGGAGAATGAAAAAAATGTGTTAATCAGATTAAGTGCAGTGTTGGACATTTCACTTTAAAATAGTAAGCCTTACCTTTAATACTGTAAAAATCTAACAACTGTGATAATGCACATATGTGTTTATCTCACCTTCTTTCTGTAAGCTGTTTTGGTGACATCCTCTACACAACAAAATAGCCGGGAATAAAGCCACAAAAACATTTAAACAACCCAGGAAAGCCCCCAAACCGATCACTCCAAAGAGGTTTTAAATGAAATTAGGTTATAAACTTTCCAGCTTCTCCTTCCAGAACAGGCATGATGGAAGGAGGAATAACGCTGGGGGACATTCTGCATGTAGTAGCAAGGACCCCAAGGACTAAAATCGGCAAAAAGCAAGTGAGAGAGTTTTTCTGCAGCAGAGGGGAGAGTGAGAGACAGGGTTTGCCCCACAACTCAGGCAGGAGATGAGTTTTCATTTGTTTTAGCTTCAAGTTGAACACGCTTCTAAGTCATCAAGAGAGAGACAGGAATGCAGTTGTGACTGTGGGTTCGGGAGGCAGAGGCAGAGGGAGAAGACGCTCCCCTCAGCCACAAACGCAGTTTTGCTTCACAAAAAAAGAGATGAATACTGTGCTGTGCAGAGCTGGGCTCTCTGCAGAGCAGCCGGGAGAAGACAAGCCTCAAACACAGGACAAGGACAAAGGCCAAAGAAAGCTGAACTGGATGCTCCTGCTTGAAATATCCCAAACAATTCAGCAGTCTCTCCTCCTGCCTCCACTCACCTGGCTCCAGACTTGACTCTAGTACAGCTGTAAAAAACAAAACAAAACAAAACAAAACAAAGCAACACATTTAAATCTGTGCAATTCATTTTACTTTCTCACCCCTGCTTTTGATTATCTCAATTTGCCTCTTCCCAGTTGCTTTGCCAGTTTGAACATCCCATTCCCCTGCCCCCTCCCCTAAAATACAGCCTCTACTTATAGTTTGGTCCTATAGCTTCTTATAACTTGATTCTTTTTTTTTTTTTTTTTTTTTTTTAAGCTAGCTATTGTTTAATTACTACTTTGAAGTCAATTTAGCAGAAAAACGTTCCCTAGTTTAAGGTGGCTTTTGCATCCCCACCAAGCTATTCAGCAGGGCATTCATCCAGGATACAAAACCGGGCTGAAGCTTTAGGAGCTGAATGGATCACTTCAGTAGAGATTTAATTTCCATGAAATTCCTCCATGAAAGTCCACTCACTCCTCTTAGATCTGACAGACAGGCAAAGACCAGCCACTACCTTTGAACTGAGTAATTTTTAAATGTGTCCCACCCCTCTTTGCCCGCCATGTAAATATGAATTGCTGAGGCTCACAGGGCCCTGCTGGACTTCAAACCGCTCATCTCTTCACAGAGCGCAAGGCGGGGGGGGGAGGGGAGGAAGCGAAGTCAAGCAGTGGCTCCTTGATGACTAAACTTGGGTGCTTTGATGAATTAGCCCAAAATTGATCTGCTGCCAGATCTGTCCTGCTACAGGTAACTTCACAGAGATAGTGGCTTTGGCAGGGAAACAGATGGCAGAAATGTGTGGAAAGGCACTGCCTGGGTCAGAGAAGGTCCCCAGCAGCTCTGGGCACGTCCCAGCAGCTCTAGACACCTCCCCAGCAGCTCTGGGCACTTCCCCAGTAGCTCTGGACGCTTGCCCGCTATCTCTGGGTACCTCCCAGCAGCTCTGGGCACTTCCCCAGCAGCTCCGGACACCTCTCAGCACCTCTGGACACCTCCCCAACAGTTTTGGCACCTCCCAGCAGCTCCGGGCGCTTCCCAGCAGCTCCAGGCACCTCCCAGGAGCTGTGGGCACCTCCCAACAGCTCTGGACACTTCCTCACTATCTCTGGACACTTCCTCACTGTCTCTGGACACCTTTTAGCAGTTCTGAGCACCTCCCCAGAAGCTCTGGACACCTCTCAGCAGCTCTGGATACCCTCCTAGCAGCTTTGGACACCTCCCCAGTTATCTCTGGACACCTCAACAGCAGCTCTGGACACCTCTCCAACAGCTCCGGGCACCTCCCCAGTATCTCTGGACACCTCCCCAACAGCTTTGGGCACCTCCCGGCAGCTCTGGACACCTCTCCTTGTGACTTTAGAGCAGCTCTGGAGGTGCCGCATCCCCCAGAGGTGGCATTGCATTTCCCGGGGTGTTTGCAGTTGGAAACGAAGCTTTTTGCCCGAAGGCGGCGGCGCGTGGTGGTTTTGGTGCCGCTTTGTCCCCGGAGGAGCCACGGGGTGGCCATAGCCGGGTTCGCCACCGGATCGCCCCCCGGGAGACACACACATCTCGCCAGACAAGTCTCTTTTCCTCGTTTTTTTTTTTTTCCAAAGGGTTTCCACAACCCCTCGGCACGGAGCGATGGGCCTTTCACCGGAGCCCGGGGCCGCTCCCCGAAGCCGCTCCCCGGGGCCGCTCCCGGCAGCACAGCGCCCCCTGCCGGCCGCCCGCCTCGCCGCTCCCCCCCGCGTTACCGGGGGCTGCCGCCGCGGCGGGTGTGGGTCAGCCGGGACCGGCAGCCGGGCATCGCCCTGTCCCCCTGGGCACGGCGGGGGGGTTTCCCCGCCCCGGCGGGCACCGGTGCCGGCGAAACCTCCTCAGCCCCGAAGGCTCCCGGAGGAGCAAAGCGAAGCAGGCGCGGTGGCGGATTTCCTCATTTTTCCGCTCCTTTTATCCCCTGCAGGGATTCCTTCCACTCCTGTGTTTTAGAAAATATTTACCCTGAAGTCATCCGGTGCATCACTTAATGGTTGGGCCAAAACGCGGGTTTTTAAAGTATTTCTAAAGCTTTAATATTCCAGGCGTGCAAGAACTGTTCAACATTGAGCTCACTCTTAACAGCTTCCAATTCGCTCCTTATTTCCCCGAGTATTGAGGCATTTCCACCTTCTCTGTGCAAATCCTACTCCCGAGCCCAGGCTGCTGTTTTAAACTTCCCTCAGACTCCCGCTGCAAATCTTTGCTGTTTAAATTTAAATGAAAAGCTACTTCTCTTGCCTGGAGCAACTCTTCATTTCATCTTAAGTTTGCTGATCTTTCACCTAAGCCTTGTTCTAAACTAGATCTTTCCCCAGTCTTGCCCTTTGGCTGCTGTAACTGGGGAGTTTCACAGTCAACCGCTTATTTTCTTATTTTCTTTTTAATTTTTTTTTTTTTTTTTTTTTTTTTTTTTTTTTTTTTTGTGGAGTGCCGTTCCCGCTCGGCACTCCCCAGGTCCTTTCCTGGGTTTCCATGCATGGCTTTGGGCTCCCCCGGACATTTCTCTCCGCAGAGCCGCTGGTGCCTTTGCCTTCCAGGCACAACGTCCCTTCCGTTCCCTGGAAGCTTCCCGTGGCAGCCCCGCTTCTGCTTCCTCCTTGGGAACGTTTGTCTTTGCACCTACCAACTCAGGTTCATATGCTTCAACGAGGAGTTTGGGAACCCATTCTGCTCCTTTTCAACCCTTCTTCCTCTATAATTTTTGTAATTGCCGTATTGTAGAGGTTTTTTTCCGCTCTCTTTGCTCTCTCAAAAGGCAATTTTTCAAACATCAGAGATTCAGATTGATTGGTGTGGCTGAAAAAGTCCTGTACACTGAAATTAGGAGAAAATAACTCCTCCCAGTGTTTTCTTGCCATTCCTAAGGTTTGTTTCCTACCACAGGGAAAAAAAATCCCAAACAGTTAAAACAATATACTTCCACTTTGATGTGAAGGCTGGTTATTTTTCTTGTAGAAAGATTTAAAACTTTGAATACTTTTCCTTAGCAATTCTCATATAAGTCTGGAGTGTGAAACTCTCACACCGAGGTGGTTTTATTCACTATAAATAAGGATCTTACCAACTTTATTACACGCTACAGGAGCTCAGCTGTATTTTAGCTGCTGGCGTGATATTAGTTTGCTGGAGGAAACATTTAGAAACTGTACTTTTAAAAACCAATTAAAACCAATTTTAAAACCAATCTATAGTTCAGGTATCAAGAGAAACTTATTTTTTAAAGAGAGTGAGTTTTATTGGACCTACGTTTGGAATGTTAATGTTTATGTTCTGAGGGTTGCAAACTACATTTGTTGTAAATAAATTTGTTTGACCGCATCACCCCTCAGATTCTTCAAAGGTACTTACTTTGTTGTAACATTTGCGTGGGCATCTGCGTCTGTGAAACGCTGTTGTGATTTAGGGGCTAAGGGTTATTTAAGAGCTGTGGAGGTGTCAGACCTTATTATGCTGAATTACTGGAAAGCTATACATAGTACAGACAGGCAATAGATGCTGCCTCCAGCAGCCCTGACATTGCCCTTCAATCCTGACCTACAAGATTCCTGATATTCCAGCCGTTAGTCCATCCTACAAACCAAGCAGGGACACAATTATACAGAATCACACAAGCTTCGCTCGGGAAACAAACTTCTGTAGGAACTTCAAGGGTATCTCCAAATCCATTATCATTTAAAACTAAATCAGGAGATGAACCAAAACCTCCAGGACTGAAGAATTTGGACTACACTATTATCCTGTTTGCTCAGAGTTATTTCTTCAGGTATGTTTCATTGCAGTGTAATTGCTGAACTGAGGAGATGAAACCTGGTTTACTTGCTGTTAAAAATAAAAAAGTAACAAATTTTATCTGGATTTACATTAATATCCCCTAAGAACAGCTGCATGAGGTGAAATATCTTGAAAAAGGATTATGGTAAATGTTTGTCTGTTCTCAGAACTGGACAATCTAAGTATAACTTCAAATGTTATGAGTATTATAAGTAGATGTGAACAAGATTTTTCATGCAGGCTTTATATCTGTGTGTGAGGAAAGTTAGTAAATTAAGTAACAGCAGTACTATTTCACTTAACCAAAGTCAAACCATTCGGCAGTAATGAGTTCAGAGATGCTTTATCATATGTCAAGATACTCCTGTATGGTGTGAATATGAATAAATTGAAATAGAATTGTTACAGAAAGGATGTCTTCTGCTTTGGCTTCTGTATGAACGTCTCCCATAAGGGAATGGCAACTCCACCCCCAGTTGTTTTTCTAGAACAAGAACTAAGGGTGCGTATAACAGGAATTTGCAGCCTGTTCTGTGATGAGGAGCCGTTTGGGGCTACAGGAGGGCAATTCGCAAGGGTGGTACGTTTGTGGAACAGGCTGGGGAGAAAAATGCATAAAGGAAAAAAGGGAAGAGGAAGAAAGGAAGCAAGACAGGAAGCAAGAGGAAAAAAAAAGACAGGAAGAAGGAAGGAAGGAAGGAAGGAAGGAAGGAAGGAAGGAAGGAAGGAAGGAAGGAAGGAAGGAAAAGAAAATATAAATATTTATCTATTATACTGCTAAGCTTTGAATCATTCCAACTATGTATCCCCAAAACCCAGCTCCAAACTTTGGCAACGTAGGATTTCTGACCACATTCCCAATTAGCCATGACACATTTGTTTCACAACAAAAGTATGCTGACTTCCAATGCAGCAAAATAAACAAATTAAACCCAAACAACAAATCTGCATTTAATTAAAAACTGAAGGGTTGAATTTCCAGGCGTGCTGAGGACACAGTACCGTGTAAGCAAAAGGAGCGCTTCTGATTCCCTCCCCCCGTCATCCTCCGCTGGGCTGTTCTGCATCCTCCCTTGTCCAGCCCCCAGCCATTGCTTTCTACTAAAGTCCGTCAGTTCAGCTCACTGATCCACTGAAAAATGACATTTTGGAGGTGTGTTGCTTTTAAACAGGTTGGCACGATGGTTCAACCAACTTGCCCTCTACCTGCGTGAGCAGTAGGGGAAGGAATTAGCAGCTGCAAGAGAGAGAAGAGGAGAGCCCCCTTTGTATGGCTGTCCTGCTTTAACACTGCCCCGGGCATCGGCGGAACTGCCCTAAGCACCGGAGACCTCAAGAGGACAGCAACTGCAGGGCCCAAAATTGTGGATATCTGTCATGTAAATCACTCCCGTGCACGCATCCGAGACAGAGCGTGCTGCCTGATCTTCAAAAATGATTTGTGCCAATATAATTGCCTGATAAACCAGTTAAAAATTAAATAGTAACAGAAAGAGTTATTGAAACGCACTACGGCTAGAGAGGTACGGGTGCTCTGTGCAGCTTAGTCCTCTTCTACTGCAGGGGTAAATTGTATGAGTTAAAAGCAACCACCGTGAGTTCTGCCTGCCTTTGGAACTGCCCCCGTTCAAGGCAGCAGTTCTCCAGTAAAAGGCTGATGCTCCTTTTGGTCATTCTCTGGGACTGGCAGCCTGTCCCCTCAGGCTTGCCCTAAAAATGGGCTTTCTTACATGATATATATTATACCTCTGCGATAAACCAGTAGCCAAGGGGCACAGGAGAGGAGGGAAGGAACGATTTGTGGGGTTTCCTGCTGCAGCCTGATCTCAGAGGAAGCGTTGTTTCCTGCAGCTGGGGAGCCCTACAAGCCAGATGGGTGTTTGCTTCAAGAACGAGACCTGGTGAGATGTGTCAAAAGCTGGGTAGGAACGGGCAAAGAGCAGTGTCGAACAAGGCTGGAAAGAACATCACCAGTCCTGCCAAAACAATCAGAAGCCACCAGAGCTGCCACTGCTCTGTGGTGGTATTTACGTGTATGCTATTGTGATAGACAACCCCATCATCACCATGCGAGAAGATGGTGCCTCCAGGATCAAGCTCTGTGTTTGTGGAGTCTCCTCTTCCAGTCCAACAACACGGGTATTGCAGAAAGGAACAGAGAGGGTCTAGACCTCTCTGACAAGCAGAAGCTCCTTGTGACCTAGGTAACTTTGACCCAGACACCCTCTAAGTATGAACCTAATGAAAGAAGAGAGGAGCACTCAGGTAGCTTTATCTGGTTTTTTCCTAATTTTCATTTCTTCATCCCTCCCCACCTACTTTCTCCACCTCAGGGCTTTCCCCTCTGTATTTCCTCCTTTCCTAAAAGTGCTTGTCAAATGTCTCCAGGTATGGAACAAAGGGATTGCTTTTTTTAAAGTGGCTGTTGTGTTTTAGGAGCACCCACTGGAAGAAAAAAAACAAATAACAAAAAAAGGGGAAAAAAAGGTGAATACTTCAAGCAGCATAAGGTCATTCCAAACTCCATGCTTTCTTGGCTTAGATGACTTTTCTAGCAACAGAATGAAAATTCCAACAATAAAAAATTCCAGTTGCAGACTGGTAGCTGATAATTTGAAGGTGACACCCATGAAATTGAAACGGGGCCACAGTTCCCCGTGAGCAGAGGAGGAGCAGCCACCCCACACAACAGCAGCTCTTCACAGGGAGATGCCCTGGGTGGGCATTGATGGCCACATCCCATCTCAGAGTCACTCCAGGTCGACAGCACTGACCTAAGCAAAACTTTGTACAAAGAGGAACACAAAGATGTAGAAGAAGCGATCAAACCACAGAACTTGGTGGCAAACCTCGGATTTTAATTAACATCTTATTATATGGTGTTTAGTCATCCGTTTTCATAAGTGGTAATGCTGTTTTCAAGCTCTAACAAGCAAGACAAGAAAAAGAAAGAGACATTTTACTGTTGCTTTTCTGGGACATTCACCTTTCTCCCTCAGAAACGCTCTCCTTCGGAAACATGGATCAGCCAGAATCATCTGAGACGAAAACCGCTAAAATAAAAATAAAACCAGGATACTGATAGAAGCGTGCATTCTGACTGACGTTATTCCCCAGCCTGTCTCTCCCACCAGACACCGTCACCATCCCTGCAGGCACAACAGTTTAAAATAAGCCCCTTTACCTCCCCAGCTTTCACCTGAACCAGATTAACCAAACCCATCTATGTACGTTACTTAATGATTTTTTCTTAATTAGGACTCGAGAGGATGCAATATGAGTTCCTCTGTCCTTACAGACACCTACAGGGTGGCTGATCTCTGGCTGAGGACTGAGATAACAAGCTGGAGGCAGCAATATCTTCAGACGCCCTTGCTGGACCTGGAGGAGAGTATTTGTAAACAGCACAAGATCTCTAAACACACAGTAAATACAGACATCTAGTGTTCCAATTTAAGGAGGGTGACAGCTCTGTTTCCAAGTGACCAGGTAAAAGGTGGCAATGAGGTCAGCAAGCAAAAGTGACCTTGGGAGTTGAGCCACCGGGTGCCACCGGAGGAGCTGGGTGGTCATTCCTCCAGTCCAAAGGAATCAGCCAACACCCAGACTGATGGTCTTACAGTCTGGAAATACCCATCAGATCGGCAGCTTGCTCTTCTGGAGAGAAACATGCACATGAAACAAACTCCTTTTCAGAATCCCCAGAGCACCCTCTGCAATCAACCTTCCCACCTTTCTGCTCTGCGCAGCCTTCCCTGCCGTGGGGGCAGCACTGCTTCCTTTGAAAACATTAGGAAAAAAAAGATGTTCATAATTTCAGTTTCTGGATTTCATGAAGTGTGAGACCGTCAAGCCTGAAAAAAATCCAACAAAAACCCAACAAACCCACTGAAGAACAAAGCGATGCTGCAGGAGGAGGAGGAGGAAGGGGACAGCACTGCCTGAAGACACAGAGAAAATTTCTACTTGTTTTCGCTTTCCTTTTATTAACTCTTCCCTAATGCACAGTTTCTCTCTGCACCGTGAGATAACGCTGCTCCTTTTGCTTAAGGTGCAACTGGGAGGTGCTCAGACATCACACAGGATGTGCCTGCCCTGAACGCCCACCCAGAAGAGACGACTCTCTGCTGCTGAATTTCCTAGAGAGACATCAGACCTGCTCGCTAATTCTGCAGAGGGACTTGTTAGCTTCTCCTCCAAACACTCAGCAAGAATATTCTCAGGGCTGTGGCTCGAAAAATGATACGTTGAGAGTGATTGTCAAGAAAAGGAAGGAAAATTAAAGCTTTCAGTATAATTAATAAAAATTACTTGAATCACAATCAATTTCTCTGGTGACTTTAGGAAGCACACAGCATGAGCTCATCCCAGGTAAAACGCAAGAGGTTCCAAACTATCAAGCCCCAGTCTTTTGAGACATAGTTGGGAAGCTTTTTTAAACATAATATAACCACTTCTATTGAAATTTCATTTGAGACCAAATACATTTGAGTATTAAAGAACAGAAATTATGGAGGATTTCACTGTAGATATGAGACACCAGCAGAATCTTCTCCAATGGGTTCCGGTTAATACTGCTAAAGAATTAAATGCAATTCAGAAACGTCTCAAACACCTTTTATTCTCATTTATATGTTTACATCACCTTACCATGACCACCTTTGAGAATCGGAGCTGCACTTCCCTGAGCCAGGATACCTTAATTATCTGAAGAAGTATTTAGGAAAGCAGAACGGTGGATAGGAAGATACAGAAAATAAAGACATCATTTTACAGGGTACTATTGCTGTTCTTAATCTGATTGCTGGGGATGTTTGAAAAGAAACAATGCTCGGAAGGTCTGGGAGCTCCAGGTATGGATGGATGCTACCTTCGGGTCTAGGACAGGCACATTTTCTAGAGCTGGGGGAGATATTCTGTGACTAAAACACGATTCAGCCCCTTTCTGCAAACCAGTTCTTCACTTGACAATTCCCGCTGATAATCAATATTTCATTAGTTACAAGGTTTTTTTGTCTTTTTTTTTTTTTTTTTTTTTTCTGGACTCAATTTATCCCCTTGGAGTCTTGCTCCAAGTTAGGGTAAATGGTGGATGTATTTTTGTCCATGAAGTCACCGATTTTTTGAACTCGCAGTGGGTTGGAGAAGCCGTTTTGGTTTGGAAAGTGTCCCTCATCCCACCCTCTCAACTCTGGCTTGTGAAGAGGGGGACAGTTGTGCAGGTTCAGCACTGTATATTGAGAATAATTTTCTTTGACTCCTCTTAATAGAGATTGAGCCTTCTGCGGGTAGACCTGTATTCCCTGAGAGCACCAGAGGGGTTTGGAGACGTGGCCCTTGCTTTGCCACGTGCCAGCTATGCTTTCTGTGGGGTGTGCGGGTTGTCTGATGCGGGGTTACTCCGTCCTGTACCCCATCCTCCCGGAGAACAGCCCGGCCTGAGCTTCCACAGGGTTCACGGAGGAGGGAGAGTCTGCTCTTGCCCTTCCACAGCTGAAAGGGCAGCAGAGAGCAATTATACCTCTTCATATTCACTTAAACATATCTTACTCTTCATCAGGCTAATAAAGAGATATGTAATAAAGGATGCTATTTTTTTTTGTTGTTGTAATACAAAACTTTAAATATGAAATTATGGAAATTATACTTAGAATTTAATTCTATGGTTTGAAATGTATTTTCTATGTGCCTTTCTTGTACGTGGTGCTGGTTTATCCTGTGCATATATATTATGTCATGGAAATGTGTGACAGGTATCATTATGTGTTTCAGCCTCAACATTTACTTAGCCCAGGATATAATTAATACCTTGATAGAATGGAGCACCTACAGTTTGTATCAAGTGGTGAGTGACTGGTCTGTGTTGACCAAGGGCCAAAACTACAGACATTTATTGGAATAAGCCTTCCTTCTCAATTCTTTCTGCTTCTTTCCTTGTATTAAATGGAAGCGCTGAAGGAAGAAGAAATTAACCATTCTTAGCCCCCAAATCTATTTTTGTTCTGATATTAGGTCCTGTTTGTTTTATAAGATCCTACTTTAAACTCTCCTTCAGGCTGCCGGAGATTCTGGGCATGAGGAATGGGCAAGTTGAATTTAGGAAAACCCTGTGGTCAAAGAAGGCAAGGAAGTTTGGCACCAGCCATTAATTGCTGCTTCATTAGAAGCTAAATCTTTGCTCGCTAAGTGTCATAGCCACCAACTGCAAAGAGAATCCTCTCGCCATAGCATAGAGGAGTGTGATCCATACATCCAACCGGAGAAAATACATCTAGTATTAAATACCAGTGAACCTCGCAGTGACTCACCAGTCTGGCATTAGATAGAGCCAGTGTTTGAGCTTCCCGGCGGCCGATGGAAAAATTGGTTTCATTTAATTCTGGTAAATTAGAAATACTTTCCATTTCCAGGGTAACAAGATACCTGAACAATAAGAATGAAAATGTCTTCTGGACATGGGAGTTCTATTTCCAGGTGCCCTCCTTTTGCTCTCAGCAAAATCAGCATTGCACCTTGAGAACACAGGGTTGAATTTTTTCAAAGGGGAGGGACTACCTTTAAAAATACTCTCTTGGCTTGTTTTTCAGGGAAGATTTAGAAGGCTTTTGTATATACATTTCAGTACAAACCCTATTAATTTACCCACTGCAGTGTTTACGTTGGGAAATGCATCCTGCCCTTTCTGTAAGCGAAATGTCTTTATCTTGATGGACCCTTTTCCCAAAAAACAGAAAAAAAGAAAAAGGAGCCTGGATCACAGAAACCTCTGCCTGCCTCATGGGAATGTGGCTAAAAAGAGAAGATGAGAACAGGAGGCATTCCACTGACAAGTGCCATGGAGCTTTTTCCAAATCAGACAATTTCAGGTTTTGCACACGATTATTTATTTTTCATTAGGAAACTCAACAGAACAACACTTGCTCAGAGATAATACACTTGTCATGGAACATTGTACTTTGGGAAATAAGGAATTTTCCACCCTTAAAGGACGTGATCAGCCTTACTCCTAAGGCACAGGGGATTCTGGCACTGCACCAGTGCTTAGCGTCAACAAACAAGTCCTTAAGAATCCTTAAGAGTCCTTAAGAATTGTGATTTAACTGAGAGAGTAGATAATAATTTTTTAGTGTTTCTCAACAAAATTACAAATACATAGTAAAGCCCTTTTCAAAAGACACTAGAAAATCAATTAAAACAATTCTAATTATAGCTATGTATTAAAATAAAGTTGGATTTTTGTTGTTTGGCCATCATTAATTGTTTGAATGCTAAAAATATTCCAGGATTAATTCCCTGACTTTATAAATAGATGTTTATTAATGTTTGGATAGTCTCACAATATGGTATCTTCTTCCTTGGGTTGCAATCTTAACTGTAATTTAACCAAGGATGCAACTTAAGTTCTGCTACACAAAATGCCCTCCGCGCCTTTACCAACTTTAGGGTCCTTTAGCCACCTTTTTATACAGAATTCTAGGCTGGGAGGAACAAAAGGATGCACTTTTCACGACCCTGGAACCCTGTGACCACTGGGAAATCAAAAGGGTGGTGACACGAAGGAAAACCATTGTCCACAAAAATAAGCTCTTCAAGGGGCACCAGGAATGCACAATAAAATCCCAGTTTCCTTTGTGTGGCTGTTTATGCCTATGGTTTGCATCATCCAAAGACCAAGAAAAGATCTAAACTAAAAAGGAATCCTGGTTTCTAAGAAAAATCCATATTCTTCTAAAAAAAAAAACAAACCGCATCTTATGTGAAATAGAATCTTTTATGAGTTCATCATCTCTTTACAAATTAAATATGTAACTCCGAGGTAATGAAAACCCTTCAGCCCGCTCAGCGGGGATCAGAGAGGTAGATTTAAAAAGTGATTCCAGCAAGTCGGAGCAGATGGGAAAATAACCTGATTTGTCAGGACAGGAGGATTTAGTGAATATGCTGCCTTCTAACTCTATCCGTACTAGAATGTAGCAGCACGTAAGAGCTTAATTAGAGAATCAGCTCTACTTTGACCTGAAAACATTTGGAGTAAAAAGAAAAAAAAAAAAAAGAGGACTGGTCCTAAATTCTTAATTAAGCTTTTGCTATTGAAGCCAGTGGTCTTTTTTCCACTCGAAAACAGAGAAAAATAACCATATCTTGCAAATAAAAAAAAAAAAATATATAAATAAAATTATGTGTGAGCCTCATGTTGTAGTCTCTCAAAAGAATCTGTTGTGTCCTATATCATTATACAAAACGTAAGAAGTTATTGTTGTTAAAGTCTGTCTCAAAGACTTTTTCTAATTCAACTTGAAATCAGTGAAGAGAAAAAAATTCCATTGACTTAAATAAGCTTTGTATCAGGGAATTGTCTGGTAATTTATGCAAAACATTATAATTAAAATTTCTGCTAATAAAATCAGTTAATAAAAATGTACACAGGTAAAATGCAGTTAAACCACTTTTGTTTGTGTATAAAAGTTACTGGGAGATTCTCAGAGCAGAGTTAAAGGGCTGGGCGAGCGCAGCAAGTTTAGGCAATGACAACTATTTGTAAACAAAAGTGAAATCAACTGATTTTTCTCATTTCTTCTTTGGGACGTTCAAAAAAAAAATAACGAAAAAGATATTTGGAGAAAAAAAACACAGTTTGAAAGACTAGCTTTTACAGTCTGTTTATATCAGGAAAATGGAGAAGTATTTTTTTAAAAAAGATTATTCTAAATTGCATAATTTAACAATGAAAATGGTTGTGAGAATTTCTTTGCGGGGAACAATGCTAAGAGTAGTGAAACAATTTAAGTTGCCACGGTTGGTCAGCTCTGCATAAACATGTAAAATAAAAACTTTTTTAGGAAAGGCAATTAAACTGTCCTGAAAGCGGTAATTATGAAGTTGCTAATGCATGTGATCTTTTTAACGCTTATTTTTGCTTGCGCATCTTATACAATACTTCTAAAACTGATTATGCCAAAGCTGGAAGAAGCAGCACAACAAAAGCTGCAGCCTGACAGACATGCGAAAAACTTCCCCAAAAGCCCAAACCTACAAGTGACCCCTCGAGCCCCGAGGCACCTCGCGCAGCCCCCAGACTCCGCTTGTTCCCCGTCCTGTTTTCAAACAGCTCGTGATTTCCTACATTTCCTACAAAGCAGAGAATAAGTTTATAGGGAACCCTGTGTGATCTTGTAAGAAAAAGTAAGGGATAGTTAAAGAATTGAAATGCTCTTAAATGTTGATGTGCTTTTTTCACATTTAATCAAAACTTGGCGTTAAAGAGGTCGACAGGAGATTGCAAACAAATCTTAAGGGGAGAAACTCCTGTTCTATTTCATATTATTCTCACTGAATCTTCAATCTTCCTGAAGGGTTTTTTCTGGTTAGTACAGAGGGGAACTATTTGTCTTCCAGGCAAGAAAACACCCTCCCAAAATGCAGGGATGCCACAAGCCAGGGCAGCCAGCAACCGATTTTAACACGGGGCTGGTCAGGAGGGATGTGACAGAATGGGATGTGTCTAAACGAGTCATTTAGAAAGGAAAGGAAAGGAAAAGCCAAGCTAAAGCAAAATAAGCAAAATAGAAAGACATAGTGTTTTCACACTTTACGTTACAGCACGTGAAAGGTCCAATATCTCTGATACATTGAATGTTTAAATTACACAGAAGGTCATGTGGAAAATCCTGCTTCAGAATCTGCATTTCAGTTTTACGTGTGAACGTGTGGGAAATTTTAAAAAAAAAAAATATCCCGAGCGTACTCTTGTAACTTGCCTTTAAACCTTTTATTTTCCAAATGACACAGGGTTTTTTTTTAAGCAGAACAGCCCAAAACTTGATGCAGAGGTACATGGCAGAAAATATACTTTAAATCACTAAGCAGAGATCTTTTTGCTGCATTTTTATACAAAATTCTAGGTCCATTATAACAAAAGGATGCACTTTGCACGACCTTGAGAGCCTGTGACCATTGAGAAATCAAAAGGGTAGTGACACTAAGGAAAACTATTGTCCAGAAAAATAAGCCTCTCCAAGGGGCACCAAGAATCCACAATAAAATCCCTGTTTCCAAGAAAATTCAGGCATTTCCATCAAAAAAGACTAGTAGGATAAATAGAATGTCCTCATAAGCCACAGATTCTTAATAATACAAAATGGCTAAGTCCACGGTAAACAAAGCCCCGAGGAAAACTAACATCTACTAATTCAGGCTTCTCAAGACCTGGCTCACGACCCAGCGCCTGGTCACAGGGGACCTCAAAAGCGTTTCTGAGCTGAAATTGTGCGGAATTTGTTTTGCACAATATACATTTCAGCTAGAGTTTCACTCCTTTGCAGAGCTCGTAAAACTCCCGCGACTATCTCCTCGCTGACAGAGACGATTTCCGCGTTAACCATTATTGCTGCCGTTATCTTCTCAGCGTTTCAGTTTGCAGGAGAGAACAGGCTGATTGGAAAGAAACCCCAGCAGGCTGGCTCCTTCCCTCCCCTCTGCCTTTCCGTTTGATGGGACTTTTTTTCCCAAGTTTTTCAATTAATCCATTTTGAAACTTTAAAAAGATCAATAGTAAATGCATTTCGCTATGCATTTTGCGCTTTGTTTTACAACTATGTATCAAGACTTCATTTTTCAATCTTTTTTTTTTTTGTTGCACAGAGGTTCTTCGGTTTCTTCTAAGGATGGTGTGGGAGAAAAAAAAATAATTTGTGATAGATTCAACATCAGAATGTGGTATTTTGTGAAAAATAAGCGTGGCCACATTGATGAAGTCATTTGCAGAATGTCCGTTTTTAGCTGGAGTCCTGGCTTGTAACTAAACTCACCTTTTCCTGTCTCATACCTGTAGGAGGCAGAACTCAACAAATCTTTCACCATTTTACGTGGCACGAAGGCACTTTTGTTACCAAATGCCACCTTCTTGCTCTAGTCAGTGCTGGCAAGAATTAATTGAACAGGGAAAGTTACATATATTGATAGTTTTAGTTGATATATACTTTTAAAGTTTCACCCTGCAAATATTTACACGCATGAGCAACTCTACTCACATAAATAAAACTACTTGCATGTTTAAGTGTTTGCAGAATTGGCCTATAATTTCCATGGAAATCTAAAGAAAATAATGTATGTTTTTTCTCGAAGAGTTAACTAAAGGGCAGACTTGGAACTACATGACTTATTTATTAACTCAGTTTAATATAAATTCTTAAGGGTTACTACTTCCAAGAATTTATACACCTTGGCTGTAATTTTAACTTTTATCCTTGAAAAAAAAAAAATAGTGGGGAATGACATTATTAAAGTTACAACGTTATGAGTTGATTTCAAGGGCTTGAATCACAATAATCTAAATGTTTTCACTCCTTTTTGCAAAGCTGACAATTCCACGATGTAAACTGCAAATTCGCCTCAGCTGGTTGCATATGGCTCATGTTTAACCAGAAAATAATTTAATGTAATGAGCTGCACAGTAAACCCTTCTTAAACATTAACAGAATTTGGTGTCCTGAGACACGTGATCTCCATGAAAAAATACCTTTCATCCACATCAATTCCATCTTCTATTTGGATTAATGAAATCCCACCATGGAAGCATTGCTTTTAAAATAGACTTAATAGGTTCATTTATACAGTAGGAGTAAATTTATGCCAACACAGGGAAGGGGGTGTCTTCCCAGAACTAACAGCTCTAAATTCTAGAAAAGGACCATGCCAGGAGGGGTGATTTTTTGCAAATGCCATGGGGCAGGAGCTGCTCTCGTGCCCCCCTGGCTGGGATGCAAACGGGGAGGCAGCACTGGCAGGACAGAGGGCACGGCATCTGCTGGCATGTCCCCGGGACTGGAAGATAGGCTGACCAGCTGGGCAGAAGGGCTTCTGCTGCGGTGCTGGACCCTGGGCTGCCACAGGACCTTGGGCTGCCATGGGACCCTGGGGTTCCACAGGACCCTGGGCTGCCACCGCCACCACAGAGACACTGCTGCGCCTCCTGGCTGCCCGCAGCCCACAAGAAGCAGCGCCTGAGCTCCAGGCTGGGAGGGCTTCACCCCAAATATCCCTCTCACTCCCTCTGATATTAAAGCGGGGTGATATTATTCAGGGGTTGGGGATACTTTTCCTTTCTCTCTTAGTGCTGTACTTTAGCTTGGCTGCAGCTGGGGGGCAGAGCCACACTGGCTGGTGCTGGCAGCGGGGAAAAGCTGCTTTCTGAAGGTTTTCGCAGCTGGGACAGGCTCTGGAGAGGGAATTCCACCCCTTTGGAATGCAGCTTTGTAGGTTCGTGTGTGAACTCCAGTCCGTATCCATCCTCAGCCTTACTTCCAGGCTGGGCTGCGTCTGTGGACTTTATTTCTCAAAGCAAGCACATTTTCCCACTGCACTGAGATAAATGACACGCTCTTCCTCACGCTAAGGTTTGTTTCCCTCCTGTCATGTTTTTCTCCTCCAGCCGAACACTTAGAGCTCAGCATAACAGGGTCATCCTTTAAGTATGTGCATCCAAAAATGCATTAAACTACTGTTAATATGTTTTATCTTCTTAGCAGGGACCTGGAGCACACGGGACGTGCCTTGGAAAAAAAACCTTGCCTGGGGAGGAGAGGTGAGGTTCTGTGTTACGCCTCCAGCCACAGCTCTGGAAACATACGGCAGGTTTAAACTGGTTTTATGCCCTTTTAATCCTGAGCTGCTCTGTGGGCTGGAGTTGACATCCTAGTTTTAGTCAGCCTGAGCTCTCAACGTGCTTTACCTGCTCTGTGAAATCAGCTCATCCCTGAATTTCCGAAATGCGACGGCCTCCCTGTGATCCACCTTCCGGTGCTGCCCAGCTCCCGCGCCCGTGTTTGGGAGAGAAATCACCGCAGGGTAACTTGGACAAGCCATGTAACGAAATGCCTCCCCAAAATGAGTGTAAAAATCACTTTGCGCCGCCCTGCTCTGAGGAGCTTGTCCTAATTTACAGGATTTTGCACCCACTGATTTCTGTCTGGGACACCTGCAGTCGGTGCTCCTGAAGACGCACTGAGCATCAGTGCTCTTGAACAACAAATGGAGAGGCCACGGGGATGCTCTGGGTGCTGGTGGGACCTGGTGGAGTGCAAGCACCCTGCCTGCTGCAGGTGGCTTGGGACGCTGCCTGGCATCTCTGCAAGTCCCCTGCATTTAACGGAGCTGCTGGCTGCAACCTGCTCCTGTTGCTTCTGCAAAAACAAAAAAACGAGAGGAATCAGAGCATTTCCTATTGCGTGCAACTGTAGGAATTCAATGTCAGAAAAAAAGTTATCAGCTGGGTTTTTTTTGGCTGTGTGTGACAATACGGTGCGTGTGTCCACTGCCGGTTTTCTTATGTGTACAAATCCCCATCCCTCTGCCTCTTTTAGAAACAATTCTCAACATCCAATGTCTGCTCTACCCCCTCGAGCGCATGCTCACTGATCATTGGGGAAAGGTAAATGTGTCCCTTTACCCGAGAAGGAACATTTGGGCAGTGAGTGACACACAGACCATGTCACATGATGGAAACATGAGGACAAGCTCTGGCTCTCCTCATCACGTCCTCACAGTAAACGTTGATAATACCTGGAGACGGCAGAGAAAAATGTAGACAATACTATGCTGTGTCCTACAGTAACAAAACTCAACAAAACCCAAATTTCCTGTGTAACCTGAAGTCAAATAGTGATATTATTGACTCATTCTCAAATGTCACATGTGTAAGGAAAGTATATTTTGGACGGAGATGTCTCATCTAGAAATTACTCGAGTGTGTTCTTACATTTATGTGCAGTGAAGAAGTTTAAACAAGTCTCTGTTTCATCCCGCTGATGTGAAGCAGAAGCTCAGCATGCACAGGGGTCTGAGCAGGACAGGGACCAAAGGCTCCCCTGCCCTGGGACGTGGGGACGGGGCCGCACCATCCGGGAGCCGCTCCTGTCCCTGCTACCCAGCTCGGGGCTAAAGCCTTTGGGGGGTCAGATTCACGGGGCAGCTGGAAAGACCACTGCTCCTCAAGAGGGAGCTTTCACAGTTTGCAAAGTTACACGCCCCTCGTTTAAGCTATTAACACACTTTTCAGGGCTTAAACACATATTTAGATATATGTGGCTCGAGCAAAAATTAAGATTTACACAAAATCTAGGCAGCTGACAGCATATTGTGATTGCCAGCTGTGGAGAAATAAAATCTATTAAGCAATTTTACAAAAGGGGAAGTCGTGTGCTATTACAAAAGAGAAACTTGTACTTCTTGTTCAATCTGCAGGGATTAAAATGTCAGGTTATTTAGACAAATAAGACAAACTCATTGAAACACCTGTAATATCTGGCAAAATTGGAAACCTGTCGGTGGGAAAGATACATACCATTTGGACCGAAATGAAGCAGAGAATTTGTAACACATGAAAAAAACCTTCTGATGAGAAAGGCAAATCTCCCACCACCGAAGTTTAACGAGGTAATTCAGGCAGGTATAATCTAGGATCTCAAAGCACCATCCGGGCACCACTCCTGTCCCCGCTACCCAGGACACCCATGAAGATGAATCTGAAAGAGAAAACACAGGGCCAGCTTGGCTACACATCTAAAACTCCATCGTCAGAGAATTGATTTTGACATGAGGAAAATGCACATGGAGCAAGTTGATGTGGGATTTCTAATCCCGCAGTCAGCGCTTCACAGGGCCCGATCCTGCAAACACAACCCAGGGTGATCAGTCAGGCACATCACTGCCTCTTCAGTGAGACACCTTACAGCCAGATTTGAGGATCTGACCCACCGGAAACCAGAAAAAGAAACAGGTGGAGAAGTCAGTACTGCGAAGGGATGAGTTCACTTAACTTCCCAGGATGTGAATGAAAGCGGAAGCAACTCACAGAATCCAAACCTATAGAAATTGTGTAAAAGAGCTGCACAGAAATTTCATTTCAGCCTTCTAGAAAGTAATATAAATACAAAAGAAAAGAAGAGGATGAGAAAGTTAAAGGCAGAATTTAGCATATTTACATCGCTACCAAACTGTGGAAAAAAAGATGAGACAGAGCTTTCTTTTTTTACATTTTGTTTTAATAAATATGTTTAGAATCAATTGTCAAAGAGCTCTTCAAAAGCAAAGCCTGAGACATCAGCATGTGGCCGTGCTTCACAGCATATCAGAGACATAGAAAATGTTACATTATTTATCACAGCAATCGATATTGGAAAAAAAAAAAAGGTTAAAATTAGACATGAAGCCCACGCCATTAGTACACATTTGTTTCTCCTTTTACATGTAGACTGGTCTCATTTAGGAGAGGATTTAGTGGTTTTATTCACGTATTTCACATCACAAAAATGCAGAGTAACATAGTTTATCTATATCCTGTTTTTTCAAAATAGTTTTACAAATAAAGGTGAATGCCAGATTTAAATCTGTTTTACTAAAACAATGACAAAAGTGTGAAATCTTTTGTAATAAAACCACTATCATCAGTCATTTTTCATAGAGAAGTCTCTCTTCATTTCTCACGGATGTAGAGACTATTCAGAAAATGAATCTTTAGTTAAATTTTTCATTGACAGTGAGAAAAAAAATTGGAGTTGTAATCTCAAAGCATTTCTTTTTATTCCATCACCACAGAAGAAAACCATTTTCGTTCTCCATGTTTTTCAGCTGAATGCTTTAAAGCAAACACAGTTTAGCGGCAAACGACAGGTAAGCCACCGCTCTCTGAAAAACCCAAGGTGTGCAGAAGACAAACAAAGACAGATCTTTAAGTCCGCTTGAAGTCCGCTCCTGCAGAGATTTACCATCAGCCGTGACCGTGTGAGCTTTCACAGAAGTTTGCAGCCTCCTTAGGATGAGAACAACTCAGCAGCTAACAATTAAAGCATTTTCTCTTACATATTCCTCCGCATTTTTGGTTTCTTTTTAACACAACCTGGTCTCTCTGAACATTTTCTTCCAAAAGTATAAAGTGTGATGGCTGAAAGTCTCCAGACCTGGCTATAAAATAGGGCTTTGGGAACTAATATTGTGCTGCTCTTCTGCAAGTTTAGTAGAAGACCTTCTGAAGACTTCCAACTATGCCCAGAGTGTCGGGAAATATGATAGATTTTCTTAATCTGACAGAAATCTCCCCTCACAGGAACTGATGTGCATCTGTGGATAGTTTGTTTTGAAAAAACAAAACGCACCCCATTTTGTGTTTCACAAAGATACAACCCTCTTACTTGTTTCTGATTTTCGTTTCTTTTCTCGTACACATCCAGAGAGTTCAGCACAAGTCACTCTCCTTTCTTTGCCATGAAACAGCTCAGAGAAATGTTCTGATTCTTGAAGGAAAGAGAAGCAGAGGAGATGGTCCGAGGCAATCCGAGAACACAGTTGTTAGAGCAGGAATGAATCAGCAACCAAGAAGAGGGAGAACGGGATTAGCTGCAGCACTGAGGAGAAAAATGCAATGAAGGCAAGAGAAATACCTTCTCAGTGCGTGTGCATGTACACGATTCCACTACAGAAAATAACCACCCAAATTTCCACGTATTTCGTATAAGAGAGGAGTGAACTAGATAATTTCACAACAGATTCTGAAAGCGATTTTTCAGGAAATCATTTTATTTCTCTTCCCTATCTCTGTACGAGGATTGCACCTCACTTTGCCTTCATCTCACTCCTCCTGACCTGGGGCAAAACCTCACCACAACGTGAGGTAACACGTGGCACAAGCACTGTCTCACGCCCCACAAACCGCGTGCCTTCGGAAAGGCCGTGGGCACAGGAAGGCTGCTCTGCTGAGCTTCAAAATCAGTAACAACAGTTCTGGCACCTTTTTTTTTTTTTTGCCAGAACCACTTGAGCGTTACCTTTTTTTTAGCAACTGGTGTATTTGCAGAGCCCAAGCCTCCCTTCCAGGAGAGGCAAAACCACAAGTCAAAGGTCAGCGGGAGGATGGAAAAATACCTTTTAATCTTATCTGTGCAGCACTTGGTGTAGACTTATTTCCCCATCTTCAGGCTCTCTTTGCTGAAAGACTACTTTCCTTCTGAACTGACAGGAGAGAGAGAGAATCAATTAGCATGTAAAAGCTGCAACACTTCCTACATCACATTCACGCATAAGATTTGCGTAACACTCAGGCTGCAACTTTTCATATGAAATAATCGAAAATATCAATGCAAAGCCCGTGATTCTTACATAAAGAATTACGTTTTCAAGCACCGTGTTTACTAAACATGCTCACTTTTAGGGCTTATTTGCTACAAGTTTTGGTTTACAGTTAGCCATGAAGCGCCTTTAATTTGGGATGGTTTCCTCTCCTGTGGTGCGTATATGAGTTATTGAGACACTTTTATATTTTTCATTAGTGCGCCGATTCACTCTTCGTTTCCGCCAGGGCCTCAATAACAAATTTACATGCCCGTGCCAAACTATTGACTTCAACGTTGAGTGTTTTGCTCTCTTTCAGCATTCGCGGCTCGGGACTTCCAAAAGGCGCTTTGCCTAATGAGGAGAAAATTTAAAAATTTTGAATTTTACCATCTCCTCCATTAAACAAAAATCTCCCCATGGGTCCAAACCAGGAGTCGCTAAATTTGTTACCTCTCCCGGGCACTGCAACCTTAAAAAGTTCACAGAAGCGCAACCCGGCCGAGTATTTCCACCGGTAACGCAGAAACAAATGGCAGTTTCTGGAAGAAATAATACAAATGGCCTCGGAAATGGGTCTGCCTGTGGAGAGCCCTCCCGTCTCGCTTTGATACGGCGGCGGCTTTGTTTTAGGCCTCACACAGGCAGGGAGGAACGCAGGGACGATCGGCAGAGCTCGCCCCTCCAAACCCGAAAGAACCCGGCTGCGGAATTTAAAAAAAAAAAAAAAGAAATTAAACAGTAGTAAATACCGGCAGGACAAAAGCCCTTTTCTCGTGGTGGAAGGAACGTAATACTGATAGATTACTCCCGGGTTTCCATGGGGACCTTTTTGTTCTTAACTTCAGATACCCATGGCTGGGGTTCCATCAGGAACCTCCTGGTTTTGCGCTGAACCCAATGGTGCAGCCGAGGGAGACGCGGGGCAAAATTGTTCATTATTGATCCTTTTTGGGCTTTTTTTTTTTTTTTTAAAGAAAAACCAGACGATTACTTCTAATCCTTGAGGAACGGCGGCTGCTGGCAGGGCACAATTAGCACATTTTTAGCATTCCTGCGAGGGCCGCCCACCGAGGCAGGCCGACCCTGCTCCTCCGGGCCCAGCCGCCCCTCTCCGGGCCGCAGGTCCCCGGGGCCGCCCGGTCCCCGGTGGGACCCCTCGGTAAGGGGGACTCGAGGTCGCTGGGACCCCTCGGTGGTGGGGCTCAGGTACCGGATGGGGAGAGCCGCCATGGCCGGGGCGGCACCCCGGACCGGGCCGTGTAGGCCAAGCTAGGCCGGGCCCGGCCCGCCGCCACATTTCGGGGCTTTTCACCCCAAAACCGGCCGCACGTTTCCAGCCGGCGCGGGCCTGGGGGTGCTGAGTGACCGCGGCCACACGCGTGGCCGTGGGGTTGCGGGGGCACAGGGCCGCTGTGGCGGTTTGCACGAGGGGAAGAGCGCGGGGAGGCGGCGGGGACCCCCCGCCATGACGGGCCCCCTCAGGGAGCGCGGCCCCCACTCCCCCGCGGGCCGGGCCGGGGCGACCCCCGGACTCCCCCTGGGGTCCCCGGCCACCGCTAGCCTCCCCGGGCGGGCTAGAGCCCGCGGAGCCGGGGCTGCCATTGGCCGGGAAGGAGCGGCTGCAGCTGCAGGACACAATTAATTATGCTAATGACGCGGGGAGCGGATGTACTTTTCTCCCCCCCCCCCTTTATCCCTCTCTCTGTTTTTGGCTGGTCGGGGCGGAGGGAGCCGCCCTGGGCTGGGATCACATGATATTGTCTTCGCGCCACTTTCGTAAAACCCTTTTTATTCCAGGCAGGGCTGCGCTCGGGCTCTAAGGTAACGCGCTCGGCCCCGGCCCCCACCGCTCCCCCCACCCCGGCCCCCAGCGCCGGCCCGGGGGCGCTTCCCCCGGCTCCGCGCTTTTTATTATTTTATCCTTTTTATTCATTTTTCCCCCCCCTTTCTTTTCGCTTTCTCTTCCTCCCTCCATCTCCGGTGCGGCTCCACCGCAATCTCTGCCGGGCGGCGCGGATTGCCTGGGGCGGGGGGAAGGAGGGCAGAGGGGTGGTGGCGGGGTGGTCAGCACCGACCCCCGCTCCCCGTCCCCGGGAGCTGGGGGGGTACACACACGGGGACACAGCAGCGCCCCGCCGCCGCCACCCACCTGTAGGAGTGTGCGGGGCTCGCCCTGCCCCGCGCGTGGGCCCCCACGCCCCGGGGCCCCCCCGTAGCAGCCGGTGCCCACCCCGCGCCCTCGGCCGACGGTTCCCGCAGCACCAACAATGGAGGGGGCCGCGGCGGGAGGCCGAGGCTCGGGGCGTCCAACGCCGGGGGGGGGGGAAAGCCGCGCATGTTATGCCCCGCGGTCCCCGTTACGCCGCTCCCGCAGTCTGTGTGTGAGAGTGTGTGTGCGCGGGAGGAGGGGGTTCGCGCGCCGCCCCCGCGTGGCCGGCGCGTGGGGGGAGGGGGGGCACGCGCGGCGAGCACATGGCGGCGGGGTTGTGTGGGGTGGGGGGGTGGTGGTGTGGGGTGTGTGGGTGGGTGCGCGCGCGGGGCGGGGCGCATGCGCGGGGCGCGCGAGGGGCGCCGGGGCTTGTAGTGCGGGGCGGGCCGGGAGGCGGTGCGCGGGGGGGGGTGTGTGTGTGCGTGTGCGCGCGCGCGCGGAGAGGGCGGGCGGACGCGCGCGCGGGAGTCGCGGACCACGCGCTCGGCGGAGCCGCCGTCGGGGCGCCGCGCTCGCGCCCACCGGGCCGCCAACCCCCCCCCCCCGCCGCCGCTGCGTGCAGGCAAGACCGGGGAGTGAGGGGGTGGGGAAGGGGAGAGCGGAGCGGTTGGCGGGGGGGAGGGGGGTGGCGGCGGCCGGGCCGCCCCGTCGGGCCGGGACAAAGGGGCCGCCGTGCCCCCGCCGTCCCCCGCGCAACTTGGCGCCGTTGCGCTGCTTTCCCCTTCCCCGGGGGGCGCGGGAGGAGGCGGGGCCGGGCCCCACCGGGCGGCGGGGCCGGTTGTGGAGAGGTGGGGGGGGGGGGGCAGGGGGGTGCGGTGGAGCTTGGCGCGTTTTTGGGTCTTTGAATGGAGGACTGCATTTCCCACCGTGCTTTGTTCCGGCGCTTTAAGCGCGGCGGCAGCGCGCGCCCCCCGGACGGGGCGGGCAGCACGTGGCGGGGCGCCCCTACACCCCGTCCGCGGGGCTCGGCGCCGGCAGGGACCCCGCAGCCGTGCTCCGATTGCGCCCCACTCCACCCCCGCCCCGGGGAGGGTGGGGGGGAAACGGGGCGGGGGGGTGGTGGTCGCCGTGCACGTGGCGAGCGCGGGCGAGTAATCCCCCTGCCCACCCCCCCGAGCAGATGGTCAGTGCGGGGGAGATAACGGCGGGCTGTGCCGTCCCCGGGGGAGATAATGCCGTGGGGGGGTGGGGGCTCCCCGTAAAACACACACCCCCCCGGCCATAACCCCTCCCGAGCACCTTAACTTCTGTAAGAGCCGCTTCGGGGGGGGGGGGGGGGGAAGAGGGGGACGGCTCTGCTCCCACCCATCCCCCCCAACCCCCCTGTCTGAACATTCCTGGCAAAAGCCTCCCTTGACAGCCCGCTTCCCGAGGGAAATTTAAACTTGTTAATATATTTTATTTTTATTTTTATTTTTATTTCTCCCTCCTCCCCCCCACGCGGGGGGTCAGCAGCATCATCGGGAGTACAGATACTCTGTCATCTGACACGGGGGGGTGCGCGATGCTGTGTCAGAATTTTTCTTGAGCTTCTTTTTGGGGGTTGGGGGGGAGGAACCGTTGGGTGTGATGGAAGATACTGGGGGAAGCTCCGGGAGAAAGGTCAAGTAAAACATCTCGCGTGCTGTGGGGAGAGCAGGAAAGCGGGATGTTTTGGTACCTCTTAGGGTTAAAAACCGGAGGAAGCCATTTTCACCTTAATTTAAGTGAAAATGAGCTGCAAACTCTATTCTGAGCCCGTTTCTGCCTCTGTGCTTTAAGAGAAGATCCTCGATGGAGGAGCAAATCCATATCTCTGCTATGCAACATTAATATTAGTCTTCTCTCTTGGCAGGTCCTGCTGGCTCCTGCGCTTGGGTCAGGAGAGGCTTCTGCAATGCTTTGGCTGCGCTGGAAGAAGAAGACAACCTTTTAATTAGAAGACTTTCTCTCTGGTGATGGGCCTTGAGTTGTGCAAAAGTGCTTACAGTGCAGGTAGAGTTCAGGGTTCTACTGCAGTATAAGCACTTCTGGCATTACTGTGGCGATGGCGGTGACAGACGCTCGGAGGGCACGGACGCGTCCAGGATGGTTGGGTTTTTGCCTCCTTAGGAGCTACGTGACAATCTGGTTCTTGTGTTAAGGTGCATCTAGTGCAGTTAGTGAAGTAGCGTAGAATCTACTGCCCTAAATGCTCCTTCTGGCACAAGCTGCTGCTTCCACCTCCAAAAAAATACCACCCCGCGTCCATCTGGCTTTAGCTCAGCGATCATAATTTTAGTTAAAGTGGTGGTTTTTTTCGTGGAAGCCGGTGGCTCGGGAGGTAGTTTTGTCCTAGCAGTATCAAAGTGCTCATAGTGCAGGTAGCTTGGAATTGGACCTACTGTAATGTGGGCACTTACAGTACTGCTAGATAAAGTGCATCCCGGCTCGTGGCAGCCTCTGGAGAAGACGGTGCTGATTACAGTCAGTTTTGCAGGTTTGCATCCCAGCTTGCTCCAATTGCTGTGCAAATCCATGCAAAACTGACTGTGGTGGTGGTGAATCTGTGGTGGATAATGGGTTTTGAAGCTTTTTTTTGTTGGGTGTTTTTTTTCCCCCCCTCTCCTCCCTTCTTTCTCTTTCCCTGTGGAAGACGTGAAGATGCCTTGCGCTGGTTTCTCCATGGGTGGGGATTTGTTGCATTACTTGTAGCTGTATGTAGAGTATTGCACTTGTCCCGGCCTGTAGAGGAAAGGAGGACTTGTCTTCAGGCTGCGCTGCCCCCAAACTTGCCGGCACGGTAAGCCTTGTT
The DNA here is from genome assembly GCF_964106895.1 of Numenius arquata. Lineage (NCBI taxonomy): Eukaryota > Metazoa > Chordata > Aves > Charadriiformes > Scolopacidae > Numenius > Numenius arquata. The sequence goes on along the minus strand of NC_133580.1, from coordinate 23,212,210 downwards.
TTGCTGTTGTCGGGTGGATCACGATGCAATTTTGATTAGTTTAGCAGGAGAAAAATTGCACGGTATCCATCTGTAAACCGCAAGACCTTCATCACTGACAAGGTGGCTGTGGTCAGTCCTTGATTCTCACAGACGGAGCCTGCAGTAACGTGTGTGACCCTGCAGCTTGAAGGGGATGGGAAGAAAGAAAACTTCTCCAGATACTAAGGTTTGTCTACCATTAAAAAAAAAAAAAAAAAAAAGGGGGAAAAAAAACCCGACCCAAACTCTGGGAATAAATAGTTGCAGTGCTCCAGGGAAAGGGCGTTTTGGGAGTCTGTTTCTGTAATAAACGTGTAAATGACTGTGGTGGACTTACCAATAAAAGGATTTATTTTAAAATAAAACTTGTGTTTAATAATGTATCTCACTAAAGTGTGGTTGCAGTAGACGAGTAAGAAAAATATGGGAGACCCTCTTTGCCAGCTTCTGGGTTGCAGCCTTGTCCTGCCTCCTCCCGCTGGGTTTTGAAGAAGGGGGATCTGCTACAAACCTCTGCTGCTACGTCCAGGAGGCCCTTTGCTGGTGAGGGGGATGCTTCTCCCCCCAGGCCAGGAGAAGGATGTCCTCCGGTGATAGTGCTCACCCTTAAGCAACAGTTGCATTCCTTTATTTTATTTACTCTTTGATTCACTGAGCCTTGATGTTGGGAGTGGAGCTGGAGCTCGGGCTGCTGCCCCTGGGAGTGAGGAGAGCTTGGTTTGTCCCATTGTGGTGTCCCCTGCTGCGCGGTGGGAGCCGGGGCTGGAGCTGAGGCTCCACCGCACGGGCTGGACCTGGCAGCCCTAGATTTCGTGTTGGGGTGTTGGGTGTCGCTGCTGGGGGTGTCTCGGTGTCCATGGATGGAGTGACGGGGTCCGGGTGCTGTGGGGTGAAGCAGGGAGCTGCGTGTTGTGGGTGGGCGAGCGGCGATGTGCTCGGGGAGGGCTGCATTACTGCGGTGTGTAAAACGTGGGGTGGCGTGTGTGTTTTTGTTTTTTTGTTTTTTTTTTTTTTTTTTAGGGGGCGGGCTCCCTGCTAAGGAGAGTCCCTGAGTGTTTTGGGGAGGGGGTTGCTCGGATGCTCAGGCTTCAGTTGTTTGTTTGTTGTGTGTTTTTTTTTTTTTTTTTTTTTCCCCCCCTAGCCTGCCCCCTTCAAACTGGATGGTGACACATGCGGGATGTGGCAGAGCTGCTGGAGACCTGCTCCGGAGCTGCAGCTTGTGGTGGCTGCGGTTCCCTCGGCACAAGTAGATGGGGTCTGGTTGAGTGGGGCAGCACCTACCTGTTTGTAACACCCTCCTTCCCCAACTGAAACGTCTTGAGATCCAAAAGGATCGTTTTGCTGTTCTGGCTTACAGTGGCCAGCGCAGCTGGGCTGGTGGCACCGGTGGGTCCCTGATGCGGTCCTGTCCCCAGGGTCCTGAGCCCAGACCTTTCCTGGGGGTGGATGTGCACAGCAGGGAAGCAAATAACACCAAGCAGAGCAGTCCTCCTGTAGCTGGAGCATGATGACAGAGCTCCTGTGGGGGCTGCCCTGCACCCGCTGGCTCTGGGTGATTTTTTTTTTTTATTTTTTTTTACCCCAGAATCTAACCGGAGGCTGTCGTAGTCTTCCTGGTATTTTGGGGAGCTGTGATGGGGACTTAGATCCCTGTGCAAACCAACAGCAAAGAGGTTCTCTAAGTGTGGAGCCCTCCTGCTGCACCACTTGTTGATGGTGAGGAGAAATGGGTTGGAGATTGTGGTAATTGTGATTTTACTGTAGTGCATCTTGCCCCAACAGAGTGGAAGCCATCAGGCTGCGGTCACACTGGGAACAAACCCCCAGTTTGCTGCTGTGTTAACGCGCTCTTGAGAGATTTCTTCGAGCCTGGCTTTTGTGTTGCTGATCCTGGAGCTGTACCCAGCTCTTGTGCGGGGTCTTACTGGTGTTTTGTGGGTGAACCATCAACTTTGTGTTGATGGGTTGGGTGCTGGAGGGGGTGCGGTGCCACCAGTGGCCAGTGTTTGGTGCAAAGTGCTGGTCCCAGCAGACCTCCAGACCTGGAGGTCTGGCCAGCGAGGGCTTCTGAGCACCCTGGGAGGGCCAGAGCTTGCAATGGGCTCCCTGAACCCATCCCACCCAGGCTGAGCTGGTGACCAATGGCTCAGTGGGGTAATGGTAAACGGGGTGTGTGTTCGAGTTCTCTGGGTGAGAGGGGTGGTTGTTAGGTCCCCTGAGAGGAAGCTATCTATTGACAGCATAGGTGTCTGCTGTTCTGGGGGCTATCAGCACAATCTGTTCTGAGTGACAAGCCTGCGGTTTGCAGTTTGGGTGGTTTGTGTGGAATTTACTGACTTTGCTCAAAGCGCTGAATTTGGAAGCAATCTGAATGTTCCTGCAGATGTAAACGGGCACAAGCATCAGAAGGAAGCAGGATCCTCCATTCTCTTGGGAGCAGCTTCTGCAAACCAGTGCTCTGTGTGTTCTTCCTATGTCTGTAGTGAGTTGGTTTTATTGTCAGGCTGTGGTATTCAGACACACCAGAAGGTTGTGCTGCCATCTAGCAAGGCCTGGACAGGCTGGAGAGCTGGGCAGAGAGGAACTTAGTGAAGTTCAACAAGGGCAAGTGCAGGGTGCTGCACCTGGGGAGGAATAACCCCCTGCACCAGTAGAGGTTGGGGCTGACCTGCTGGAGAGCAGCTCTGAGGAGAAAGACCTGGGAGTCCTGGTGGACAACAGGATGACCATGAGCCAGCAATGTGCCCTTGTGGCCAAGAAGGCCAATGGCATCCTGGGGGGCATCAGGAAGAGTGTGGCCAGCAGGTGGAGGGAGGTCATCCTGTCCCTCTGCTCTGCCCTGGTGAGGCCCCATCTGGAGCACTGGGTCCAGTTCTGGGCTCCCCAGTTCCAGAAGGACAGGGAACTGCTGGAGAGGGTACAGCGGAGGCTACGAAGATGACAAGGGACAGGAGCATCTCTCTTAGGAGGAAAGGCTGAGAGCCCTGGGGCTGTTCAGCCTGGAGAAGAGCAGACTGAGAGGGGATCTCATCGATGCTGAGCAATATCTAAAGGGTGGGTGTCAAGAGGATGGGGCCAGACTCTTCTCAGTGGTGCTCTGTGACAGGACAAGGGGCAATGGACACAAACTGGAACTCAGGAAATTCCATCGAAACATGAGGAAAAACTTCTTTCCTGTGAGGGTGGCAGAGCCCGGGAAGAGGCTGCCCAGAGAGGGTGTGGAGTCTTCTCCTCTGGAGATATTCCAAACCTCACCTGGATGGGTTCCTGTGCAACCTGCTCTGGGTGGACATGCTCTGGCAGGGGGTTGGACGAGATGATCTCCAGAGGTCCCTTCCAACCCCTGTCAATCTGTGATTCTGGGATTAGTGGCTGCAGAGGGTTGATGCGACGGCAGAACATGGTGGCTCTGAATTTTATTCACTGCCCATGTCCCAGCGAGGTGTTTCTCTTGTCTCTGAGCTCTGCTGTCCTCTCCTGCCCCTGAGGACACACTACTGGCTTGCACAGGTTGCAGAACCCCTCTTGGAGCAGGTCACCCCTGGCCCACCCTGCCTTGCTTCCAGCTCTGTCACATCTACAGCCTGTTTTATGCTGCCCACTTCCCTGTGTCGTGACTTAGAAGGTTTAAAAATGCTGAACCTGACTTTTGAAGTAGCAAATACATTATATACTAAAATGACACTAGCAGCGCTGCACAGAATTGCCTTGTCTTCAGCCCAGAACATCGCTTTGGGAGACTTCAGGAGATGCCCTTGCGTTCTGAGGGTTCGGATGCCCCGTATAATCAGGGGGATTCCCAGGAGGACAAAAAAAAAAAAAAAGCTCAGAAACCCCCCACAAACAAACCCAACCCCAAAGCTGCTTTTTAAACAAGGAATTTGTTTTGGGGTTTTTTTATCCATGAGAAGTGTTGTGGCCATTGGACATCGGTGCCAAGGGGCTGAGGCTGTTCCAGGAGCTGTCTCAGCAGCTATTTCTGGGAGCGGGACGTCAGAAAGGAGTCGGCACCAGTGATTTTTTTTTTTTTTTTTTTTTTTACTGGAAGTATATAAATAGGTACGAGGACACGCAGAGATGTGTGGGCTTCTTGTGGAAAGAGACAACGCTTGTTCTGGATGCTTCAGAGGGCTTCTAATGTCGGAGTGCCCAGGCTATTTTTATAGAGTGGGAATATTTTGTATTATTTCAGTCTCCTTCCTGCCACATGCTTTGTTATTTAATATGCACACAGGGATTCCCAGCTGTAATCGGGGTTTCTCTCCCGGAGCATCTAGTGGATACTTCCCTTTTCTCTTCAAGGAAGCTTTTAAAAATCATTCTTAGTACTTCCGAAGTATCATTTCTTTTTTAAATTATTGTCTCCTGCTGATGGTCTTCAGGGTTTTTTTTTTTTTTTTTTTTTTTTAATAGCAGGTTCATGTCTAACTCGGCTCATTGAGCCCAGGAAAGCATCTCTAAGCAGTGTGTCTTTCGTTGCACGCAGTGTGGTCGCTGCCCTTCAGCTCTGGCTGCTCCCAGCTCACCCGGGTCCAAAGTCATTACAGTGCCTGTCCATAAAATCTGGGTTTCATTTCCATAAGCTTTTAAGTTTAAATCACACCTGATGTAGAGCGGGATGTATTTCTAAATTACCGAGTATTGTCCAGATTCAAGCTGGATCTCTGACAATAAAAAAAAACCAAACACAAACCAACCCTGACCCACTGGCTGAGAAAGCAGTGACACGTCGCATCCGTCCTCCGTCTCCTCCTCCGTATCACCTCCCCTGTGATGACACTCTGGAATAACACACCTCATTCTCTTTGATTTTTTACATCTACCTGTTGATTTAAGTTAATTGCACTTCTGGGGCCGGGATGCCGGCTTCTGCAGCCAGATCAGAGCTCGCCCATTATCTGCCTAATTACCTTTCCCATTGGAAGTGTTGCTCGTGGAGGATATGTTTCATTTGCCAAAGGATTTTGTAAAACATAGGGAATTGCAGCACTGAACCAAAGGGGAAATCACCAGTGCTGCTTTTATATATTTATATAGATGTAACTCGTATAGAAGAGGAAATTACCATTTTGTTACTCTGGTGATACGGAGCTGGAGTAAAGTGATTTTTTTTATTTTTATTTATTTATTTATTTATTTATTTTTAATGGACATGGGCTCTTTGGTGCAAAGCACCACTCCTGTGCTGTTCTCTGCTGGTGGAGGCACCAAACCTGGTTCGGGGGTAGGTACCTGAAGGGGTAGGACAGCAACAGCAAATGGCTGGCAGGGCAGATTGAAAGCTTGACAGAAGTTAACAAATCTCTTGGGACTTCAAAGGCCATGCTTTGTCAGCCTGCCTGCCTGCTCAGAGCTTCATTGCAGCAATGAAAGGAAAATTAAGATCTTCCTGCCCTAAAACCACAGCCCCCTTCCCTCCTCCAAAGCTGGATCTGATGGGGTCTCTCTTCATTTTTAATTTTCCTCCTTTTTTTTTTTTTTTTTTACTTATTTAAAAGGATCTTTTGTATTGATGGAAGTTTTCTGGTTCGACTGATGGAAAAAAAACCTGGATTTGCATCGATATGGAGTAAAGAGGGTACAGAAAGGTGGGAAAAGAATTTAGTCTTTGCTCTCTCTTTTGGCTGACGTGAAACCCCAAATCCTTGTTTTGCTCAAAGAAGGAGCGATTTCTACTACAGCAAAAATGAAAATGAATGAAATGAAATTTCATTCAATTTTTTTTTTTTTTTTTTTTTACAATGAAAACCTTTAAACCAGGCCTCTATCTGAAGAATGCTGCATCTGAGCAGCATCCTTCAATCCAAGAGCAGCATGTAACAGGGCTTAATTGATTGAGCAAAATGTTGTAGTCCTCTTTATCCCGGTACAGTAGGGAAAGGAGCGCACGATGGCTACTCGCTTTTGGGGAGACTCCGTGGGAAGTGCTTTATCTGCAGCGAAACCCGGGGTTTGTTTTGGAGAAAACAAGTTCAAAACCAGCAGAGTTGGGGATGGATCGGCGGAGCGGGGTCCTTCCAACAAGCCTGTGTGCGAGCAGCAGGAGGGGGGGGAGGGCGTTGCTTTTTAGATACCAAAAATCTCTTTTAACCCCACTGTGCCTCGCTCTCCAGCTAAAACACGGGCCTGGCTTGTTTTAGGAGGTGATGACAAGCAGATAAAATGGAATTAGAGCCTCCGTTCGGGCGCGGGCAGGGCTGCAGCGCTGCCTTTAATAGTTCCTCGCTCGCTCGGGTGGTTTGTGTTGCGCTGCTGGGAGGTTGTCGACCGGAGACGGGTGTTAGGTCTTGGAACTCCTCTGGTGTGGACTTAGACCTGTGTGAGCATCCTGTTCTGGGGACTTCACCCTGCTCCTGCGGCCGCTCTGCCCGTGGTGCCCAGGGAAAGCAGTGCCCATCGGCCCCGCTGCTGCCAGAAACCCGGGTGGAAAGCGGGTTTTAGGGTGAAACTCTGCTGCTTTTTTCATGCTGTAAAAATACATGAGCGCCATCTAGGCTAATGCCACTTATTGCATTTCCTCCCTCATTTTCTAACAAGCAGCCACAAGTCAGCGTCCCGCTGGAGGCTCTGAAGAGGCAGGAGTGAGACGGGGACGAGTTGTTGGTGCTCGGTTGTGCCAATGGCAACCGAGGAGCTTTGCCAACGGGAGCGTTGAAGGAAGAGGTTTGGAGAAAGCGGGAAGACACCTCCCCTGCAGCTCCACAGCAGCCCCTCAGCTGGGCACCAACCTCTCCCCTAGCACGGCTCGGGGTGACGGCGCAGGACCTCAGGGACCCTCTTGTCTTCGTGGGAGCCGGTCCCGGGGTTAGAAACTTTGCACCTGTGTTGGGCAGGATTTGCCTTGCCTCAGCTTCCTGCTGTGGGATCCCGTTCTGCTTTTTCCACACTGGTAAGAAACTATTGGTGATCAGAACCTTAGAATTATCTTGGTTGGGAGAGACCTTCAAGATCACCAAGTCCAGCCATCAACCTTGCACTGAAAAGTTACCACTGAACCATGTCCATCAGGACCACATCTAACCTGGCTTCTAAATACCTCCAGAGGTGGTGACCAACTGCTTCCCCGAGCAGACTGTCCCGGATGCACTTTGCCTGTGTCCCATCGGAAGCTGGGGATACATGCGCTGTCAGTGTGACATGGAGGTACGTTATCTCACCGGGGTTTTAAGGGTCCTGCAAGCTCCAGGCAGGAGCCACTGTGATGTGTCCTGTTTGCATGCTGAGGGATCACCTTTGAGCCTCAAGCTGTGGCCGTGTCCTGGTGCTCGTGTCGGGGCTGGCTACAAGCTGTTTGGCTCCTGGCCCCACGGCATTGCCCGCTGCCCGTCGAGTTGCTGTCCTGGCTGTCAAAATGCAGCCGCCACGCTCTGCTCCTTGGTGCAGCCTGGTCTTGCATCACAGCTGGTTTTTCAGCGCTGATTTGGAAGATTCATGCACATCTCAAAAAAAAAAAAGTAAGAGTTGGGTGGGTAGGGAAGAAATGGTTTTCTCCAATCTGTTACTCGGCCTGGTTTTGCTTACTCTGGATGATGTTGATTCTGGGTAAAGCTTTTATCCCCTCTCCCATTAAGCTGAGGCTGCCCAGAAGCCCCCATTTGCGGGAGGAGCATGATCGCCTTCCTGAGCCGAGCCTGTACCCTGCAGGAGAAGTGTGGGAAGGGAAATAGGCAGAAAAATGAGTGAAGAAGATCTGTGCAACAGGTGAGTGCCCTGCCCTGGCGCGTTTAGTCCCCAGATCTTCAGCTTCCTGGCTTTCCATTCGCCACATGAGGGCAGGCTCTTTCTAAATAAAATACAGCCAGGAATCCCCTCCAGCTCACGCTGCTGAGATTCTCCAGCCCAAACCCCCCTGGATCTCAGCCCCCCAAGTCCAAGGGGGCTGTGGTGAATGAGGACGAACACGCTCGTAGCCTGTGTGTGCAAAACCCATCCGACCATTATAATCCCCCCTGCCCAAGGGAACCGCTCCAGTGTCTGCTGTAACTGTCTCACTGCTTCGTTATTCCTCTGGGCAAACTCCATTTACTCTAATGGCATTAGCTCTGCATAATAAATGTCTTTTCTCATCCCGCTGCTGCCTCACCAGCCGCAGGTTCACGGCGTTTGCTCACTCAGGGACCCGCATCCCCCCTCCGAGCACTGGGATGCTCTCGGCAGCATCACAGTGCTGTCCCCCAGCCCCACGAGGATTTACTGACACGGTCTTGCCTGGCTTCACGGCTTCTACCCACTGGCTGCTGCGTAAGTTAACGTGGCTTCCAGGGATTTTAACAAGGACAGAGTTAACTGGAGTTTGTCTGATAGTTGTTAATGCTGCAGAGGATTTGGTGCTCTGGCAGCTTTCTGCCTCTGACTCGAGTTTATTCCTCTCCTTAACTCTTTTTTTTTTTTTTTTTTTTTTTTGATGGAAATGTAACAGCAAATGCCTGATGGGAATATATGGTTTTAAGAAAAAGCAATATGGATTTGTCAGTGTAGCAAATAATATTCTCGGTTTTAAGCCTCGTGGACTGAAACGCAAAGCAAGGACAGCTGGGGTGCGGAGGAGGATGCTGAAGGCTTTGTGGTGGGTGCCCTGGGCAGGAGCACAGGGAGCAAGAGGGAGGCCGGGGCAGCCCCGTGCACAGCTCCAAGGAAAGTCCTCTGAGATGTTCCTCTCTGAACCCCTCTTCAGTTGCACTAACAAATGCTTTGCTCTGGCAGGCTGTGATTTATGGGTCTGAGGAAACCCTCCTGCTCACGAACTGGTGTTAGAGTAGCAAATGTCTGTTAACATGATGTTAGAAGTGATGGAACAAGAAGAAATGAGCCCCGCGGGGGAGTGATGTGATTGCTGGTGGGGAAAGCCTACCACGTATTATTAATCTTAAACTACTGCTAGGGGAAGTGTCCACAAAGACATTGATGTTTGGAGCCTTGGTTGCCCTTCGCTGTGAGTGAGTTTTTGACATCCAGCTCCTGCTGCTGATAACCCAATTTCTGCCCAAACCCGGGGCTGTGCCCGCAGAGCTCCAGGATCTACTGGTTTTAAATCAACCTCGGTTGTCCCGGTCATCTTCTCCCAGATATGCTTCTTACTCACTCTCTCCAATCATTTTTCATGTCCTCCTGTGCAAAGCATTTGGGAGGACACCTTGGCTCCATTTAAAGGTTTTATTAGTGTCTTCAATCTGGTCGAGCTCTTGCAGCTCTGTGGGAGAAACGTGTCTCTGGGCACAGCCCTATCACGGGTGGAGGATGGGGCAAGCCAACAGTGACCTGTGCTCCTGGCATCCCCCTGCTCCTCCTCATCCTCACTTAGCCTGACCTCCTCGAGCCTGGGTCTCTCTGCGGTTGTGCTGGAGTGTCCACAGATGTGGGCCAAGTAACTCCTGGGGTTGAGGCTGCCACCAGAGCCAGAGAGGATGCTGGTGCTGATGGGGGAGACAGTGGCACTGCTCCTGAGAGATGACAACTTTCTTATCTCCTGCTGCATTTTTTTTTAAAAAGGCTCTTTTTTTTTTTTTTTTTTTTCCCCCACCCAGAGTGACATAAATAGCTGCTGCTGAACTGTCGGGCTTTTACAAAGATGGGCTTTTACAGGATTTGGTCACTTTGTTCTCGCCATCGTGTGTGATGAGTTGAAGCACAGAGTAACAGCTGGGGAGGGAGATGGCCAGGCAGGCGATTTCATGCCTCCTGCCAGGCCTGGATGCGGCCACTCAGCCCCGGAGGGGACAGAAAAGTTACTTATCTTTTAAAGTGATTGTTCTCCTCTGCTGGATTTACAGGAGTAAACACCTGACAGGTCGTGAAACAGTTTAAGGGTTGAATTTGGGAAAACCAACCCCTCCAGGAGTGTCGTTATCCTGCTGATAACAAAGAGGAAATAAAAGGTGATGTCCTGCAGGGTGTTATCAGCTGTGAGATAAAGCCTTGAGGCTGTTTTGGGTCACCTCCCAGTGTGTCCCTCGGTGGTCCCAGTGCCCAGACTGGGATGTGCCAAGCGGTGCGTTATCCTGAGGCCAGTTTGCCACGAGGGGCTGCCAGCAGGACTGGAGCTGGCCAAGGAAATTCCTCATCCTTTTTGGCTGCTAATGAAAGCAATGGGTTAAAATAGCTCTGCAGGGAAGGCTCCTTCTGTCACCCCATCCTGGCTACCCCGTCACCTAGAAAATATGGAGCATTAATTTGAAAAATGAGTATCACAGTGAATAAACCCCTCTGCTAAATGTCTACCAGCAGGAACAGAAATGAGCCAGTTGGATGAAAAATCCCCCAGAATTGGTGGGTATTAGCACCTGGCTTGCAGTTGGTGTTGTACCAGTCCCAGAGTTTATGGTATAACAGCAACATTTCCACTCTTTCTTGGTCTCCGACCTGATGCCAAGCTCAAATCCAAGGAAATCTGGAGAAAATCTCTTTGCAGTGTTGTGTGAGGTCGGTGGAAGTGGAGGAAAGCTTTCCAGCCGCTCTGGCTCCCTGGCAAGGTGCTGGGGCTGAATGTCAATGAGAAAATTCCCACCAGCCTCAGGTGAGCCGGGATTTGGGGGGGGGGGAGTGGAGTTAAAGGCTCCAAGTGCTGATGCTGAGCCCAGCTCCACCACCCCATTTCCATCACCGGAGCCCTGAGGAATAACCTCTCTGTTAGGAGGGTTTAGACGCGTTTAATCAAGCTATTTTATTGCGCATTGGGTCTGCTGCCGTGGCTGCTGCAGGAGCTGAAGTGCCATCGGATTCTGCGTGGGGCTCTTTGGGTCCCACTCTGTGGCTCCTCATGCCTGGCCCTGGGCTGAGCTTGGGATGCTCCAGCCTGATGCCAAGCGCCAGGATTTGCTCTGCGGTGCGCAATGCTCGGCTGTGATTCAGTTTACCTTTAAAATACCCGCAATTAAATTTGAGGACTCAGCACTTTTCCAGATCCCACCCTGTGAGCACAAAAGGCTCCTCCAGAATGGCCTAAAATGTCCAAGGAGACAGAGCGGCTGACCTAGGCATTTTTATTTTTTAAATCTGTTGATGCATGACTATGGGGAGGGGAAGATCAGGGCAGTTTCTGTATTTACTGCTCACCAAACCGGCTAGTATTGCTAATGCGCCACTCCTTTGATGACTGGGTGCAGTGGCCATTTTTTAACATTGCCCCATGATGGTTAAATACTGTAACTTTCCTTCAGACCAAAAAATCTATGGCACCAATGTCCTTGAGTACTTCGGGAGCTGGCCTGCCTTCAGACTCGTTCGTAACACGCAGGTCACAAACTCATTCCGTGCCAAGTCTGTGGTGCTTTGGCTTGTTTTAGCCAAGATGAGTCGCAATGATTTCACAAATTCTGGCGTTGTGATGTTGCTCCGTGAGCTGCTGCCCAGGCTGGTGCCTCTCAGGGTTGTGGGGGGCACGGGGGAGCCCCGGGCACCTCTTGGACACAGTTCTGCAACCGGGATGAGCTGCCCAGCCCTGCTCCTAGGTGTTTTGCACAAAAAGCACTGTTATTTGCTTTTTTCCCCGGCTGTTTTTTGCTGCCAGGTTTGCCTGAGGCTGTTGACTGCTTGTTGGTGGCGTGGAGAAGCTGTGAATGGCAACGTTCCTGCTGGGATCCACCTCTGCGTGCTGAGCCTCGGGAGACTTGTGCTTTCCAGCTGCTCCATCAGCTTCTGTGGGGTCTCACCTCATCTCCACCATCGTCCCCTCATAACACAGGGAGATGTTTCACTTAGGAGACATCAGACCAAAATCACGACAGTTTTTAGGCTAGGATGCCCAGGCTGCTTCGTAATCAGAGGAAGCAAAAGGTGAAATCTTTGAATAAACCTTTGTAAAAGACTTCAGACCTAGAATTAAATACCGAGCTAGCCTTGGTTTGTTCTGCTGTGTCACAGCAAAGCTCCTGCAAGTCATGAGGGATGGTCTGAGGTCTCCGTGGTAGTTACAGGCTCTTACTCTGTAAAGACTGGGGGGGATGCATTTACAGATAGTAATAATCCAGTTGATATAGCATATAGCTATGGCAAGCCCTGGCAGGCTGCAGCTCGGGGGTCTCCATCCTTGAAGAGCGGCTGCCTAGAGCAGGGCCCAACCCTGCTAAGCTCCAGCTTGGACAGTGGCTCTCTTTAAGTCAGCCCATGGAGCTCTGCACCATGGTTTTGTCCCAGCACATCCTGGTGTGGTGTTAACGCTACTACGTGCTTAAAAGCTGCAAGTGGTGCTAATTTAATCATTATTCTGTGTTTCCACAACAGATGTTGACATTTCACTCATGTCCCAGAGTTGAATGTCAAGTTGTTCCCGTTCAAAACTGCCATTGAAATGTTCAGGGGTTCCATCTGCAGCTGGATTTATAGGCGCCTGCCTGCTAAGCCAGCATTTCTAGGCAGGTTTGCCGATGGGCTGCAGTGAGTTCATGTGTGTACCAGAGAGCTGCCTAGGTTAATTAATTCCCTTTCCAGACATTATCACCTATACAAGCAGGGCAGCCGGAGGGGTAGGTTTTCTCTGAAATCAGTAATTACACATGTTGGGGGACCAACTTTTGGATTTCTGCTCTTGTTGCAACCTGGAAAACAGAAGCAGGAAAGAGCGGATGGGGGAGGCGAACATCCAAGCAGGGCAGATACATGATTAATCTGCAGCAAATCATAATCCAAAATCCAATGCAGAAACACTGGCACAGCTTTTAATTTTGCATTTCTCCTCGCTGCTTGCATTGTTTTAATCTCTAGCTACATCTCTGAAACCCCTTCCTGTGCTCTCGGGGGCTACCAAAGCACTTTGCTTTCAGTGGAGGGGTCAGGTGAGTATCTCCGTGCATCACCGAGCCGATATGTGTGCCGCGTGCCCAGCGCTCGCCCTCTGATACCGAGCGCCGTGATCCATCTCATTAGGTGCCAGCTCCTCATTGCTCAGCCATGGGATATTTTCTCAGAGCATCTTGCCCCGTAGTGGGGGATGTGGGGGAGACACAGCAAGGAGGTGGGGTGGGACGGAGGGGGTTTCTTCTCACACACAGCCCCCAACCTGCTCTGACGGCTCAGCCCCTGGCATCACCCTGCTGGTGACAGAGGAGCTACGCTGGGTGGCTTCAAGTGGCCCCAGCGATGGCAAAGCTGCCATGCTTCAGGGTTTAGGGGGACCAAAGGTCTAGGTGATGTTAACGCTGTGCTCAATGGCTTTAGCCCGTGGTTTGGCAATCTAAAAGGCAAAGGCAAAGTTTTTCTGCCAGGGTGAACTGCTCTTTGCATCCTGCGCCTCTCTGGAGCAGGACGCGTGCAGAGGGAATGAGGACTGCCTTTTGGAGCAGGGGACACTGAGGGAAGGAAGTGGGCAGGGAAACCCTGGGTGTCTTCATCTTGTAACATCTTCAGATTGAATCCAGATGCCTCCAGACCAATAGAGATGGGCGAGGGGCAGAGGCAACAGGAGGCAATTTGAAGCTGTGCTGTACAGGAGAGCAGAAAATCCACCCGGTGCTTCTGGTCTTGGAGATTGTGAATTAATGTCTCCCCCCAAAAGGCCTCACATGATTACAAATACTTCCAGAAAAGAGACAAACCTCCTCAGCTGGTCTCAGCCCAACAGTGCCATGAAATCTCTCGCAGCTTGGCCACTTCCCCCCTACCCCTGGGGCTGCCTTGTAAATGAGAAAGCAGAAAATGTCCCCTTTTTCTGGGTGTGTGTGTGGGGGGGTGAGTGGCAGCTTGCAGGGAATGTGCTACTTTCAGCTGTATGAGGAATTGTGGAGATTATCAGTCAGAAGCATAGAGAGTCCCTACTTCTGGAGTCTGAAAATAAATAAAGATGGGTAATAGGAAATAATTTGAGGAGGTTTTATTATTATTACATTTAGTGGTTGGGTTGTCTCTTTAATGCTTTATATGTTTTTTCCACACTAGATAGGTGAGCTTATATTACATACTAAAAAGCTATTAGTTTTCTCAAAAGATTGTCGATTTTCTTTCCAAATTGCTAAATTACATTTTCAATTTTATGGGAATGCTCCTTCATTTGTGCAAAATCCTGCGCTCAGATGGTTAGGCCAATCTCATCACGCAAGACTATTAGGTGAACTAATTGGATCTGCTTCACTCATACATTTCTATCAGGAATATCTAATACATGTGGAAATCCATTTGGAAATGAAGACAGCATCTTCATGTCCTTGGGACCTCAGAGATTTCTGGTGTTGCAGCCGCAGCCAGTGGGAATTCGCTGCTTTCCCGGTGGCAGTTTTGCCAGATCTTTTTTCCAAGGTATGAGCCTGACCGTCTTCATAATGGTCAGAAGGTGCTAAATGATGCACTTTCTCCATGGTATTTAATCGATGCTGACCCTGGGAAGATGCAGGGACATCTCTCGCATTTGGGCTGTCATGGAGGGAGGTGTGAGGGTGACCCCGGCACTGTAATTGCTGCTCCTCTTCAGCGTACTTATGAATTTATCTCCTCGCTACCCCAGCAAAGCAGAAAAAACCCATTAGTCCCACGTTGGCAACGGAGAGGTGTGGTAGCAAGGCAATGAAGGAGCTCCCAAGGTTGGCTGGTCTGAAGGTGTTTGAGATGGAGCCACAGCGCTCTCAATCCAGCACTTAAATGTTCCCCTCCGCTTGCGTGGCTTCCCTCCTGTAACGCTGCGTGGCTGATGCTAATATACTTATGCAAAATTATCACTAACTCCTTTTGTACTGAAGTTTTTTACTTCTGAGACTCCTGCCTGGATTCAGCCAGGGGTTTGCACATGGGTTGGCTTTAAATAGGATCCCTTTGGGGTTAAGCCCCAGAAGGTGGGATGCTTTTGCAGCCAATTTGGTGTGCCTCAGTGCTGTGCTCCCCGGGGAACCCAGAACATCGCCATGGCAGGATTTCTCATCTGTGAGAACAAGCCAAACCTCTTTCTCCCTAAGATCTTCCTTCTTATTCTAGCCCAGGTCACAGATGTGGACAAGCTAAGACCTGAATGCTGCTTGCTCTGCTCTGCCAGAATCAGCAGGACATTTACTGCTGGCCTCAGAGAAGGTGCAACCAGAGAAAGGGGGGCACAGGGACGAAAAGTCACTTGGCTTTAAGCATGTGTTGTTTAAATTATTCAGGTTCTCCTAAAACAGCCCGTTGAATTATACATCGCGGTCACTGTTGTTTCTAAATGGTTGCACTTAGAGTGAGGTTAAAATGAAGTCCTAAAATGCCACTTGTGCTTGTGTTCCTCTGAAGATGCCACTGAGCAGTGCCTGGGTCCCAGCAGCTCTTCTCCCCCCCATTTCAAGGCTCCAGGTACCGTGTTTGGTCTCCCACCCCTTGGTACCACCAGACTGATTTTAACAACCCCAAAGCACTAAAGAGAACAAGCTTGGGCTTGTTTCTGTTTGTTCTCTCCATTGCTGGCCAAGCCTTCTGGAGTCATTTGTCAATAGCTTTATTCCTTCTTCATTAAAGTGGAGTTTTCACCTAATGGCACTAATCCCTGAGTTTATGGAAAACCTGTGGAATGCCCTACACCGGAGTCACGAAATGGAGCGGTGACGGAGCACAGAGGCTTGTTCTCCCTTCCTTTCCCATCCTGTCCCCGAAACACGCACACACACAGAGATTTCTGCATTTGGGGAGAATTTCTGCTTGAGACACCCATAGCTCAGGTGTGGGTTTCAGTTTTGTTTAAAGGGCTGGGGGAGCCAGGAGTAACTAGCTCTGCTTCACACTCACATGCTTCTCAATTTCTGCTGCGTGTTTAATAGTAATAATACAAATAAAAGCCCAAACCCCCAAAGAGCTGTTTGAGAGGCCTGACATTTATGCAGTATGTTCAGGAATGATTTAGCATTTAAAAACAAAATAAATCTCTCTATGTAAGGGTGTTCATTATTGTAACTGATTGGAAATGAGGCAAACGTCTAGTGAGGCTCCCTCTAAAAGAAAACCTCCCTTCTGTGGATGTGCTGTCCATCTCCATGGGGGTGACATTTCGTCTGCAACCTGGCTGAGCGTCCAGCAGGATAATTAGTTGTTGTTTGGGAAATGCCTTCAAATATGCAAGTGTTAAATCTTACTGTTTTTTTTTTTTTTTTTTTTTTTAATTAGATTATTTGGCTTGTGCAAGAAGGATGCAATCTCAACAGCCAAGCCCTCTGAGATCTATTAATGTCCTCGCATATGCAAGCAAGGATGCTAATAATGAGAAGCCCAATGTGTGCTGAGTTCCAAGACTGGCCAGACAGGAATCACAGAATGCTATGGGGTTGGAAGGGACCTCTGGAGATCATCTTGTCCAACCCCCTGCCAGAGCACGTTCACCCAGAGCAGGTTGCACAGGAACCCATCCAGGTGAGGTTTGGAATATCTCCAGAGGAGAAGACTCCACACCCTCTCTGGGCAGCCTCTTCCCGGGCTCTGCCACCCTCACAGGAAAGAAGTTTTTCCTCATGTTTCGATGGAATTTCCTGAGTTCCAGTTTGTGTCCATTGCCCCTTGTCCTGTCACTGGGCACCACTGAGAAGAGTCTGGCCCCATCCTCTTGACACCCACCCTTTAGATATTGCTCAGCATCGATGAGATCCCCTCTCAGTCTGCTCTTCTCCAGGCTGAACAGCCCCAGGGCTCTCAGCCTTTCCTCCTAAGAGAGATGCTCCTGTCCCTTGTCATCTTTGTAGCCCTCTGCTGTACCCTCTCCAGCAGTTCCCTGTCCTTCTGGAACTGGGGAGCCCAGAACTGGTCCCAGTGCTCCAGATGGGGCCTCCCCAGGGCAGAGTAGAGGGGCAGGATGACCTCCTTCAACCTGCTGGTCACGCTCTTCCTGATGCCCCCCAGGATGCCATTGGCCTTCTTGGCCACAAGGGCACATTGCTGGCTCATGGTCATCCTGTTGTCCACCAGGACTCCCAGGTCTTTCTCCTCAGAGCTGCTCTCCAGCAGGTCAGCCCCAACCTGTACTGGTCCATGGGGTTATTCCTCCCCAGGTGCAGGACCCTGCACTTGCCCTTGTTGAACTTCACTAAGTTCCTCTCTGCCCAGCTCTCCAGCCTGTTCAGGTCTCACTGAATGGCAGGTAAAGAGCTCAGATGGCTTCTTGTGTTGCTGCTTGCAGGACCAGGCCATGAAGGCAGCTGGAAAAAACTTGATTAGTTCAAGGTCATGGTCTCCCAATATGATGGGCTGGAGCAGGGACAAGGGACGAGGGAGCTGCTGATGGGAAGGAACAGCTCTGCACAGCCTGTGGGACCCTCACCGCCCAGGCAGAGGAGGGCTCTGGGACACATCTGGCCATGCTCGGCACAGACATGATGTCTGTGTTGGGAGACCTGGAGCAGTAAAAGCCCAGACAGGCAAAGAGAGCTTCTTGGCATCTGCAGTGGAGGGGCAGGGTGGTGCTGTGCCCTGTTGTGAGCTGAATGTAGAGCTGGTGAACATCATGCTGCTTCCTCGGCTGCAGGATGAGACTCACAACAACCCCATGGCTTTGGTGAGAACTTAGAGAAAGCAGCTGTTGTAACAGAAGCTCCTTTGGTTTACAATTTTTTCTCCTCGCCGTCATGTGCAGTGACCTTTCCTCAATGAGAAAGAAGAGTGAAAGGGAGGGAGGGAGAGGAAGGAGGCATGGGGGGGGGACACAGCAAGTAACAGAGATGCTGTCCATCCTGCTACACAGTGGCTGACCCCTGCGGTAGCCTGTCACTAGCCCCAGAGCCATTCTGTCGTTGATGGAGGCTCTTCACGCTGCTTCACATTGCTTTGTCCCAAGGTCTCCATCCTTGCCAGGCCTTGGTGCTCCTGGGGCTGCTCCAAATCCACCAGCTCCAGCAATGACTCCTGATCTGTGTCGGTGAGGGAAAGGAATGCTGTAACCCTACAATTTCTTGAATTACTGGATATAAAAGTCGCCACTAAGTCACACATCCGCTCTTCTACCTGCAAAGCAGTGTTTGAGGAGCAGGCTAATGCTTCTGATACCTTTGGAAGTGGCTCATTACCATGCGATGGGAGACAGCTTCTGCATGAGCCCAGCAGAAATACTCCTCCAATATATCTCTTCACAGAGTTTTTTTGCATATAATATTAAGCATTAAAATAATTTAATAAGGCATAAATCAAGTTTTACTGTGGTGCCACTGCAGCCGTTGGTCTGCTGGCTCTGTGCAGGGCTAGCTCACA
The DNA here is from genome assembly GCF_964106895.1 of Numenius arquata. Taxonomy (NCBI): domain Eukaryota; kingdom Metazoa; phylum Chordata; class Aves; order Charadriiformes; family Scolopacidae; genus Numenius; species Numenius arquata. Next base: position 23,194,075 of record NC_133580.1, on the reverse strand, counting down.
GCAGTACTCCCGAATTTTACACCCCAGCTCCCCCATGCCAGAGGGATGCCCGTGGTGTGACAGCCCTGGGTTGGTGATTGCCGGCAGCACTTTATGTTTATAGGTGAATGCTCTGGGCTGAGCCCTTCTGGGCTGTCCCCTGGTGGCATCTCTTCAGTTGATTAATCACTGGGAGATGATAAATGAAGATATCAGCTTGAGAAATGTCTGCCCTGTGCTCCCAGCAGAGGCAGCAGTGCACAGTGAATAGTTTTTCTCCCATCTCTTTCCCTTTGATTCCCTCTGTAGAGCTGTGTCTCAAGCGATTCTCTTGCACTCAGGAGCTCCGCTCGTGCTCAGCCCCACTCACTGTGAGCTGGAGAAGAGATGGGTCTTGCAGCTTGGGCAGTGGTGAGGAGTGCTATGAGCATCCTTCCTCCCTGATGGCCACGTCCTGTGACCATCATCCCCCAAACTCTGGCACACTGTGTGTTTCATCCTTTCACGCTGTGCTTTGGGTCCTCCAGAGATGGGGGGTGCGTGGAAGAGCATTTGAGCCACTTCTGCTGCATCTGTGCATTTTTTTTGTCTTACAAAGGATGCAAAACTCTTCAGATAACTGGTTGGTTATCAGTATATCTAGCTGGCCCCTGAAAAACCCATGTCTTATCCACAGCTAAGAGCTGGTTTGGAAAGGTTTTGGTCTGGCTGGGATTTTATGCCATGAAATATTCTACAATTTCGGTAGTTTTGTGTCGTATAGTGGGAGACAAGACTTTTCAAACTGTTTGTAAAAAAAGGGGAGAACCCTAAGACTGGGGTGCAGAGATTTTCTGTGACTCCAGGAGGCATTTCTGGTGTGAATGTGACCACAACTGGTACATACTTGCAAAAAAAGTTCTGGTTCTGAATTATCTCACTTATGGATAGGTAAAGTGGTTTATCCAGGTATTGTTGATGTACAACCCTATTGGCATCTGCAGTGTCTTTAAGTGACGCATCCCTCTGAAGGCTTCGCTGCTTCTGCTGTGTGATCTGCTCCCAATGAACTCCAGAGAGCTAGTGATGTATCAGCCATCACGTTTTGGGGTGAGGAAAAGGCTAATGCTTTATGGATCTATCAGCATTCCTGCATGGCACACAGAATACAATATCCTGCCAAAGAGGGGAGGGATGTCTGCTACCTGCCAATCCATCATTTCTCCCAGTGCCCCATGGCAAATGCAGTTTTCTTTTTTCCATCAGCCACCGTGCGAGTACTGTTATATATGAAGAGCTTCTCCCTTCTCCTCCTCCACAAATGGCTATGAAAGCCTGAAAATGCAACTTCTGCAGCATGCAGAATAAGATGGAAAGGGTCATTTTGAGAGGGAGGAGCCGTCATCGCCAGCAGCTCTCGGTTTCAGCAGGACACGCGAGATCTCAAGCAAAGCAGCTGGGCCATGGTCAGCACAAGGGGATCACAGCAGGGGTGAGAAAGCCAGGCCAAAACATGCCCGTGTAGGCTGCCAAGTACATGCCAAAACCATGCAGATGTGGCAACAGATGCTCCATGTTTTTTTCTTTTCTCCCCTGCCCCATGGTGGGCTATAGCCCCCTCTGCTATAGGCAAGGCTCAGCTGACCTTGTCCCCATGGAGCTCATCCATCCCTTTGACTGCGGAAGAGTATGTGGAATGTCTTGATAACCTGGTGAGTGTCTACTGAGGAATACGAATCCCTCTCCTATGTCTCTCCTTGGCGTTTTAATTGATTCAGGGTTTTCCCAGTGGAGAACTTCATAAGAGCATTTGATAAAATCAGCTACACATGATCCTGCCTCTCATTACTTACAAGCTCGAGGCAGGTAGATGATTAAGTGAAATTTTTACGGTGTGAGCAGTGTAACAAGGGAAATTATCATCCTGGATATGAGACAACGACTTGGCTCTTAGTACATCTGCTGGCAGACAACTAACCCAATGACTTTGCCTCTGATCTTGAAGCAAGTCATCTGCTTTCTCCTCCAGGACAAACCTGCACTTGCTCCCCTTGCACATTAAAAGGACAAGTCGCAGGGGCGTGCAGCACTCAGGAAAACTGCTTCAGACTTTCTCTGGGCTGTTGGAGTCCTGATGGAGGTCAGAGAGTCTGTAATTGTGTGATTGTCACCCGGGGAATTCTTCTGCAGGCACGGGGGTGGAGAGCATCCTTCGGGCTTGGGGATGGGGCTGGGGGTGCTACAGAACACAGCAATTATTGTTGGTCCGTGGTTGGGATGGGATTCACCCCCTCTCTCCATCCGGCTGCATCCTTGGGCTTATTACCACAAGAGAAGTCAGTAATGCCAGCATGAAACTGGGAGAAATGAGTGAAACCCATTTGTTCCATTGGGGAAGTCTTCAGTTAAACTGAGAATTCTTTTTTTTCCTGCAGCGGACCTATAAAGTGTAACAGTGACTGAGAGAGTGAGCTGCCACTTGGGTTTTTTTAATGTTTCCTCAAGCTTTAACTCGTTTCTGACATAACTCCTTGTTGATAAATAAACTTTATTTTTGCAGGGAGTCATTGTCAAGATAATGACAGATCCCGCTGTGAAGCCAGAGCCAGTAAAGAGCAGTAATGTTGTTTTCTAATTTGGTTTGAAATCTTAAAGCGCTCCCTCGTCTTAGTGGAGATACCTAAATGCCGCCTATTTGGCACTGTGTGTAATTCTTTGCTATAATGGCATGCTTGACAATATCTGTGTACTTACCTGGAACAGTAAAAGCCTCCTGTATGTAAATGAAATACACACAGCAGGTTTGAAGATGAACAAAGGAGATGCTTGAATGCCTTTTAGACAACCATAATTCAGACCATAAACATAATGTAGATTGCAATAGCGTATAGAAAGGAGTGCTTCAAATACCAGCCTTTGTATTTTGCGATTTGGTTCAATTGATTCCTAAGATAAAGCGATATTGTACCCAAAACGCAAACTGTTGCATAAACATAACAAATCCATCAGGGAATCAATGGAGGAGATGCAGAAGAGGCACGTTAACTCTCCAGCGAGGCACGGCTCACAGGAGCTGAAGCTCATGTGACGGTATTTCACGAAAGGTAATTGTTTAATACTTGCAGGGGGCCCCCTTCACTCCCTGGTCATAAAAATAAGTCAGTTCTCCTCTTTCCAGGCAACCAGCAAAGAATCTAGTCCCAGATGTTTTCAAATTTGAACCTGTCGTTTGGGTCAGAGGATCAGGATCATGTGTTACTAGTCTATGAAATTAAAGCTCCCCAAATGGTGTAGACTCCTGCATTAGAAAGCTTCAGGGAATGCCTGGAAGCAAGATGTCTTTGGGAATTAACCAGTGAACCCTGTCAGGAGAAATAAAAAATGTAGGACTCCACTCTCCTTTTTAAGCTGCAATTAAAATATGTGAGCATATAAAGAAATAAATGTTAAAGACACTTTGATTTTGGTTATTGGTAGAATGATGAGGAGAAATGGAAACGTTAGCGAGGCATGATGCTGAATAGATCTTGGGATGGAAGGGTTACCAGCTTAGATTATTTTCTTCCTTTTCAGCTGAAGCCATCTCTTGCTGTGTCTTCAGTCTTCTCATATTGTCCAGAGCTGGAAAACAAGCAGCCAAAAGAACAGTCTTTTGGGGTAAGGAAACTGGAAGAGAACATAGTGCATTTAATAGTACATGTGTAAAGTTTACTTCAATTGCAGATTAGAGACGTTCAGAAATGAAATGAAATGAAATGAAAACACCGAAAAGATGAATCCTCATCCGTGTTCCTAAGCTGAAATCAAGCATCAAGCATCCCCACCCCCGCTGAAATCAGGTGCAATTTGCACCATAGAGCACCCGCTCCTCTGAGTGAAAGGAAATTTCTGGATTCCTCCAAATTCCTGCAAAGCGGGACTTTTTGCTGCTGGGTTAATGGAAGTTTTGTCAGCCCTGCTTACTAGACACAATAAATGGATAATAAATAGTGCAGTCTGTGGACAGCAACAGGCTCCGGCAATCCATTAACCAATGAGACATGTTGCGCATTCCAGCTTATTAGTCTCATATCCATAATATATTTTAACAATCTCTCCCTGTCAGGCATTTTCTTAGAACAAACCCACAGGTCGGACTTTCATTTTTCATCCCTTTTCAAAATTCAGAGTGAAAAAGAGCTGGTAGCAAGCCATTAGTGATAACTTGATCCTGTATTTGTACTGGAAATTTTAAATGGATTTTTTTTTTCCTGTTCTTCTGCTTATGCTGCTTCTCTCATTGTTTTTGTCTGCAGAAGCAGTGTTGTGCAGGCTGTGGGCAAGCAGCAAGGAGACAGCCTGGGCAAACACAATTTTGGCATTTTTTTGTACATGGTCCCTGCTTTTTTTTTTTTAAAAAAATAAAGCCTTCCCTCTCCTTGCCCTGCTCGTTTTCCACTTTACACAGCTGCTTGTCAAGCAACGACTAGCATGGGCCCCTTCCAGGTGAGAGCACATTGCTGGTATTTAGGGGTTTTTATTGCTGGTGGGATGGAGCTGGGCTGTCCTCACCCTGGCTGGTGCTGCAGTGGGGGGTCCCTATGTCCCCATGGGTGGGGGATGCAGGGTTTGGGGGTCTCTGTTGGGTCTTCAGCTTGGTGACTGAGGGGCTCCCAACAGCTCCAACTGGAAACCAGTGGGGAAATGCCTTGGTAGAGCCCACATACGGCTTCCTGTAGCCCCTCTGGTAGCTTGTTCAGTGTTCACCCAACGGCACCCCACACTCGTGGGCACCTCAGGGCCTGGTTTACCAGGGGCTCTGGTGCCAGCCTTGCGTTCGGCATCACTCTGCACTCACCGGAGAGGGACTCTTGATGAGGGAGGGGAGCCATAGGAGGAGGGGGAAGGGTTTTAAACTGAAAGAGGGGAGATTTAGATTAGATCCTAGAAAGAACTTCTTTGCTGTGAGGGTGGTGAGAGCCTGGCCCAGGTTGCCCAGAGAAGCTGTGGCTGCCCCATCCCTGGAGGGGTTCAAGGCTAGGTTGGAGGGGGCTTGGAGCAACCCGGTCTGGTGGGAGGTGTCCCTGCCCAGGGCAGGGGGTGGCACTGGTTGGTCCTTAAGGTCCCTTCCAACCCAAACCAGTCTGTGATTCTATGAGTTCCCAGTCAGGTCCCACTCACTGCCCATTAGTCAACGAGCTCACCACACCTGCGTAACCTGCAGAGGGGAGCCCACCCGCCCTTTGCAACCCCGCGGCGGATCCACGCGTGGGGCTGCGCAAAGGGCCGGCCCGCCTTGCGCGGGTGCTCCACCGCACAGGCGGCAAAGGCGGGCGGCCCAGAGCAGCGCGCTGCGCCCGGGGACCGGCACCGGGCCGGGCCGGGCCGGGCCGGGCGGGGCGGGGGCCGATGAGCGGCGGGGCGGAGCAAGTTCGCCAAGCGGCGGGGCGGGCACCAATCGGCACGGGGGGGCCGGCTGGGCGGCAGCCAATAGGGACGCGGCGGGGCGGGGCGCGCCCAGCCGGTCCCCGCGCTCCGGCAGCGCCGGGCGAGGCGCGGGGCTGAGCTCCGCTCCGCCGCCCAGCAGCCCGCTGCCGGCGGGGATGCCTGCCCGCGGGGCGTAAGAGCGGTGCCCCGGGAGGATGTCGGGGAGCGGAGGAGCGCTGCTGCTCCTGGCCGCGCTGCTCGGTGGCCCGGGGGCCGCGCAGCCGGTGGGAGAAGCCGCCTGCCGCCCGGTCCGCGCCGCCTTCCAGGTGCTGCAGCCCGGAGCCAAGTGGGTGCCCGAGAGCCCTGTGCCAGGTGAGGCCGCCCGGCCCCGTGGTCTGTCGCCGTTTCCCCCCACCCCACATACCTCAGGGCTCGGGTGCGGGGTGAAGCGGGCTCCGCTGCGCGGCAGCGGGACGCCGCGGAGCCGGGTGCGGGCTCCCCGCTCTCCCGCCGCCCGCGGGGGTTGCTCTTCCCCGGTGGCTGGGGTGCGGGGCTGCCGGCCGCCCGGTGCCGGTGGCTGGCGGGCCCCGCGCTGCGGGTGCGCCCCTGCCATGGAAACCTGGATGAGGGGGTCCTTTGTGGCTCTTAGAGTTCAGGGTCATTTATCTAGAAGCGGCTCAAACTTCTGCAGAACTGGCTGTCCTTGCGTGCCGGTGGCGGGGGGTACCGGTGTGAGGTGCCCGGGGGAGCGCGGCATCCCTGCTACAGAGCACCACTTCTCCCCCGGCTCTGCATCTGCCAGAGGTTTTTCCCTCGATGCGCTGTGTGCTTGGCAGCCAGCGGAGCCGTCATCCCAGGGAAACCCCGCTCCGTAAATCCCCTCCGAGCATCCCGACCCTACTCCCCGGCCGCAGCTCTAGGAACGGGGCTGGCACCGGGAGGGGTGCGACGGCCCGGGCAGGAGGCTCAACGGAGCGGGGCATGGTGTTACTCTGCTGTGCAATTAGCATTACAGGTGGTAATTAATTACAGGTGGTAACCACAGCCTGCGTGGGACCGCACCAAACCTCACCACCGGCGTTCCACAAGGCTGCTTTCAGTATAGATGCTTTTTCCCCTATTTTTAAAATGTAAGTGAAATAACTGAATTCTGTGCTTTTTAAAGGTCCTCTTTCAGCTTTTTCAGTAAGTAGGGAGTGTGGGCTCCTCCAGGCGGGGGGCTGTGTGCTGGGAGTGTGTGTACACACACGGAGAGGTTTTGATAGCTGTGTTACGGGGCTGCCTGGAAAAGTCGGGTGCTGTTGTGTGAGGTTAAATACGCAGCAGAGATTGCCTGCCCTGAAAAGCTTACCGTCAAAGTGTGAAAATGAAGAGATAACAGGCAAATGTGACAGGCAGGGGAGGTGCAATGAGGTCATCGCCAGCAGCAGCAGCCGCGTCTAAGAGCAATGCGTTATGTTTCTCGCATTCAGTATCGCAGCAGGCCAGAAGTAACAAGAGGCGCTCCAGCGGTGATCTGCGGCAGAGCTGGAGGGGAAGGGGAGAAGCTGGGGGTGCCAAGAGCTGGGACTGCAAGGGGCTGGTGCAAATCCCGCATCCTCTGGTCTGTAGGACTGTAGCAATGCCTCAGTTTACCAGCAGCTGTGAGGTCTAGAGGGGGAGTTCAGATGCAAGTCTTGATGAGAGCGTACCCCCTCCTGCCCCTTCCTGTCCTTACATACCTTCCCCTGTAAACTTTTGACTCTCTTCTTAATACTCCCTTCAGACTGGCTGCAGGAGCAGCATCACTTCTCTCCCCATCCCGCAGGGCCTTGGTCTCCTGGTCGGTGTGGAGGTAGTGCTGGAAATACCCTGCAATGAAACGTTTGCATGGAGACTTGCAGGGAGAGGAAAGAGGTGCTTTTACCAGCACCGAAATGAACAAACCTTGCTGTTTGTTTGTAATCAAAGAAACCTCTTCCCTTGTTTCTTTGAAAGTCAGTGAAATGTCTGCTTTGATCCCCAGGTAGTTTTCTTGGAGTGTATTTTCACAGGGAGAGGTGATTCAGGGGCGGGCAGACGGGATGCTGCTGGGGTCTCCCTGCTGCAATGTCGTAAATCCTTCACCAGAAACCAGTGGTATCCTCCATCCTGGCCTGGGCTGTGGTTGCCACGGGCGCTGTGTCCTGGGCATCTTCATTTCCTGGCAGGGTTCAGGCTGTTGGGGTTGTTCAGTTGTGCTCTTGCTCACCTGGGAGCCCCAGCTGCATCCCTGGTATTCCGGAGGACTGAGGAGCCCTTTGCCCCTCTGCAGAGCCTGGGAGTAGCTGGATCAATACCTCCTAACAGGGTTGGTGTTTCAAGTGAATGCTTCCAGCTTGTTATGATGATAAAGTTCCCACATATCAAATTGAAAGTGGATTTTACATTTGCCTAAGTACATAAACTTGATCATAATTAAAGCAATGACTGCTTGCTTATACCTTGGATCTGACCCATCTGGCATGACTCTGTAGTAATTACACTTCAGAACACTCGCTTCTTCTACTAGCAGCTGCATAAATCTCTGTAATAGGGGAACATCACTCAAGGACTGTTTTCCAGGCTTCTGTTTATTGCTTTTCTTCCTTTCATACATCTGTCAATTAAAAAAAAAAAAGTTTTGGTGTTCTTGGCCACAAATCACCACGGAATCAATTCTGAGAACCTTTGCCTGTAGATCATCTCACCCTGGAGAAACTGAAGGTTTAAACAACTTATTTAAGATGTGGGGGGTGGATTTTTTTGACACAAACAGAAAACAGTGACTTCTGGAAGCCACGTTTTGCCTTATGGCTGAAAGTGTAAGTAGAGGAAAACCTGCTGAGTTGCAGGACAGGCAGGAGAAATGTCCCACAGCTCCGTTTTGCTGGATCAGTGGTGCATGTGCTGGGGAGGGGGGACACTGGCACAGTGCTCCCTGTGGAGGAGCCCAGCCATACTTTTAATTAAAAAAAAAAAAAAGGCAATTCTGATAAATGTGAGGGAAGTGTCATGCTTTTTCATGAGCAGTATTAATGCTCTGGGAGTAATTCCAGCTGAAGGCGTGCATCAGGCAGTGAGCAGAGACTTGGTCTCCTCTGGTTCTGCAGCCTGGGGACAGGGATTTTGCAGCTCTGGAGCATGCTTTGGCATGCTCGGAGGTGGGGAGCAGCACAGCCAAACTACTGTCAGCTGTGGCTGACTGTTCTGAGGGGTGGGAGGACATAATCCATGCCAGCAGCTCCACTGGAGCCCGACGAGAGGCCTTGTGCTGGAGAGTAGCGAAGGCAGGGTGATGGGAGAGCGCGAGGCATAGGTTTTTCTGAAGTTGAGACTTGATGCCAGCTCGTGAGCCAGCCTGGGGGGACTTCCTCCACCGCTCACACTCATTAATACCTAAATTCTCTTTTTCTTATGCTGCCTGTCTTGGTTTTCTTCTTCCTTTTGTCTTTTCCCTGCATAATTTGTCATGTAAACCCAGTAACTTGAATAACTTGAATTTCCTTTTTTTTTTTTTTTTTCCCCCCTGATTTGCTTTTCTCTCCTCTTTGCCATTCAGATTTCTTTGTGCTGGTGGTGACACTCGGGATAATTGGGCTGGTGCATGTGGACAGAGGGGAAGGGGTGAGCTGTCGCTTTGCCAGGGAGAGGGGATGGAGATCTCTGCCCCCGGTCATGTGGAAGCCAAGGAATAATTTTCTGGGCAGAAATACTGCTGGCGGGTTTGGCTGCCTCCTCCCACAGCAGAGCGCAGTTTCCAGCTTTTTGTTCATTCTCTTTGATGGAAGCAAATATGGATTCACCCCAAGAAAATAGAGGAGATGAACCTTTTGCTTTTGGAGTGGAGGTGTAAAGCTTTACAACTGGCTGCCTGAGTGTGTCCAGCTTTCTTCTCTTCTCTTTTTCTTCTTTTTGGCAGCTGGCGTGTACCAACACATGATTTGAAAACTAAAAATCCCAACTCTTCCTGCTGGACTTGTTGCACTTTTGCTGACGAGCTGACTCCTTTTGTACTCCTGCTCTTTTATTCTGTTTTTCCTGAGTGGGACTAATGATACTCCTCCCTGTGCAGCCTTTCTGTTTAGCTTAGCGTGGCGGTTTAAGATCTTAGTTTACTAGATAATTGAGTTTTCTGTTCTTAATTATTTCAGGCCTGCAAGTTGCTCTCCTCATAGTTAAGAGAGCAGGAGCAGAACCCTAAAATTTAGTAACCTCCCCAGGCAGTGGTTTTATAGCGAGATCGTTAATTATTTTTTTTTCTTTTTCCTTCCCGGGGGTTAATTTTAACAACATCCCGAACAGTGTTCTTCCCAGCCTTTGGAATGGCTGTAGGTTGTGTGCCTGTGACTGTAAGAAACATGTACGGTGAGTGGGTGCCCACAAATTAACTCTGTGTTTTTGATGACGGTATTGTTGATACATTTGTGAAGAGGAAACTCTTACTCTGTAAAACCTCTTGATTTTCTCCATGACTTCTTCTTTTAAAAGATGTGGCACTATGGAGCGTGGCGTTTGCATGGCAATTCCTCCAAGGCTCGGGGAGGAATCCAGAGCCAGATGGCCTCATGAAACACAAGATGGAACAGAAAAGAAAGGACAATTAAGCAGTAATAACTATCCCATGTAGTACCCGTACTGTTCCAACTTTAGTCACCTATCGAGTGCGGATATGGTTTATAATTTATATCTCTTTAATTAGGTTCTGAAAAGATCAGCACTTTGGCTGGGTTTTGAACAGTCGCATTTCCTTCCCCCCCCAATGCTGAGCATTAAAAACCAGAGACAGATGCGTGACCCCCTAGTCACATTATTTAAAAGAAGGTTTTTAATACCAAAAAAAAAAAAGTAGTATTGAAATAGCTGGGGGGAAATCTACTCTTGGGGGGGAATGTTGATCTGATTTTTAGGCTGCTGTTGGATCTGGGTGGGCAGGATGGAAAGCACGGCTTCTCTGCCTGTATCTGCTGACAGGGCTGGGGTATACTGGGATGCTTAAAATCGAAATACAGCCCTTTAGTCTGACTGAGGAGTTCACAACTGTCTGCAGACAATCTCAAGGAGTTGGGGTTTTTTTTGACATTTAATCCACCAAAATTATATTCACTTCAGCTGTGCTAACCACCTATCTGTGGGAATGATTTTACATCAAAGTCAAATTTGATGCCTTAAATTCGCTGCTCTCTGGTCTTCAGGAAAAATTCCCCATGTCGGAAGAAGGGAGGCAGAGGCAGGATGCTGCTGAAGTTACTGCAGCTGTAGAGATTAGCACTGTCGGCTCGGAGCGTATGCAAAAATTACTGGAGCATTTACACTGCTGTTCCCCAAGATGGCATAAATGGCACAGTGCTCTGAGGGTGCCCGGCCTCCGCGTGCCCATGGAAGGGGCTGCATCCAGCTCCTTCTCCCCCACAGGAGCTGGGTGTCGAAGCTTCCCCACACTTAGTCATCACATGGGTGTCACCGATCTTGCCGAGACTGGTATGCGAGCATCCAAAAGCTCTTGGAGTAATTAGGGAGGTGATTGTGCCCCTGTACTCAGCACTGGTGAGGCCACACCTGGAGTATTGTGCCCACTTTTGGGCACCTCAATCCAAGAGAGATACCGAGGCGCTGGAGCGGGTGCAGAGGAGGGCAACGAAGCTGGGGAAGGGCCTGGAGAATAAATCATATGAAGAGCGATTGAGGGAGCTGGGACTGTTTAGTTTGAGGCAGAGGAGGCTGAGGGGAGACCTCATCACTCTCTACAGCTACTTGAAAGGACACTGTAGAGAGGTTGGTGCTGGTCTCTTCTCACAGGTAATTAGTGGTAGAACGAGAGGGAATGGCTTCAAGCTGCAACAGGGTAGGTTTAGACTGGACATTAGAAAACAATTCTTCATGGAAAGAGTGGTCAGACACTGGAAGAGGCTGCCCAGGGAGGTGGTTGAGTCACCATCCCGGAATGTGTTTAAGAGTCATTTAGATGTGGTGTTGGGGGATATGGTGTAGGGGAGAACTTTGTAGAGTGGGGTTGATGGTTGGACTCGATGATCCCAAGGGTCTTTTCCAACCTGAACGATTCTATGATTCTAATTTGCGGGACGCTTTTCTTTCCAAAAATGAGTTTGTAAGGATTTATGGTGAAAGGAAGAGGTTCTTTGCAAGGGCTGAGGCTGGCACTATGAGGTGTAATGGCTTGAAACTTTACGAAAAGGGGGTGTACGTGTAGGTTGGGAGATAAAAACAGTCTTAACAGCAAGGGACATTAGCCAATCCCATTCCTCTGCCTATCTTGCAGGTGGGAGCTCTCACTGGAGGTGTTTATGTTAGATAAAACGCTCGGAAGGGGTGGACTGGGAGGCAGGGGGTAGGGTTTGGTGACTCACAGGACCTTTTCCATTGCATTTATGGAGCCAAAAACATGTGGCAGTTCAATTCGTGCTAGTGTCTGATCTGTAGGCTTGTGGTTTGTTTCCAGGTGTGCCTGTCTCTCCATCCACCACGCTTCTAAAGCGTGCATGGTTGGCACCTGGGGAGCAGGATCTGGGGCTCTTGGGTTGTGCCGCAGCATGTGTGCGGAAGAGGGTCCTCTAAGCAACAGCATGAATAAACCCCAAACATCTTCACAGGTCAAAAAGCACTGCCCCTGCTTCATTGATGGCTGCTGCGGTCGGTGGGTGGGTGGCTCCTGAGGGACTGGGGTTGGGGTCAGCGGGGTGGGTTGGTGGCTCCTGAGGGACTGGGGTCCTGGGCATCAAAACCTCTTGTCCTTACTATTGGGACTTACAGATGGGAGTCTTTGGGTCTGCTCACCATCTGGGACAGCCGCATCCAGAAAATAACTGGCAGATGGGAGTCAGGCCCCTCTTCCCTGGCCCTCTGTAGCAATGCTCTGCCCCAGGAAGGACCTTGTCCTTGGGGGCTGATAAGAGCCTGTCCTGCCTGTATTGACCTGTTGCATTTACCATGATGTTTCTGGTCACCGCTGTTAGTTGGCTATCTCTGTAAAACATTTTAAGCTGTCAGAGTTAATTCCCAAGTTTTTCCCTCCTCTGCGGTTGCTCTGCTACAACGTGTGTCTGTCTTTTTACTTACTCCACAAAAATAAAAATCCTTTTAAAGGGAGAAATTGGCTTAATTGCTAGAGAGAAGGATGGGAGGTGAGTAGATGACCTTGCTGCTTCCTATCCCTGGCTTTAGCTTGCACAGATCTCTTAATTGCCAACTCTCAGATTTTCTATATTGGTGTTTCCATTAATCGTGGAAGGCGTTTCTTTTTTTTTTTAATTTGAAAAGTGTCCTAATATAATAAATGTAGGAGGAAATAAGCTTTGTATTAACAAGAAATTTATGGCTGTTACTGTAGTGTTACAGGGACCATGCTAAGCCACAAAAAGTGGTGTAAATTGACTTTAATTTGCCTTTAACAAAAAACCTCTTTAACTTGCTGTTCTATAACCGCTTCTCTTGTTAAGGCAGTGTCTCGCTGTTATGTGCTTTTATGGTCCCTGTTGTATTTTTTTTCAACACATGAAATGCCTGCCGCTGTGCTCCTCTGGAGCGGGTCAGCTCACAGAGTGGGGGACTCGATCCTTAGATGTCAGTGCTGCTGGCTCTTCCTTGGAGGGCTTGATGAAGCCCTGGGGCCTGACTCCCATGTGCCAGTTTCTCCTCCTGGAGAAACTGGCTGCCCATGGCTTGGATGGGAGGACTCTCCACTGGGTTAAAAACTGGTAGGGCCCAGAGAGTGGTGGTGAATGGAGTTAAATCCAGTTGGCCACTGGTCACGAGTGAAGTTCCCCAGGGCTTGGTATTTGGGCCGGTTCTCTTTAACATCTTCATCAATGATCTGGATGAGGGAATTGAGCACACCCTCAGTAGGTTTGCACATGACACCAAGTTGGGTGGGAGTGCCGACCTGCTGGAGGGTAGGAAGGCTTTGCAGAGGGATCTGGCCAGGCTGGATGGATGGGCCGAGGCCAATGGGATGAGGTTCAACAAGGCCAAGTGCCGGGTCCCACACTTGGGTCACACCAACCCCATGCACCACTCCAGGCTGGGGGCAGAGTGGCTGGAGCTGCCTGGCAGAAAAGGACCTGGGGGTGTTGGTGGACTGTGGGCTGAACATGAGCCAGCAGTGTGCCCAGGTGGCCAAGAAGGCCAACGGCATCCTGGCCTGTATCAGGAACAGCGTGGTGAGTAGGACTTGGGAGGTGATGGTCCCCCTGTACCCGGCACTGGTGAGGCCCCACCTCGAGGGCTGTGTCCTGTTTTGGGCCCCTTCCCACAAAAAAGACTCTGAGGGGCTGGAGCGTGTCCAGAGAAGGGCAACAGAGCTGGTGAGGGGTCTGGAGCACAAGTCTTGTGAGGAGAGGCTGAGGGAGCTGGGGGTGTTCAGCCTGGAGAAAAGGAGGCTGAGGCGAGACCTTCTCGCTCTCTCCAACTCCCTGAAAGGAGGGTGTAGCCGGGGGGGGGGGGGTCGGTCTCTTCTCCCAAGGAACAGGTGATGGGACAAGAGGAAACGGCCTCAAGTTGTTCCAGGGGAGGTTCAGATTGGATATTAGGAACAATTTTTACATGGAAAGGGTTATTAAGCCTTGGAATGGGCTGCCCAGGACAGTGGTTGAGGCACCATCCCTGGAGGGATTTAAAAGCCGGGTTGACATAGTGCTTAGAGACATGGTGTGGTGATGGTTTTTTTTATCAGAGTTAGGTTGATGGTTGGACTAGGTGATCTGAAAGGTCCCTTCCAACCCGGACAATTCTATGATTCTATGAAGGCATTTACGCTGCCACCCCATTCTGTAGCAGGGGACACTGAGGCAGCAGGTAGGGATGGAGCTGGGACAGTGTCCTGGGGCTGTGCTGCCTTCTCCCCCTTTGCCGTGCATGGTTTCGCAGTGGTGGCAGGACTTGTGTTGCTTGAAGCTCCTTTTGGCAGGTGAAAGGCAGGCTGCAGAGGAAGAGTTTCACGTTGTTTTTCTCAGGCTGTGCCAGAAGAAGGGATGGGGCTGGGGGAGAAGGGTTTCCCGAGCCCTGACAGCTGGTTTTCCCTCGGCGGTGTGTGTGACTTCTTCAGGAGGTACATGATTGAACTGACATTAATATTAATCCGGTTCTGCTGGAGGACGCTCACAAAAGTGACTTTTGACACTTTTCTAGTAATTAGTGAGAGAGTGGATGTGGGTAAAAGACTCTTAAGAAGGAGAGGAGAGGGGGAACCTGGAAAGGTGTGTAATCCTTCCAGAGCAAAGATCTAAATTACCAAACTTGCTTTAATTTGGGGGGGGAGGGGGAAGTGGGAAAGCAGAGGAAGGGCTGGGTGGGGCGTGGGGTCTTCAGGCCATTCTGGGCTGTGGGTCGGTGGCTTGGGGGACTGCTCCCTACCCCTGGTTCTGGCAGAGCTGGGGCTAATGGGGACCTGCTCCCGCTTGGGCGTGCTGCTTCAAAGGGTGGCATACCCTGAAACGGAAGGTTCTTGCTGCTGTCTGGCCCTGGATGGCCGTTCTTAGTGGAGTTGTTGTTCACTGTTTGAATTTCTACCAGCAGCAGAGGAGATGTGTTTTGCATGACGAGGGCTATTTGCTTTGATAGGGGCTTGTTGCTCCGCTTGTGTGTGTTCGCAGGGCCACAGTTTGCTACTGAAAGTTGAGCCACCAACACAGCACCAAGGCCCGGCACTAGCCCATGGCCAGCGGCAACAAGCACAGCTCTGTGGGCAACCACTGCAGGCCAGTCACCCTGGGCCAAAACCCACATTTACCCACCCCAAAGTGGCATTTCCCGGGCCAAAACCCGCATTTATCTGCAGCCTGCTCTGGCAGGGGGTTGGACTAGATGATCTCTGGAGGTCCCTTCCAACCCCATAGCATTCTGTGCGATTCTGTGCGATTCTGTGCGATTCTGTGCGATTCTGTGCGATTCTGTGCGATTCTGTGCGATTCTGTGCGATTCTGTGCGATTCTGTGATTTGACTTTTTGTTGCTGCCACTTCCAGCTCTTCTGTTCTATCTTTTCCTGTTGTCTGAACCCAAAAGATGAATATTATTAATTTTTTTCTAGATTTTATTTAGCACTTTCCAGGTAACAATGCTTTTGCTAAAATTGTCTACTACCTCTGGGGGTAAGAGCTTTGGGAATGCTGTGGGAATGTCAAAACCCCAAGTTTAGCACCACTGACCAGTCCTTTGAGCTACAGCTTGAGATGCCAGAGGAAGCGATGCTCCTCTAGCCTCTGTCCCCTGCCTGTCGGACCAGGCTGGTGAACGGGTGGAGGTGCTGCTGCTGCTGCACCCGGCTGCTGCTGAAAAGGCACTTGCCTTTGGCAGTGCTCAGGACCTGTCCCTCTGCAGTGGGACTCGCACAAGTGGGGCGATGGACCTTGGGCTTTGCCTGTTGCGATGGAAGAAAGATGGGATGGTGAAATCGGTGGGAGGACTCGGGAGATGCATACAATTCAGAAGCCTGCACTAAAGAAAGGAAAAGTCATTACTGTTGTGCCCTCCTGTTGTTACTGTTATTGCTGTGGATGCAAAAGGATGGAGACTGTGGGCAATAATTTAAGGTTTTATGCAAATTACAAGCATATCCTGCGTGCTGAACTATGTGCATTGCTCTGTTCATTGTAAATCCACAGATCCAAATCCTGGCTCTTTTTCCCATCCCCTCTGGGTGCCTGCAGCTCCTTCCCAATGTGCTGTTGGGCCCTCAGGAGACAGCAGGGTGATGTTCTCCATCGCTCTGCTTGGCACCAGCCCCTCCCTGGACGGAGGGCGCAGGAGCTGAAGCGGGCAGTATGCCGGCAGGCGTTGCGTACCCATCCCTGGGGGGCCATTGCTCTGCAATCCTGGCTCTGCCTTATCGGTCTTCTCCTTTGGCTGAGCCTTGCTCAGGGCAAATCCCAGAAATGTCATCAATTTACCCAAACAGGAATCGCAGCCACACCAATGTAGGGAGTTGGTTTCCTCTCCGCTCCTGGCAATTCTACCTCCTGATGCAAATTTTCTGCCCTCCTTGTGTCTCCCTCCAGGGTCGGATCTGCAGGTGTGTATCCCGAAGGGCTCCACGTGCTGCTCCAGGAAGATGGAGGAGAAGTACCAGGCAACAGCCCGCCTGAACATGGAGCAGGTCCTGCAGTCTGCCAGCATGGAGCTGAAGTTCCTCATCATCCAGAACGCTGCCATCTTCCAAGGTGGGTGCTGGGGGTGGTCCAGGCACACGGCTGGAGAAGGTGCTTCTGCTCCTCTTCCTCAGCAATCAGAAGTGCAGGCGGCTGGAAGCTTTCCATTTACCTTTTCTCCCCCCCATATGTTTGTATATCTTATACATGCTTATTTATGATAAATAATACACCTGGTTTGGTATATGGCTGCTCTGCAGGGTTTGCCCTAAATATTCCTTTAGCTGAAACAGCAAATGTAAATTTAAAGACTACACCTCTTCAAGTGCGAATTTAAAAATTAATGAAAATCCCACTTCTCCAAGAATTAAAATATCTGTGCAAGTACCATCTTGTGTGGTTCTGCCAGTCCCAAGCCCCATGGTTGCAGCAATGTGATCTGCTTGCAAACCCGCTGTACTGCTTGGTAAGCATCTGAGGAATGTGTGTGTATTGATTATTGTTACTCACCACAAAACAAAGTTGGTAATTCCACGTGAAGGTGGGTCAAGGCTGCCTCAATCCCCTCCTGCTTGCCACGGGGTGTTTGAGTGCTTGGTGGCAGCTCTCTTCTTATTCTAATGGTAATGTCATGTATTGTCTTCTTAGCAAAACTGTCCTTTCACAAATATATTTTCTCCTGTGGATACGCACCAGTTTGTCACTTAAATCTGCAGTCATTTGTTTTTTTTAGGGCCTTTGCACAAGCAAAACTTATTCCATCCATGGTTAATGTGTGGTGAGATGTTTGCTTGTTTGTTGAGTGCTCTCATATTGAGGTTCCATCGTTCTGTATTAATGGCATTTTTGCCTATATTTAAAAAAGAAAGCATGAGCAATCAAGTGGGTTTTTTTTCCCTTGATGCTGATATTTTTGCAGAATAATTGATTTATTTTTGTTCATGCCTCACTAACAGCAAGACCCAAAGCTTGCTGAAGCCTGTGAGATCATGGCAAAGCTCTGCTCCGTTCCACAACTGACTGATGAAGCCTAATGGATTGTTTTTCTCATTGTAAGATCAAATAAATTGCTGAGGAGGTAACAGCATATTTTTTTTTTTTTCCCAGTACTACTTAATGCAGTGACCATTAAACAGAATAGAGTGAAACTAATGAGGGATTGGTTTCCTAGGCATTGGAAGTGTGGTCTAGCTTCAGAAATGGTGAATAACCTGGCCGGAATACAAAGTGTATACCTCCTCCCCTACCATTTGACAAAAATGTAACACCAGAGTTGTAGGGCTAACTTCTTTTTTTTTAGTTTCTTTTCTTTTTTTGGCCATGATTTCCATCCTGGCTGTGAGAGCCTCTTCCCTGTGGAGGGGTTTTGGAGCTGATGTTACTCTGAAAAGCCTTGGTACACTGAATTGCTATTCTTCTTGGTGGTGGGGAAGAAAAGCATTTATATTGAATAATCCCTGACCACATCTGCTTATAAAAAAAAAAAAAATCATGACTAATTTTAAAGGTCTTTTGCAATCCCAGTGTAGAAGAGGAATTCCTAGCTGGAACCATTGGGAAGCTCACTCTAATTAGTTCATATAAAGCATTTCACACTTGGAAGGCCAATTCGTTAGACTTTGAAAATTGTGTAGTTTTGTTGTCTTTAAATATAGTCTCAAAGTCTGTAGAAGAACACTTTTATTTTTTAATAGGCAGATCTTCTGATTGCTGCTGGTTTAAGACTGTTTTGATGGCTGCAGTGCCAGGGGCTGTTCCAGCTATAGAAATTGTGCACGAGCCCAACAGCACCAGTGCTGTTCAACATCTTTGTCGGAGACATGGACAGTGAGATAGAGTGCACCCTCAGCAAGTTTGCTGATGACACCAAGCTCGGTGGCGCGGTCGACACGCTGGAGGGAAGGGATGCCATCCAGAGGGACCTGGACAGGCTGGAGAGATGGGCTCGTGCAAACCACATGAAGTTCAACCAGGCCAAGTGCAAGGTCCTGCACCTGGGACATGGCAATCCCAGGCACAAATACAGGTTGGGCAGAGAATGGCTGGAGAGCAGCCGTGAGGAGAAGGACTTGGGGGTGTTGGTGGATGAGAAGCTGAACGTGAGCTGGCAATGTGCACTGGCAGCCCAGAAAGCCAACCCCATCCTGGGCTGCATCAAGAGGAGTGTGGCCAGCAGGTCACGGGAGGTGATTCTACCCCTCTACTCTGCGCTCGTGAGACCCCACCTGGAGTCCTGTGTCCAGCTTAGGAGTCCTCAACACAGGAAGGACATGGACCTGTTGGAGTGGGTCCAGTGGAGGGCCATGAAGGTGATCAGAGGGCTGGAGCACCTGTCCTATGAAGACAGGCTGAGAGAGCTGGGGTGGTTCAGCCTGGAGAAGAGAAGGCTCCGGGGAGACCTCATAGCAGCCTTCCAATATCTGAAGGGAGCCTCCAGGAGAGCCGGAGAGGGACTCTTTGTCAGGAGATGTAGTGACAGGACAAGGGGTAATGGTTTTAAATTGGAAGAGGGGAGATTTAGATTAGATATTAGGAGGAAGTTCTTTCCTGTGAGGGTGGTGAAGCACTGGAACAGGTTGCCCGGGGAAGTTGTGGCTGCCCCATCCCTGGAAGTGTTCAAGGCCAGGCTGGATGGGGCTTTGAGCAACCTGCTCTATTGGAGGTGTCCCTGCCCATGGCAGGGGGGTTGGAACTAGATGATCTTTAAGGTCCCTTCCAACTCTAACCATTCTATGATTCTATGATATGGTGCTCTGATTTCTTCTTACTTGGCACTGCTCATGCCAGGGGACAGGCTTCTCTGCCAAGACATCACGAGGGGAGCTGGCACTGGGGGGTAGAGTCTCAAATCAAACCCCTCTGGGATGGTGTTGTGCTCGGGCAGCTGGTTGCAGGAAGCTTGCTGCAGCCCTGGCACAGCCGGGGAGCGCAGGGTGCCTGTCGCAGGGGTGCTCCTGGGGATGCTGGAGTGGTCAGAGACAGCCGTCCGAGCCCCTGTGGGTCCCCGAGCATCTCCTGCATGTCCTGCTCTTGTGTGGTGGCTCCAGGCAAAGCTGGGGACAGATGAAGCTTCAGGAATTGGGACTGTAGGAGTGGGATGGGTCAAAGCATCTCCAGGTTTGCTCTGGCAGGGGAGAAAGCTCTCCGCAGGTGTCTTGCCTTGGGTGGGACCCCAGTGTCTGCTGGGCATCCTGCACAGAGGACGGGTAAATGCACTGCTCTCTGGAGCAGGGTGATATGTTGGTATGGAAACATATCCGAACCACTCATATTAAAACCCCAAATGTGGAATCCCTCAGTTAATTTTAATATTTTTAGCCTGGCATCTAGAGGGACTGCTAGCCTGACAAACAAAATCTCACCCAGTTGTTATTATTTTGCACCAAATTTAATTTCTTCCTGCTGAAGCTAGAGTAGCATTTCTGCTGATAAAGATCAAGGGAAATTGTCTGGCATTTACAGAAAATCTCATCCAGGCCTATCTGTTACAATGTTCACTTAGCAAAGTTTATTAGATTATTAGTTTTAGACCCTTGGGCTTTTTCTTTATTGCAGTTAAGAAAGAAAAATCCCAACTAAAAAAAATTCCTCTCTTCACTAAACTTAAATGGTACAATTAGCTCCTGGTCTTATCTCACAGGCATTTTTTAAAATTATGGAGATGATTTAAATAGTGATTTAATCCTTTGGAAACTTGCTGCGTTTGACAGTGTTAAAATGGATTGTAGCTGCCTCTGCTGCGGTCAAATCTTGCCCTAGAATTTCTTTGGGGGCAGGTTTTTTTGCTTTCCTGTGGTGTATCTGTGCTGGTGTCTGCCCCTGTGTGCACCCTCCCAAGTTCAAATTCCCGGCCCATGGCAGCTCCGTGGCGTGCTGGGAAGCTGGGCTCAACCATGTGGCTTCAAAACTTGCTGATATGTCTCTCTGCAAGGAATGTTGAGTATGGCTCTGGGGTTGTCACCAAGCTAACTGGCGAGTTAGTGCCACTAGCCTGCTGGGGCAGACAGCGAGAGCCCTGCCTGCAGTTTGCTTTCTCCCTTCTCTTTCTCCTGATCTTAGATCTTTTTTTTTTTTGGTGGGGGGTTTCTGGCCCTGTTGCTACCTATTAAAACACCAGAAAAAGCCCTCAACAAACCCTACTGATTTCCTAAATATTACATCTGAATCTCTCAGCTTTGTGAAAGGTAAACTTGAACAGGAAAATACCAGGGTTGTTCTTGGTTGTGTGGTTTGGTGTGTGTGTTTCTGTTGGTTTTTTTTTTTTTATCCTTCCCTCCACTGAAGAGCTCTGTTCCCCGCGGTTGGGTTGTGTGCATGTTCATCAGCCTGATGCCTCCTGCTTCTGAAGTTTGGGAATTAGCTTTTGAGTGATCACTTAATTTCTTGTCCTGCGTCTTGGCCGTGTTGTGCTGAGGATAACAGAAAACTATAGCTTTAGCAGTTGTTCAGATACAGTTTTCATGGTACACTCCTGGTTCTTTGTCCAAGGGGAAAGGTTGCAACACAATTAAGCAGAGAAGGACCCTCTAAGGGAAGCGGAGCATCCACACCCGTTGCTTTGCATAGGACTTGCTGGAGAGCTGGGCAGAGAAGAACCTAATGAGGTTCAACAAGGGCAAGTGTAGGGTCCTGCACCTGGGGAGGAAGAACCCCAGGCACCAATACAGGTTAGGGGTGGACCTGCTGGAAAGCACTTCTGAGGAGAAGGATCTGGGGGTCCTGGTGGATAGCAAACTATCCATGAGCCAGCAATGTGCCCTTGTGGCCAAGAGGGCCAATGGGATCCTGGGCTGCGTAGGGAAGAGTGTGGCCAGTAGGTGGAGGGAGGTCATCCTCCCCCTCTGCTCTGCCCTGGTGAGGCCACAACTGGAATACTGCATCCAGTTCTGGTCTCCCCAATTCAAGAGGGACAGGGAACTACTGGAAAGAGTCCAGTGAAGGGCAACGAGGATGATTCAAGGATTGGAGCATCTCCCTTATGAAGAAGGGCTGAGAGAGCTGGGACTCTTTAGCCTGGAGAAGAGAAGGCTGAGGGGAGACCTTATCAATGTTTATAAGTATCTAAAGGGTGGGTTGAGGGAGGATGGAGCCGGACTCTTTTCAGTGGTTCCCAGTGACAGGACGAGGGGCAACGGGCACAAGCTGGAACATGGGAAGTTCCATTCAAATATGAAGAACAACTTCTTTCCGGTGAGGGTGGCAGAGCCCTGGAACAGGCTGCCCAGGGAGGTGGTGGAGTCCCCTTCTCTGGAGATCTTCAAGCTCCACCTGGATGCTGTCCTGAGTGATGTGCTCTGGGCAACCCTGCTTTAGCAGGGGAGTTGGACTAGGTGATCTCTAGAGGTTCCTTCCAACTCTGACAATTCTGTGATTCCGTAATCTCCCCCCCCAGCAGTGTGAAGCACAGGGATGGGAGAGCTGACTCCGAGCGGCTGCTTCTGCAGCAGCAATGCAGTGTGCTCCCGGAGCAAGTTGTGTTCATTAATTTAAGGGATTGCTCATATAAGCTCGCAGCAGGATCTGGTGTTGCCCTTCTGCAGCCTAATGTTAGTCAAATCCCAGGATGGCTTTTGTGCAGTGCAACCATGGAGCGTGTTGGTGGCCTCTCTGTGATCTCCTGGTGGTGGTGAGGCTGCTGGAGCCAGCAGGGTAGCGGTGGTGTAAATCTGGAGATGCACCATATGCCTCTCTTCGATCCTGAATCGAGCTGCCTGGGCACAAGGCTGGCTTCCACCCGTTTCCCAAATAGCTCCTGTGGGGCTGCAGAGCTGTTGGGACTTGGCTGGAAATGTGGGGGATGCGCTCATGCCTTCCCAGCAACTACCTGGAATGGGAAATTGGCTGGGATGCTGCAGCTGAATCCCCCTTGGTGAAAGCCTGGAGGCTTGAATGAAGACCTGATCTGTTGCCTCTCAAAGGCAGTGGGGTGTAACCCTCTGCGAACAGCAGCTGGGAGACACGAGAGCTCTGTTGGGGAGCTTGCAGGGGCTGTGGAGATTTGAGGGACTTTTGGGATGTGTGCTTCAGAGTAGTTTCTAGGAAGACCGTGATAAGTCATTGCGGATAAACCTGCCCGTACATGTATAGTATTCTCTTATTTGTGGGAGATTCCTGTTTCTTTTCCCCTCCAGAGCCGAGCCCCCGGTGGCTCTGATGGAGCGGGTGGTGTGAGGGGGAACGTTGATTCATCTCCCCTTGTGTGCTGCGGTAGGATGGAGACAGAGCTGTAACTCTCAGCCCTACCAGGCGGCTCTGAAGGCTGTAAATCCTCCATTAGGCATAAATGCAGCCATTTTGGTTATTTATAGTTAGTTACGCTATCCATTCATATCTGTCAGGAATGAAGGCGGCTTTGACATTGCAAGCTTCTATCAGGTTATCTTTAATCAGTTTAGAGGCACCTAAGCCACAAATATATCAAGTAGCCGATCCTAATGTCGAAGTCCTCTAAAGTATGACTGAATTATTTATTTTGTTATGATGAAAACGTCTGAGCTTTATTGGGTTTTCTTTGAAGAACTTGATTCTGCTTGAAGTCCTGAAGATAAAAGATCAGCGATTGTCTCTCCAAGTTTCTTAGTCCAAATCCTGCAAGGCTTTTCATTTTTCAAGAGCTGCTGTTACTACTTCAGAGTCAAGGTGAGGGAGTTGAGGTTTCTTTTATTCTATTAAAGAGGTTTAAGTATATAAAAAAACCCTTTTATCTTTACTAATTATGCCTTGTATGGGTAATCCAAGATGCTTCAATTAGGTGAGAAGAGATGGGCTGCGTGGTGGGAGCTGTTGTATGTTAATTGCCGAGAAGGGTCCACTGATACCAGCAGAGCTCGTTCGTGTCTTATCGTTTGGAGTATTTTAATACTCCAGTATCTTTAAACCAATTAAGTCTGATAATGCAGGAGGGTCTTTTAGGTGCTGGCAGTAGGAAGGGTTTAACACCGTGCTTTCTGAGGGACTCGGCTTTGGCCATGCTGCAGACTGCTGTCGCTTACAGGGAAGAAGGAAGCCATACGGAGCTAGCGGGAGACATCTCTAGCTTGAAAAGTTTAATAATTATTTCTGAATGTGTAAAGCAGGGGAGGTGAGAGGTGCTGGAAAGTCTTGGAGCTGACCCAGCCCTGCAGAAGGGAGGTACCCTGGGGACCAGCGGGACACAGTGGTGGTGGGTTGGGATGTCTCACCAGTGAGCAGGCTCAGACCATCCGCCAGGCTTCTTCCACAGCTTTTCTATGCAGGAGAAAAGTGATTATCATTAACTGAGTAAGTATAAATAAGTGTAAAGCCTCGACAGGTTTGAGAGGTGGGCTCGTGTGAACCTCATGAAGTTCAACCAGGCCAAGTGCAAGGTCCTGCACCTGGGACATGGCAATCCCAGGCACAAATACAGGTTGGGCGGAGAATGGCTGGAGAGCAGCCGTGAGGAGAAGGACTTGGGGGTGTTGGTGGATGAGAAGCTGAACGTGAGCTGGCAATGTGCACTGGCAGCCCAGAAAGCCAACCGCATCTTGGGCTGCATCCAAAGAAGTGTGGCCAGCAGGGCGAAGGGGGGGATTCTGCCCCTCTGCTCCGCTCTTGCAAGACCCCACCTGGAGCACTGTGTCCAGCTCTTGGAGTCCTCAGCACAGGAAGGACATGGACCTGTTGGAATGGGTCCAGCAGAGGAGATGCTGTGAGGGCTGGAGCCCCTCTCCTATGAGGACAGGCTGAGAGAGTTGGGGGGTTCAGCCTGGAGAAGAGAAGGCTTCGGGGAGACCTTAGGGCCCCTTCCAGTCCCTAAAGGGGCTCCAGGAGAGATGGGGAGGGACTCTTGATGAGGGAGGGGAGCCATAGGATGGGGAGGAAGGGTTTGACACTGAAAGAGGGAAGATTGAGATGAGATGTGGGGAAGAACTTCTTTGCTGTGAGGGTGGTGAGAGCCTGGCCCAGGTTGCCCAGAGAAGCTGTGGCTGCCCCATCCCTGGAGGGGTTCAAGGCCAGGTTGGAGGGGGCTTGGAGCAACCTGGTCTGGTGGGAGGTGTCCCTGCCCAGGGCAGGGGGTGGGACTGGATGATCTTTAAGGTCCCTTCCAACCCAAACCATTCTATGATTCTAAATGAAAGATTCTTACCAGTAGTCAAATGTGACACAAGTGGGGTGGTCAGCTTAACAGCCGCAGGTGTGTTGTGAAAAGTGCATGTGAAAATGTGAACTCTTGCTTGTGGGCCTATAAAATATTAAGCTGACATTTTAGAGTGGACTCAAAGAATGAATTAGGTTTTGGAAGAGAATATTAAAACTCTAATTAGACTTTACAAGGAAATAAGCACCACAAATAAATCTCTGTATCACCTTATTATTCCTGTTCCTTAATTATTCCTCTGCTAACAAAGTCTTGCTGCATCCCTCTCTGAGGCACCTGTCTCCACAGGGGCAGTTCTCAGCTCTTGAAAGCTTCTTGTTTTCTGGTTGGTTTAATTTTTTTTTTATTAATGTGTATTTAAAATAGGAATTGTCCCACTGGGTCAATTCAGTCCAGTTTTCTGCCTTTGTCAGTGGTTCCTGCCAGATATTTTGGATGCACAAAGTTTGTAGTGAAAGACTACAGTGATGATATCCCAGGTTGATAACTATGTTCTAAATCGATGATTACAGGTAGGTGGGCAGAGCTGTCTGGATAATGAGAGATCTTCGGTTGTCAGAATTGGTCTAGGGAGGTAATGTTTCCTTTCAAATAACCAGAACTTATTGTTCATAAATCACAGTTAATCTGTTTATTACACTGGCATACGAGGCTGGAAGTCTGGAGTGTGCCATAATGCTTAGCTTTAGGAGCAGAGCTGCAATAGTAGCAGCAGTTTCAAATGATTTGAAATTGGGGGATCAGCAAAATGCAGGAGTTCGTGGAAGCTCTGGGCATTAAAAATGACTGCTGAGGATTGATGAGTTTCTTTAACAAATTGTAAAATCCATCATGCAGGAGTTAGGGCATGAAACTGCCCTCCTGAGCCACATAAACCACGGGTTTGGAAGCATTGCATGACAGTGCACGCTACCGGGAAGGGAGACTTTGAAAGATGCTCGGGTTTGCTTTTGTTTCTTCCTCTTGCTGCCTGGCCTTTCAATCCCAGCACGGCGCTGGCATGTGGCTGGCCAGGCTCTGGGCATACTGGTTGGGGGCTCCTCCCCGGGGGAGTCTTTTGGTGTTCTGCTCTCTGAGGAAAGGCTGGGAGACCTGGAGCTGTTCAGCCTGGAGAAGAGCAGACTGAGAGGGGACCTCATCAACGCTGAGCAATAGCTAAAGGGTGAGGGGTAAGAGGATGGGGTCAGGCTCTTCTCAGTGGCGCCTGGAGACAGGACAAGAGGTAACGGGCACAAATGGGAACATTCCATCTCAACATGAGGAAAAAATTCTTTCCTGTGAGGGTGGCAGAGCCCTGGAACAGGCTGCCCAGAGAGGGCGTGGAGTCTTCTTGTCTGGAGACATTCAAACCCCACTTGGATGTATTCCTCTCCAGCCTGCTCTGGCAGGGGGTTGGACTTAATGATCTCTAGAGGTCCCTTCCAACACCTGCCATTCTGTGATTCCCCTGCTTCAGTCTATATCAGAGTGGTCGCATTTCCCCTGATCTTCTAAAGTCCTGGCACATCTCAGACAGCTTTGCACAGCCCTCGCTCCCAGCTGATGGAGAGCTCAGCATGCCACCTCGGGTGCCTCCTTGCAGGAGTTTGCTCGCTGGCTTTTGCTGCTGTTTCCCTGCATGCCCATTTTGAGCTCTGCAATATGCCCCCACATGGACAGCCTCTCATGCTCCCACCAGCACTTCCATGTGGAGGTGGTCCCTGAGTTGAGTAGCCATAGACTGGCTCCATCGTGCCCAGCAGTGACTCCCTGGCACATCTGTGGAGGAGTGAAGTGTGTGCAGTGGGAGATGTCCCTGGCCCCTGGTTTTGGGGTCTTTGGGGCTTGAATGGTGCAGCCATAGGGAATTTTGTGTGGTTGAGATCCCTTTCCTCTGTCCTGCCTCTCTTTGTTTTTTCCCCTACAACTAAATACTGCTGATGCCCTTCCCCTCATCAGTGAAATGAAGCTTGGAGGTTAATAAGGGGCTTTTTGAACTGCCTACATGCTGCTTCAGCAGTTTTTAAACATTGTGCTTGGTGTCTGGACTTAATGGTCCCTAATTCAGAGAGTGTGGAGGAATTTCTGGATACCCGTGGGCCTTTCTTCAGCTGCTGGGATACTGTCCCCTGCCATCTGCTTTTCTGCTGTGAAAGGGGATGGTGCTCCTCTGCTTCCAAGGGGTGTAGGGAGGCATTGCCTGTGGGCACCAGGAGCTGCTGCCTGGGCAGGGCTCTGGCAGATGCTGCACCTCTGGTGCCCGTGGTGCTCTGCCTCTGTAGGAAACGTGGACCTTTGGGCTGGGGAGGTGTCTGGAGGAGCATGATGGCTGAGATGCCTGCGGGGTTTCCTGCACCTCCTCCACGTCTGTGTCCCTGTGTAGTACAGCGTGGTGGTGCTGCCTCCATCTCCTCCATTCTCAAGCCCTGCTGGCAACACATGATCCTCTGCCTGCCTTCCCTGTTGGAGTGTGAATTGTGAGATAACCAGGGAGCCAGAGCTCCTGTGCTCCTTCGAGTCTTCTGCTTCTACAAGTGGGCTGTTTTCTGTAATTACCTTTTGAGCTGCAAGTTATCATCTTTTGATAGTTCAAGTACTAACATTCTTAAAACGCCTCCTAATGCTATAAAGCAGTCAAACTACGTCTTTCCTAGCTTGTAGTAGGATGATATGTGATGTTACCCTTGGATGTGGTGTTTATAGAACTGCTTGGTGCTGTTATGCTATTTTTTTTTTTCCTTTGTAATTCCAGTACAGAAATGGGCACAACGGCATCTTCCATCTCTTGGCCTGAAAGGGTAAATAGGGGTATTCTCATTGCGCAAAGCGCTTAAAATGTAAACCTGAGCTAGTTGGCATTTGCTGGGGGGGACAGGGAGGAGAAGCCAATGCTCAGCAATAAAGGCAGGGACTGTCTCTGTAAAGCAAACATTTCGCTTGCTTGTCGTCTACTTTACTTTTAAAGTGGCAATAAGATATGGCGATAAAATGGCCAATGGCACATTTCATCTGAGGGAAATGAACTCTTGCTGAGCCAGTTAAACTGTCAATACTCTGTGGTTTCACGTTCCCTCCAGCAGACTGGGTCACCTCAGGTGTGTTACTCACTCTGACTTCACCACTTGATGTGAAATCAATTTTAGCAATTTATAATCTTTCATTTTACTGTGAAAGTATATTAATTTGTGAAAAACACCACTCAAATGGTGAGGGCAGATGAGATCTTTCTACATGAGTGTGTACAGCTGGCAGTGCCCCTTGGATTATCTGGCATGTAGAAGCCTGTGTAACTTCTGGATGTGCTGGAGGCACCGACAATCCAGTTCTTGAGCTTTGGGCTTTATCCTTAAAATGTTCTGAAATTGTAGGAGGACATTGTTCTGGGTGACCTCATTGCATGCTGGATGGATGTCGTTTCCATGAGGTAGGTTTTGTTTTGGCAACTTCTTGGATGTTCTGTGGCTTTATGGGCTATTGGTGGATACTTGACGCACCTCAGAGCGGTGGTGTCCCTGTGGTGGTCCTTTCTGTGCTCTACCAAGCAGAGTGTGCCAAGAGGTCTGCTCATCTTTGAAGGGTCTTGGTAGCTTTATGGGTTCAGACAGCAAGGATGAGCACCAACGTAGTGTTTCTTCACAAATGTAGTGAACTGAACTGTGTTTAAAAAAATTTCATCTTCCTCTTAAAATTAAATCTCATTTTCAGAAGCTCTGTGGGTGTAGAGAGATGGTTGGATTGTTGCATGGTGGACATTTTTCAGCACACCAGGAGAGAGCTCACATCCTGTCTCCCTCTGCAAATGTGCTGAGTTCTGAAGTTGCTGGAAGGCTCTCCAGCCCTGTTTTCACCATGTAGCTGGTTTGATTGGCCCATGATGCAGTTTTTCCACCCAAATCAGCTGTGACCTGAGGGGTGAAGGAAGCCTCCTTGCATCAATGGGTAACTTGCCTGACATCAGCAGTGCTGGAAAAGGGAGAAAGCCCTGAGGGCATGCTCATGTAGGGGCAGACTTGCCTAGTGGAGAAGAAATGCCTCATTTTTAGGTTCCTAAAGGCTCCCTGCATGTCCTCTTTCTGTAAACTTGATTACACAGGCTGCTAGGAACCCAGGAGGTTTTGGCATGGCTGAGTTTGTGGGGGCTCTGCTGCAGTCTCCAGGTGACCTGGTGCTTCCCAAAGCTCTTGCCGTGGCTTCCAGCACACCCTTATACCTCCCTGTCCCCTCAGCCCCCATCAGGAGGGTTGGGTCCCACAGCAAAGTGAAGGGGTGAGCATGGCATTGCATAGTGGCACAAACAACTGGCTGGTGACCAGCAGCTGGGGCATGTTGAACCTGGCTGGTTGTTAAGGTCTTGCAACAGAGCCGAAGTGAGAGTCTCTGCTGTCTTCCTTGAGTATAGCTGGGAGACAGCATATGGGTTGGGGTATGCGGAGATTAAAAGCTAGGATTCACTATATGACAGGCTTGGCTAAAATAATGAGGCACCCTGGCTATAGCCTCCAGCTGTCCCTCCATGGTATTGCCAACCGGGGCACTTTTTGGGATGAAACATCAGTATGGGCTGCAAGGCCCGGAGTATGAGAGTCATAAAGCCACAGAATCGTCTAGCTTGGAAGGAAGAGACCTTTAAGATCATCAAGTCCAACCGTTAACCTAACACTGCCAAGTCCACGGCTAAACCATGCCCATCAGCACCACATGTCTTTTAAATACCTCCAGGGATGGTGACTCCACCACTTCCCTGGGCAGCCTGTTCCAAGGCTTGACAATCCTTTCCGTGAATAAATGTTTCCCAATATCCAACCTGAACCTCCCCTGGCACAACTTGAGGCTGTTTCCTCTTGTCCCATCACCTGTTCCTTGGGAGCAGAGACCGACCCCCCCCCGGCTACACCCTCCTTTCAGGGAGTTGTAGAGAGCGAGAAGGTCTCCCCTCAGCCTCCTTTTCTCCAGGCTAATCCATGTGAGTGTATGAGAAGCTTAGGTTTTGAAATTAAAGCTCTTGCCCGTTGGCTGCAGATGAACGTGACCCAAGAGCATCTTGGAGACAGATCCCACCAGGAGACTGGAAAGAGCCTCAACTCTTATTAATGTTTGGGAAGGGCTGGCATTGCTCCCCCCAGCTGAAAATAGCAATGCAATAGTTACTGTCCAGTTCTATTGCCGCCTTTGTGGTGGGCTTTTATTTTTAAAGCCAATAAGAAGATTAAACTCTTCTGACTTTGTGATAAACATAGGCCTAACAGGTTTTCCTTCTTACAGTGCACAATTCTGACGTTGGCAGGATGGTGACACCTTGGCATCCTTGAATCTTCCACTGCAAAGGCACAGAAAAATACATTGGGGTGTATTTTTGCCATAAGCTAAATATGTTTTGATGCTGGATCTGTAGTTGCTGCAGCATGCGCGTGGGCTGGATTCCTCTGTGGGGCTTTGGTGGTGCTGGATGGGGCCCATTAGTCCTGTGTCCGTGGGTCAGAGTTGGACAAGGGGGTCTGCACAGGAGATGAGTGAAAACTCTCCCGGGTGAAAGTAAATGCATTTCCATGACTAACGTATCTATGAATTAATACATCTTCTGTGACAGATGAAACCTAGCAAGTGCCACATATTTAATCTGCTAATATTTTTAAAAAATCTTAATTGGAAAAAAAAATAATCATTGGAATATGTGCTTGTGGGGGGAAAAAATAATCACATAAACCTGTTGGTTAGAAAGGGAAGATTAAAAAAAAAAACCCAGCCCTCTGGGACAAGGCAAAACAAACAGCAGTGTAGATCAATTGTAAACGAATTGTGTGGCTGATTAGCTCTTCCCAAATTTGTCATCTTCGAGTCAGAAAATCTATGATTGAGTGCCATAAAGAAGCAATTTTAAAAGCAATAGAGAACAGTAAGGCTGCCTCCAGGATTACAGCTCATAGCTTTGGAATTCACGGTCTTTGAAGGAAATTGGTGAATAACAGATCGCAGTAATGCAGTGTATTTGTATTGGTCAAATTCCTATTATGATTGCAGTGAAAAATGATGTCTTTTTTTTTTTTCTTTCAGGAAAGGAAATTATATAGGCCTAGTAATCCCTGTAAGGAGATTGGCTTACACCAAAAGGGGGAGAAAGAATGTGAAGGCTAATCAGATCAGTGCATGCTCTTGAACCTCTCTCATTAAAAAAAATAAAATCAAATTGCTACTGAATTTCCGAGGAATTATATTGAAGTGACACATGTGCTTTTACTGCCTTTTAATTACAAAATTACTTCAATCTGTTTGAGTTGCCCACGGAAGTGGGCTATCAACTGTTCTTAATTATTGGCTCATAAATTCCAAATACTTCTTGAAATGGATGAAAACAGTATCCTTGGTCCTTAGCTGGGTATGCCAGCCCAGATCAGTGAGAACTACCATCTGTACCAGAGAAATCTTCACTGGCTAATTTAGGTGCTCGGTTTGCCTCTGGACAAGGCTTTTAAGATCTGTTATTTATGCAGTTGTTTGTCAGGGGAGTGCTCGGTCTCTGATGTCTGGCTCCACAGCTGTGATTGACCTTCTTATGGGACCTTTGGGAATTATTATGTACCTAGTGACAGCTAGATGGAGGTCTCTGAGAGGGCCTGGGAAGGATTTTCACCCGTGGTGTGACGCATTGCCCCCCGAGGGCTGGGGATGCGCGGCTGGTGAACGGTTCTGCAGCTGAAGCCTCCTCTTGTGTAGAAAAGATATTAAAAAGAAATAATTAAATATAAAGTCTTGTCTAAAGAGAAAAATGACCAGGGGAATTCTGAATCTCTTGCACAGCATTTCTTATGATGGACATGTTTGCTGCAAGGAGGAGTTGGCTCCTGCTGTTAGTGCATCAGTAAGAAATGTTGAAAATGCATTCATTTTTTTTAATGTTTTTGGGGTTTGTGTTTTTTTGTGGTGTGTGGGTTTTGTTTTTTTTTTTTTTTGGCTGAGGGAATGGCAAGATCCCAGCACTGGGTGGTGGTCGTCTGCTCAGCCTCTGTTGGAGGGCAGAGGGTGTTCCTCCCTCTCTTCACAGAGGAGCTGTATGGGCTGGTTGGAGGAGGATTGACCATGGTTTGACCACCAGGCTGTGGGCAGCATGGTTCTGGCATGCGGGGCGCTGCAGCCAGCTCTGCCAAAGCACTGCCATGGGTGCATGTGAGCAATACGTGTGAGACTGACCCGCGGCTGTCCCGGGATTAGGCAGCGAGCTGGTTTTAGGGGAGATTAGGGGAAGGGATGGTTGCTCTTGCCTGTGGTCCTGCAGGAGGGTGGTGTGGCTACTCGGTGACCTGTGCAGAAACCAGAGGGACAACAGGAGGAGGACGACTGGCCGTTGGGATATGCTGAACACTGGGAGGCTTTGCAGGTGTTTAGTGTGTATATGAAGAGCCCGGCACCGCTCCTGGTCTGCTGTAGGTTCACATCTACCCAGCTGTGCTGCTATGGCAGCTCCCCTCTGGGGGTGGGACACAAGGTGGGGCTGAGCTTCACCCCTTGTCCGTGGGCTGGCACGGAGGGGAAAGTGCCCGTTGCAGTGGCTGTGGGGGGTGTCACGGGCTTATTGCCAGTTGTAATAAATGAAGAGAGTGCCTGCACGTAAATGGGTAGTCTTGAAAAGGGGGGAAAGGTCTGCCTTGAAGAGCACTCATGCTGATGTTGCCTTCGCTGTCCTTGGGAATGAGCTTTGTGATTTCTGAAGAAAGATTAAAGGTGCGTTTCCATACAGAATAGCTCTTCTCATCTGTGTTTGCTGAGAGATGGCACTTGTGTGTTGGAATTTGCAGCAGCTTTAAAGCTGGAGGTGATAAGCTGCTTTTCTCCCTCTCTTGCTTTGTTCACAGGCTGTTTGTTTAGATAACGGCCTGGAAATGATATTAGTAACCCTGTATGTCACATTTTGCTACCAGCAAAGAATAAGCAGTGCGTTTGACACTTGGGGAAATAGTTCATTTTCTAAGGGATGTGGTTCAGAATCTACTTCTTGAACTAATGAACAGTGCAATGTTATTTTTTTTACTAGGCTGCTTAGATTTTTACCTTGAAGCTGCACTGTAAAGTGCACTGCATTACTAGCATTAAATAAAAGTAAATGCTTCACATCAAATGAGAAGGCAGTCTTTGAACTGGTGAGAGGTTGAAAACCATTTATTTCTCTGGCTTGTGACGCTTCACTGTGACATAAGCATGAAAAATAATTAGGCTCACTGGTAAGTAAATATTTGATCCTGAAATGCATCTTGAAGATACAGACCCGGGAGAAAGTAGCTTCTTCAGATGCACATTGATTCTCCTGGATTTGTCTCACACCAACAGCTAGATCGCGAAATTGGGTTCAGAAAACTACATCAGAGGAACATTATCGAGGGTGAAAATTTTATGAAGGTTAGGAACAGATCAGGCGGTCCCTGCAACCTCAATTTGGTTTCTTGTCCTGTGCGTTAGAACACAGCCTTTAATTACAGCATCAAGTGTATTTTTCCACAAGGTTCTTGTGTAAGGGCACTAAATGAATGTCCCTTAATGAGGCATTTTCTCTCTCTTTCTTGTTTGATACCTGATTCTTAATAAGGTCAAATGACGCTTAAGGACAGAATTCTTCAAAACTTTCACTTGCGTGTGAACCCTTTATTTTCATGCTGGTTCTTGATGTTCAACTCTGAGTAGTAGCATGTTTATTCTACGGATAGAAAAGCTGAAATTCAGAAGGAGCCTGATTGAGACCTATTTTGGCTGCATTCATGGTACTGTAGCAATGAGTATTCAAGATGTAGGTCTTGGGTTTGGGTACAGCCTCTTTAGTTATCTCTGGCTTTCTACGCTCCACACCTTTCCACTCATGGAGCTGGCAAAGCAAGCTGGAGGAGCAGCGTCTGATTCCCAAGTACTTCCATTTTCCCTTTAAGTTAATAAAACAGAGCAATAATGCACCAAAACCTGGGCTCTCTTTTAAAAAGCAGAAGATTTTAAGGTTGAAAACTGAAAAAAAATCAACTCTTATTCTCCCTCCCCCTCAAAGTTGGATCTGGGTACGTTCTTTCAGATAGAGCAAAAAACCCTCAAACTCAACCGTACCCCCAAACTGTTGCAAAAAGGTTCATGTTTATACAGACTTTCACAAAATCCTGACAAAAGTCGAGTTCTGTGTCAAAGTCTGGGAAATGCTTCAGTTAATTAAAGAAAAGGTCAGCAGGATTTTTATTTTTTTGTACTGTAGGCACAAAAATAATAATAAAAAAAAAAGATAAATCTTTCTCCTCTGCCTTGTTCTCAGAAGCAGTCGAACCATTTTGGCTGAAATTAAAATTTGCCTGAGGCAGACAAAAGGCATGCAAAGTTGCAATCCAGATGGTTAGAGCTTGGCAAAATTATAGGTAAGTAGGAATAGGGTCTAAAGATCAGAAGCATTAGGGAACTGTCATATGTAGGGCTACCAGCTCTGCCTATAATCTGTTATAATGTTTAATCTGAATGTCAGCTGCAGAAAGCTGTTGTGCTGTTCTGAAGTGTGATCATTCATTGGGAGATTTGGAAGGGCCTCAAAAGCTGTAGCTGAAGTCAGTTTGCAGGATGTGAGAGGGCTTTTTATCCTCTATATGTGTGATGTTGGGAGCGTGTCACCTCCTAACAGCTGGAGCTGCGTGAGGAGTCCCTGCTGTGGCTGTGCAGAACCTTCTCAAGTGGCTGTGTCGCTGTTGTACTCTTCCTGTAATCACTCCTTGTGATAGATGAACATAAAAAAATCCTGATCGTAAACAAATCCTTCATAGGTTTGAGGATGTTACTGGTTCGCCAATGCATTCATAATGAAGATTTTTTTGTTCTGATCCTGCCTTTTTTTTTTTTTATTCCTGTTTGCAATGTTGCGGGAGTCGGTGTGAGCAAATTAAAGCATGTGTGGATATTCTTGCATGGAAGGCATTTCAGTACCATTTTTTAAACTCCTTGGGGACTAATCCAGCACTTAGAACTTAGTTTATGGGCTGAGAAATGATCACCTGTACAAGGACTTGACTCTAAACGCTATGAATGTGCCAGAAAATGGTCAGATTTCCTTAATGTCCTCAGAAGAGAGGAGGAGAAATGGAACAAGAGAAGAAAAATAATGCAGCTTTATCTGTAACAGGAGCTGAGCCTGTTTGAGGTGGCAGGAGCTGCAGAGAAGATGCTGCAGTGGCCCAAGTTGAGCCTGATGTCATCCTTTCAAGGATGAAGCGAATCCTGTGAGTGTCATTGCTGATCATGGTCCAAGGGGCAATAAAATAGTGGGAAGGCCACCAGCAGGCTGGAGCAAAGCTTCATTTTTAAGTTGTACTAAAACTACACTTTTGAGTTATTCTGGGTTGGAGCTAAACTGGCCTGTTAATGCCAGGTTTTGGTACTAAAACCAGCTATGGGTTAGCTACCCATAATGATGAAGTCAGGTCGTGACCCCAAACCCTTAGATCTTTAGGGCTGTAAAACTCTTGTGGAAGTGGGGTTGGTGTCTTCCGTGGCCAATGGCTGTTGTGTCCCAGCCTTTCTGCCAACGCTCTCCCTGGGAAGCAGAGAGATCTCCTCTTGTGTTTTTGTAAGAGGTCTGAATGTGCCCATAACTCACTGTGATGTACTTGAAGGCTCCAGGAGGAGCGTTTGTGTGTGTATTGGAGCTGAGGTGGCAGTAAAGCAGCGGCAGCTAAGCCGCTTGAGCTAAGCTAAGCTCAAGGGTAAAAGTGGACAGAAAACAGGACCCTTCATGTTATTTCTGAAGATGACTCCTCCTGCCTTGTCTTGGGTGATTCCCTGCAGGGAGGCTTAAGGGATCCCTCTGAGACAAAGAGAGTCAACGTAGCACTTTTCTTCCAAACTCTCGATAGATTATAATTTTGGGTTGGAGAAGGAATTTAAGACTGACTGGATCAAGTCTTGCCTTACCTGCTCTCCTCCAGGCTTTGCATGCCCCTTCTCCAAAACAGCATCCAGCTCTTCAGCCCACTCCCAAGGCGGAAACGCTTGGTTCCATGCTCTCTATATTTAAAATGTGTTTGTTTTTCTAACCTGCTAGTGGTTAAGGCTTCATTTAGCTCCTTGGCCCCCCTCCCTTCCTCGGCAGTGGTTGCTGGCTCCTCCTCACCATGTAGAGTGCCCCGTTTCCCTCTCCCGGAGTGAGATGGTTGAGGAGGTCATGGGGAATTAATAGGGAATCAGATCTCTGATTTTGTTTCTGCTTATGTACTCTGACATTTCTGACGTTTTCTGAAGTGTAAAATGTTTCAGAAGAAACAACAACTTGGCTTTTACTGAAAAATTAATTAGGTTGGCGCTTTCCCCTTTGCGGTGGGCTTTTGTCAGAGGACAAAGCCACGGACACTCAGGGGCAAGGCTGAGATGGTGAAAGGACAGCCGTGTAACATTAAAGAGAGAAAATCTACATTAAAGTAAAAAGATCTAATTAAATGTTGATTATCAGGTAACGATGTAAACTTTTCAGAAGGCATTACCTTCTGTGCACTTGGTGTATAGAGCTAATTTATACACCTAAGTTTATCTGCTTCATAAATTAGTCTGTCTTGTAATTACAGCTAATGGACTATGACTTTCTCTGCTCTTCAGTGGCATTCTCCGTTCCTCTGCAATGCACAGATACCCCGGTACAGCAAAGCACGTCCTGCTCTGATAAACTGAGTTACAGGTGAGGGAAAAGCAGCCAGGTTTTGTGTATGTGTGTACTTCTTAAGAGTTTTTGGAGATCTGGTTTGGTAAAAAGTACAAGGGGGAGGCAAAATACCAAAGGGCTGTCCTGTTGATGCTTCCTGACCTTTTCAGTGTTGGTTTTCTTTTTGTCCTTTGAAAGGAAGGGATCATCAGGAGCCTCGGTTTAGGGATAAGGAAATGATGATGTAGGTTCTTGTTGAAATCGAGGATTAGGGGCAGCTTGCCCACCTGAGTGGCAATGATTTGCCTTTGGGTTATAGATACACAGACAACTGTTCATACTCAGCCCTGGTACGGGGCAGTGGTGCTGTTGTGTCTGACCCCCTCTCCCTGGGGTTTGCAATCCAAGTGTAAAGCAGGTGACAGTGGTTGAGTATGGACAAAAAGGGGACGCAAAGAAACGGGTGTGATGATGAATGTGTGAAGAGCTGTGGTCTCAGCATCACAGCAAAAAAAAAAAAGGCACAGAAAGAAGTGGCTTTGTCCATGTTTCTGGTAGCCCTTCAGGTGTGGTGGAGCATGGGAGAAAATTAAGTAGGCAGCCAATATATCCAAATTTCTATTTTATTTCTTCAGACGGCCTTCAAAAAGAAATGGAGCTAGAATGTGGACTGATAACAAGAACGGAAAAAAAGAGTTATTATTCTACTTGGAGTTTGCTTGGCCATTAG
This sequence comes from Numenius arquata, assembly GCF_964106895.1. Lineage (NCBI taxonomy): Eukaryota > Metazoa > Chordata > Aves > Charadriiformes > Scolopacidae > Numenius > Numenius arquata. The sequence continues at coordinate 23,157,147 of NC_133580.1, read as the reverse complement.
TATTCTATTAATTTTTCGCCTGTTTCTAATGATATGAGGAACACTGGGTACACTTAAAAGGATGCACGTCATTAAAATGATATCTGACAACAGTTCTTTGCTTATGGTGCTTCTGATTGTTAATACAGATAAAATGTAAATGATCAGAATATAAAAGTTCCCTTTTGTCTTTCTAGTGTTTTCAGCTGCCTATTAAACAAATTATACAGGAAAGTGAGTAGCCTGTTACTTAGTACAGTGGTATCACCCAGATACTTTGAAATGCTTAATGGCATAAAATGAAGTGTCCTTGGTTTGTTTATTTTCCTACTGGTAATGACATTGTAGGCTAAGTCAGAGTGGGTCCTTCAAAATGCAGTTGCCTTGTCCTTACTACATAATCATATTTTTTATGCATTATGATATGGTCTTGCAGAGTATCATATCAGGTTTTTAATAAGCTTTTAAACTCCTGTAACATGGGGGTGGCTGTTCTATTGGGCTTAATTCTCCTTTACTGTAATGCAACACTGCATAGAAGTGTCCATGTCTTCATTTCGTTGTGTGGTGGTCTGTAGTGTAAAAGCCCGCAGAGGATGCCATGGGGGAATGGTGTCCTGCCCAGGACCTTATGGCATGTGCATTTGGCAGGTCTCTGTGGCCCAGCTGCAAGAGGTAAAGGGGAATAGTTCGGGGTGACATCTGTTTTCAGCCGTATGACTTTTTTCCAGTGCTTGCTGCTGCATGAGTCAGTCTGTTGCTTTTGCTTTCTCTGCCTCCTGTAATGTTACCACAGTCGCTCTTCACTGGCTCAGAGGAGGAGGTGGCAGCCATTCATTGTCTATGGAAGGGTGTAATGATAGGGACCATAATGGTTGCTGGCCAACACAATGCATGTTAATGGCACGTGTAGGTGCAACAGAACACTCCCAGCAGCTTTGCCTGTGACAACGGTTCTGCTGAAAGGTCCTCTGCGTGAAGGAGCTGTAGACTAGCTTGGTTGAGATGCAGTTAGTCACTACAGCTGCAAAAAATCATCAAATCATAGAATGGTTTGGGTTGGAAAGGGACCTTAAAGATCATCCAGTCCCACCCCCTGCCCTGGGCAGGGACACCTCCCACCAGACCAGGTTGCTCCAAGCCCCATCCAACCTGGCCTTGAACCCCTCCAGGGATGGGGCAGCCACAGCTTCTCTGGGCCAGGCTCTCACCACCCTCACAGTAAGGACTTTCTTCCCCAGATCTCATCTAACTCTCCTCTCTTTCAGTTTGAAGCTGTTACCCCTTGTCCTCTCGCTATATGCCCTTGTAAAAAGTCCCTCCCCATCTCTCCTGGAGCCCCTTTAGGGACTGGAAGGGGCCCTAAGGTCTCCCCGGAGCCTTCTCTTCTCCAGGCTGAACCCCCTCAACTCTCTCAGCCTGTCCTCACAGCAGAGGGGCTCCAGCCCTCCCAGCATCTCCATGGCCTCCTCTGGACCCGCTCCAACAGCTCCATGTCCTTCTGCTGAGGACTCCAGAGCTGGACACAGCACTGCAGGAGGGTCTTCCCAGAGTGGAGTAGAGAAATGGAGGTGTACATTTATTTGCCCGCCACTGGTCTTGCTCCTAAGCAGTCTGCACAAACTCCCAACACAATATTATTACTGTTGCAGGAGCTGACTAATTATTTAAAACCAAAGGTTAACAAATGATTATGGTGAGGGTTGTGTAATATGATTGCAGTAGCTGAATAATTAAAATTTTAAAAAAGCAGGTTAATGCATCTTGGATATGGTGCTTGGGGAGTAAGCAAGAATCTTGTTTTAATCACTTAATAGCAATTTAACAAGCAAGGCGGCGTAGCAGATTGAGCGGTGTGAGGCAGTGCAGTCTCGGTGGAGAATTCAGTTGGATTAAGATCAGTAAACAGGAGCTGGTTGGTGTTAGTGGGGGGCTGGAAACTCGGGGGGGTGGGTGCACCTCAACTGCCCCGTGTTGCTTGTAGGTGGGGCTGCAAAACTGGCTGTGTGTGATGGAGAAGGGCTGGGCAAAGACATGGAAACCGTGGATTTTCCAGCTGCCTCATGCAGCCCAAGAATAGATAGCGTCCGGCTGCATGAGGGCTGGTCCGAGACTCTTGCAGGAGGGTCTCACTGGAGAGCAGCACGCAGCCAACTGCGTTTCTGGGGGGAGAAGAACAAGTGTTGGAGGTGGAGGGCTGAGTCGGGGGCTTGCCAAAAATCTCTGCCTGGCAGTGGTTTGGAAAGCACAAAATGCTGCAACAGGGACTGGGGGCTCCAAAATGGGCTGCTGGGGAGCCTCAGCACCAGGCTGGTCCTCGGTCACAGACCAGGACAGCATTGGTCTTGCGTGTCCCCTTGGGCTGGCTGGAGGGGAGAACCCTGTGCAGATACCTCCTGTGGATGCGGTATGGGAATGAGCTTGTAGCTGCTTGTTGTCCAGAGCAGTGTGGTGGACCTCGGTCATCCATCTGCTGCTGTTTCCCTGCATCAGGATATTTTATGCATATTTGTGGCTGCCCTGGGGCGCTACCCAGACTTGCAACAAGATGGTTGTGTTGCAGGCCACTGGGATGAGTGGTGAAGAGCGTGGAATAGTAAGGAGGCAGGTTTGAGGTTTCCCTGTATAGAAAAGCGCCAGATTCTTCAAACTTGAAAATGTTGCCTTGAAAGGCCGTTCCCTGTCTCTCACAAGGCTATATTTGCCCTTTTTGATATGGTGTTTTTGCATGCACTTCCCTAAAGCGTGGATGTTTTCTTTGTGGAAAGAGAAACCCCCATCTGCTGTTGCGTTGTGAGCAGGGGCTTGGGCAGCTGTAATTGGTAGCTGTAAGGTCAGACGCTGGAGCTTTCTTCTGCTTCCATTTTGGTTCCTTCTATCAGGAAAACTGCAGAGATGCTCCTGGGTGCCCGGGACAGCTTTTTGGTATTCTCTTTCCATTCTAGTAAGGATTGAGTCCAAACGGTGATGGACACACACTCCTGATTGCCCTGTTGGAAAAAGCAATTTTGCATAGTATTCTGCACTGCAAGTCTTTTTCTTTTCTTTTTTTTTTTTTCCTTTTTTTTGGTGCTTTTTTGCTTTCCTGTGAAATGAGGTAAGCAATTGTTTTGTATTGACAGCTGGCTCCTAAATCAGCCACTCACTTGCCAGGCCAGGAGAGTGTGGAAATGCCCTATAAGCACTTTCATCTTTTGTGATCGTTTTAATTCAAGAATATTTAGAACCTCTTTGCACTGGTGCAAAGTGAAATAAAACCTGGTCTCTGACAGGTACCAAGACAGGCACAGGAGGAATCACTGCTCTGAGAGTCTGAGAAGGGGCTTTGCAGAGAAGCTGCTGCAGCCCCCAGGGAAGGGGGAGCACTGGCTTTTGGCTGTTAATTTCATTGTTTAAGGTCAGATTATGTTGATCTAAATCGTGCAGCTAATTCCATCAACAAGCAAGATTATTTACATAACAGATGGAATTTAATTTGGGTGCTGCTTCTCCTGCATCTCTCTCTGGTTTTGTATTTAGGTTACACCTGAAAAAATAAACCGATGTCCATGTTAGGAGGGAGTTTATTATGCTTACCTCGCTGGAGAGATGTTGAGCTGGGTATTTCCCTTACGGCAACTTTTTATTGGTGTTTTTATGGCCCTTGCTGTAGTTGCCATTCATCTTATTCAACTTCAGGGCTGGTCCTCCAGTTGCTCTGTTTCTTTGATTGCAGTGAAAGGAAACGGCTTCTTCTTCACATGGAGAATTGCTTTCTTTCGGCCTCCCTCCCCTGCTTGCCAAAGTCCTACCCACAGTTAAATCTGATGCCTTTGTAAATATTTTCAGTGTATAACACAGCAACAGTGACACTGTGTAAGAATACATGAAAAAAAATATCAGTTTGAGAGCTGGACAGGAAAATACCTGTTAGCTAAAAACATCTGTCTCCAGAGAAAGAGACTCCACCTCTCTGGGCAGCCTCTTCCAGGGCTCTGCCACCCTCACAGGAAAGAAGTGCCTCCTCGTGTTTAGGTGGAAGTTCTTATGTTCAAGTTTGTGCCCATTCCCTCTTGTCCTGTCACTGGGCACCACTGGAAAAAGACTGGCCCCATCCTCCTGACACCCACCCTTTAAGTATTTATAGGTGTTGATCAGATCCCTCCTCAGCCTTCTCTTCTCCACACTAAACAGACCCAAGTCCCTCAGCCTTTCCTTGCAAGAGAGATGCTCCAGGCCCCTCATCATCTTTGTAGCCCCCTGCTGTACCCTCTCCAGCAGTTCCCTGTCCTTCTGGAACTGGGGAGCCCAGAACTGGACCCAGTGCTCCAGATGGGGCCTCCCCAGGGCAGAGCAGAGTGGCAGGATGACCTCCTTCAACCTGCTGGCCACACTCTTCCTGATGCCCCCCAGGATGCCATTGGCCTTCTTGGCCACAAGGGCACATTGCTGGCTCATGGTCATCCTGGTGTCCACCAGGACTCCCAGGTCTTTCTCCTCAGAGCTGCTCTCCAGCAGGTCAGCCCCAACCTGTACTGGTCCATGGGGTTATTCCTCCCCAGGTGCAGCACCCTACACTTGCCCTTGTGTACATACAGTCTACAATGCAGTCTGAAGTCTACAATGCAGTAGATGTTTTTGCATTAATAGAAATTTCCTTAATCTTCCACCTTTTTGTGTTCTAGTTAGGACAGCTTGTTTTCTTGGTGCCTGCTCCCCTCTTCCTCCTCCTTACCCTAAAAAGGAGAAGAAAGAGGAAAAAAAACCCACAAATTTTTTGGGAAGTAGTTCGAATGGGTTTCTTGGGTCTAGGCATTCCCAATCCCTTTGGGTCTGTATTTCAAGACTACCAAAGGAAAGCATCACCCCTGGACCAGAGACATACGTCAGGAGAGCTGTCCCCAGGGAATGGGCTTCCCCATGGCAAACTGGTCACCTGCCCAAAACCCACGGTACTGGAGCTGCATAGGGTCTGAGAATCGCTGCTCTGTTCCCCGGGGGCAGGGTGGGGTGGGGGCGATGACATTTTCTTGTCTGTTTAGATTTCCAGGTAGGTAAGATGTTAAGTGGAACTAAACCAGCATTTGATGAGACTTTTTCTCTCTCTCTTGAGGCTGTTGTCTCTGGTGTTGTCTTTCTGCTGGAGCCCCACTAAGTGTTTAATGGGTGCACTGGCTTCTGAGATTACAAGCACTTTGCCGGAAACCCCATTTCGTATCCTGATATCCCCTGAGGGAAAGCAATGCTCAAGTGTTAAGAGACTGGATTCTGTTTCACCCGTCTCAGGTTATTATTACAAATCATATTATCTTAATGAAACTGGGATCCATGTCATAGAGAATCCGTTGTGTCGGCAAAAATTAAAGATGCATAGGAATTGTGATCGTGTTACCGTAATTGCCTCAGTGGTAACATTAATGCTTTTTCACTTCAGTTGCTCCTTGTTGATTGAACAACCCTTTTCTGTGGGCTATAAATCTCAGTGGCTCTACTAATAAAGAACTAAATAGTCTAATAATGTTCCCAAACGTAGCATTGCTTCACTGGTTTAGGGGACGGCATTCTTTTGTCCAAAGCCCAGTCCAACCTAGGAAGTGTGACCGCATCGTAGCTATACAGGCATCTACAACAGTGTCTGTGTTACTTAACTGCTTCTACGGGGGACAGGTCCAAAATTTAAAAAATCAGTATAGCTCCTAGTAGTAGAGAACTTTTAGTCATTTAAAGTGGGAGATGAAGAACACCAGTGAAATGCACGTGGAGGTGGTGCCCGTCTTGCCATGCATCCAACGCTTCTTAAAATGTTGGTTATTCAAATTGTTGAGAAAAAACACTTAAAAGTGTGTTTTGGGGTTTTGTTTTTGTTTGTTTCATAGCTGCGGTTAAAGATCTTATGAATGGTTTTTCTTGCAGCTATACCCAAAGTAAAGCCCCAAAGTGTTAGAGGCTGCCTTTTTAGCTGTCGCTTGAAGGGATCAAAAAGTGTTTAGTCATTTGGAATTGCTGGGTTTGTCAGATGGCTAAAGGACAGCTTCTTGGGGAATTGGAGAAATGAGACACTCGTACACGTAGCTGCTAGTACTATTTATTTTCGAATCCAATTGACATCAGCACCTACCAGCACTAAATATAGCAGTATCTATGGGGGTTTTTTGAAGTGGTGGTGTTTAAGTCTTGATCTTAAGTGTTTACCAATCCAGCCCCTTTCCTCGAAATGCAGCAGGAGTTGAGTCTCTCGGGAAATTAAGCAGAGAATTGCAGTGCTGCTGTTAGAGGCTGGCATTTGTATGGCGACAGGCACGTCGATCCTACAGTCGGTGAGATGTTTCGGGTGATGACTTTGCTGTCTGTGAGTTTAGACTACAGTAAATTATTGTTGCTATACCTGCCATGGAGCAGAAATCCTGACTGGGTATCCAAAACCCTGTTGGATTCAGGGACTCTGGTAAACTGAATTACTTTCATACTACTTTTTTTTTTTTTTCACATGGGCTAAAGAGTCAGTTGGGAGCCTGGTAGGGAGACGATTTTGGGACCTGCTAAGATGAGCTAAAAGTAGCAGATGCAGAAGAACGCTGTAAAAATCGTAATATATGACAGTGTGGTATGCTTTCCTTAGGCCAACAACATGGCAGTTAGTTAGTGCTGCTCCTTTCTCTGTGGAGATGGGCCCCAGCTGCGCTTCCTTGAACTCTGGTTCATCTCTGAGGTTCCCAGCTCGTTAATGGACTGTGAAACCCAGCTCCTCAAATTCTTCAAAAGTCTGAGTGTGACCTTTTGTGGCTTTTTCTTTGTGCCTGGAGGATGTAGCAGCTTCCCATGCTGCAGCAGAGCAGAAGAGAGCCGATGCTTTTCCAGGAAGCTTATCTGCAGGTTTGTAAGGTGCAGAGCATCAGCCGGGCTGAGATTCACAACTGGACTGGCATCTTCAGTCTGCTCAGTGGGATTTTTCCACGCTCTGAAATGTGTTTGTATTGCGAAGACAAAACTCTGGTAATGGACTTAACCACCCCTCCCCAGCCCCCTGAGCACGGAGAAGCAGGAGAGAGACCAACTGCTGTAAAAGCCTCCCTTTGGAGTGCTTTCTTTGCCACCTCGTTGCTATTCTGGCAATAGATGATAAACGAAGGGGGCTTAACTTTTAAGAGCTAATGTTAAGCTTCCACAACTGAGCAATGTGTTGCGAGCAGCTAAGCACAGCGAGCTGTCATGCCTGCATAACAAGGTTTTTGCTCTGACAAGGTTTTTCCTGCGACTTCAGGGCAGGCTGGCAGGAGCAGGGAGATCCAGGGGGAGTGGGGCTGGGTGAAATCTGTGCCGAGGGGTGCAAGGAGGCCGCCTGCAAGCAGCCAAAGCGCTGCAGGGGACTCACAAGATGCTCATAAAATGAGCATTTTTGTGCCTGATGCCTTTATTATTTTTTTTTTTCATAGCTAAGCTTCTGCTGCAGTATCCTTGAAGGAATCTATGTGCCTTTCCCTGCTTGCAGGTGAAGAGTGCTTGTATATATATGTGTGTGTGTATATATATATATATGGTATAGAGACACCAAATGTATCCCCTCACACTCCTCCTCCTGCCCAGCCTGCCAGCAGAAAATAAGTTAAAGCTTTGCAGATGTACCCAATGTTTCCATTCCCCATTCGGAGCTCTGGAAGCTGAAAAGCAGTACCTGGAGAAAACTTAGTGGAAAGACTGGGGAGGAAGCTTGGCTGGTCCAGTGAGGGCTGGTTTTGCTGTGTTGTTGTGGTTTTGGGGTTTTGTGGGGGGAGGTGGTGGAAGTTGATAAAACGCATAGGGAAATAAATTTCATGTATGTACTTGAAAATCCTTATTTTGTCTGCATTCCACTTACCTCCTAGATTTCTGTCAATTTGTGTTTTCTGATCTGATAAATGTCTTCGTTTGGTGTAAAACAACCTGAATATTCAAAAAGTGGTATTTTGATTAGCTAAACTATAGATTTGCTTTGACGTGTCATTTCTTTTGTTCTAAAATGCCCTGACAATTCATATCTGTGGCAGCCAAACAAGCAAATTTATGTACAAAGCTATTGTTCATTCCAAAAGTGTCACTGCTAAATGAGGCAGAGTTTAAGCATTTGATTCCCCCCCCCTGCTCTTTGCATGATGGGAGGTCCATTTCTCAATAATGAAAACAGTTTTCTTGCAAAATTCAATTAAAGGAAATATCAAACATAAATCAGAACTGAGCTCTCATTGAGTTTCCATATGTGCCTATCGCTGCAGTGATAATACTGGAAAAAAACATTCATTCTTCAAACTGTTCTTTTTGTCTCAATATTTATTTTTTTTCTGGAGGAAAAAAACTCCACATATAACAGCAATGAAAACCAGTTAGAGAAGTTTAGGGGGCTGCAAAGCCTGTCTGGATGATGCTGGGTCTCCCTGGCCCACAGATGCGATGTAGCAGGGTGGAGGGATCTGGAGGGGCTTTCTGGTGCCCCCACTACCGAGCAGCAAGCCTAAATTCACCTCTGTTGTTTCTGCTGGGCAGTTGTCCCTGTTGGCTCTCAAACTGGGAGGTGTGGAAACCTCTCCCAGGGCACACTGGGGCTCCTAGAAGCGCAAAGATTTTTTTTTTTAATTTTTTTTTAATTTTTTTTTTTTTTTTGTAAAAGCTATTTTCCTATCCTCAGGGCTGACTCCGGACCACACTTGTTCTCCAGGTGCTGGAGACTCCCATTGCCATGGCATGTTCGTGCCTTTCTAGGATCTCCAAAATTGCACATTTTTGTTTTGAGACATAATTTCAAGGAAGTGTTAATGTCTTTGAGAGACTGATCCATTTGAGTGAAATGGGAAAATGCTGGGGCTGTAACACCCTCCCTCAAGTCCTGATTTCTGAAAAGTCTTTGCTGCCAGAACAAATATCTTTTTTAAAAAGCCATTTTTTTTTTTTTTTAAGCTTAAAAAGCTGCTGGTGAAGCTCTTAGTGTGAAAATACTTTTTTCCTATGTTAGAATAAGATAATATAAATGGCTAACAAGGAAAGGTAGGCTAAAATAATCCAGATATATCTTGGAAAATCTATTTCAATTATGTTCTGTGTGCTTTTAGTGGAGACTATAAATTCTAAAGAATTAAGAGAGCCATAAAGATAAGTGTTATAGGAGAGTATGTCTCACATTTCACCTTCAGAAATTAAAATATTTGCTGTGAAATCAGACATTATAAGGGTCACTGCATTGCTTGTGGTCATTAATAGCAGGAGGTGACTGCTGGAAGAACTAAGGGAAACCACTTCCCATAACATGGAAATTAAATGTGCAATTTACTGAAAATTCCCTTCCTATGAAATGGCTTGCTGGTGCCAGACCATGTGCTGAAGGGGACTGCTTTATATTTCAAATTTGCATACAGACTGACCATCTAAGCTTGTCCGACTCGCATGAAATATTGATTAAATTAGCACAACGTGAGGTCATCGTTTTGTTTGTCCGGTGTTGCTGGGCTGTAAGGAAGACAAATGAGTTGTAACCGAGATGCTGGTGTTTGTGAGCGAGGGTACGCGGTGGCTCAGGGAACAGGTACCGCTTCACCGTACCCTCTACTCCTGCGTTGTGTCTCCAGGGGCTGGGGGGTAGGTGTCTGGTAAATGCTAGTCTGCTGCTCTTTAGATAAAATTTGTATGACGAGTAACAATTACTTTAGACGGCTACTGGCGTTGTTCTCCAAGCCACCCCCAGACTTCCACGTAACATTTTCCACCAAGAAGGACAATAAAACCAATGAGGCAGAGCATGCCTGGTTGCTGCCTCCTGGCTACAGGGGCGGGAGGGATGGTTGCGATGTAATAAATTGCATAATATTTCTAAATCACAGAATCATCACATGGGGTTGGAAGGGACCTCTGGAGATCATCTAGTCCAACCCCCTGCCAGAGCAGGTCCACCCAGAGCAGGTTGCACAGGAACGTGTCCAGGCGGGGTTTGAATGTCTCCAGAGAAGGAGACTCCACCACCTCCCTGGGCAGCCGCTTCCAGGGCTCTGCCACCCTCACAGGAAAGAAGTTCCCCCTCATGTTGAGATGGAACTTCTTATATTCAAGTTTGTGCCCGTTTCCTCTTGTCCTGTCACTGGGCACCACTGAAAAAAGACTGGCCCCATCCTTCTGACACCCACCCTTTAAGTATTTATAGGTGTTGATCAGATCCTCCCCTCAGTCTTCTCTTCTCCAGACTAAAAAGACCCAAGACCCAAATGTGAGAGTTAACGCTGTAGCTGACTTTGCTGGGCTTTGGGATGCTCCCTTTGGTGCTCGTCTTACTTGCCAATGGGTTTCTGTGGGTTCCCCCCCATGGGTGGGTGACCCTGTGCTGCCCCGCAGCTGTGGGTGCTCCTATGCTCTTGGTTTGACACTTTTTTTTTTTTTTTGTGTAAGGCTGGTGGTACCCCAGTTCACACCCTGTATCCTCATTTGTTCCCAGTCCCTCCCAATGGATCAGATAGTTCCTGGAGGGAGGGAGCAGAGGGGGCGCTTGCTGTGGGGTCTGTGTGCAAGCCAGCCTGCACCATTGAGCACTAGGGCTGCTTCTTTGGCTCAGATCACCCAGGATGAGCCATTTGTGTTTGGAGAAGCTATATAGAATTTAGCTCCAAAATTGTTTATTTTCCTTTTCTTTCCTATCCTACAAGCTTAAAAAAAAAAAAAAGCAACCTTCAGTGTATAAAGGCAGTGCAAACATTGTGTTGTCATGGCTCACATGACAGCTTTCTAATAACAAGCTTTTATTTCGGAGACCCTAAAGGTGTTGGCTGTATTGAGGTGGATTTCTAGGTCTTGACATTTCTGCCTTGTTTTGCACAAGGAGTGATACCCAGGAACGCATCCAGGATGCTCCAGTGACTTCCTTGCAGTGAATGATGTGGTCCCTGGGGGCTGCTGGGCAACAGTTGGGCTGATGGATGAGCAGCTTGGCCCCAGGAGTCACACGCTACTATGGACTGGTCACCAAATACAACTGTTAAGCATCGTGCTGGTGGTTCCCGGGAGGTGGAAGCTCAGCCTACTCCTCACTGTGCTTTTCCGGGGAGGGGAGGAAGGAAGAGATGCAGGAGGAAGAATCAACTTTTTCACTTAAACTGTATTTTGCTTTTGCATCATGTGTCTTGTGTTAACTTAAATACTAGAATTATTTTTTGTAGATCTCTGCTTGTGGCTGACTTGCTCATGGGCTGGTCTGCAAATACATACTGATTTTTTTTTTTTTTTTTTTTGCCTGGTGGGGTAGTCTGGTCTCAGCAGTGATCCTTTGGAGTTGCTAGCCTCTGGATTCCCCATCCCTTACACCACTAGACCCATCATGTAGCTTCTTGTTCAAGGAGTGAGACTTGAAAAGTGTTTCTGATGTCTCCATTTTTTTTTTTCTTTTTCTATTTTCTCCCTAATGGCTATTAAAAACAAAGCTGCTAGGGATGAGTTGTTTAAAGAAGGAAAAAGCATGTGTTTCTGATCTGGGGCAAAGAAGCATCTGTTTAACCTTGTTTAAAACTGCATCTTGATGGAAAGCTGCACAAAGAATGGAGTGAACACTATCAATAGGCTTCAAACCAGCTTTACTTTAGCCAGACTTTGACTCTAGTATGAATCCTACAGTTTGTTTCCTAAACCAGCCCCTCTTGTAGCTTTCTTCTGGATTTCTGGTAATTCTCTTGCATCTTCCTTAACATCTGGTATACCAGAGTGGATTCGGTATTCAGTTCATATTTTGCCCTTTGACGATGTAGAGCAGAACAAATTTCTCCTGTCTTATACGTGGCACTCAGCATCGCCACGTGTGCCTGCGTGTTCTTGCCCCATGAGCAGCCTCGGGTGCTTTGTCCTCTGTGCTCCTGCCCATCCTGGTGTGAAAGGAGGGTGTATCCAGGTGGGGGTCGGTCTCTCCTCCCAAGGAACAGGCCCAAGGACAAGAGGAAACGGCCTCAAGTTGTTCCAGGGGAGGTTTAGGATGGATATTGGGAAAAATTTCTTCATTGTTATGAAGAAATTGTTATCAAACATTGGAACAGGCTGCCCAGGGCAGTGGTGGAGTCACCATCCCTGGAGCTATTTAAAAGATGGGTAGATGTGGTGCTAAGGGACATGGGTTTAGTGGTGGTTTGGGCAGTGCTGGGTTGATGGTTGGACTCTTAAAGGTCCCTTCCAACCACAACGATTCTATGATTCTATGTGGCTCCTCCTCTCCTGGTGGAGGACATCCCTGGGCTCTCAGCTAAGCTAATTGAGTCATCTCTCCAATTTACCAAGGTGATCTTGAATCCTAGTCTTGTCTTTGAGAAATTTGAGAGGGTTTTTTAACCTCCCCCATTGAGGCAGAATTCAGGCCCACGGAGAGTTCCCTCTTCCAGTGATGGCCTGCTATAAGTGGTGATGTCTCTTACAGCCTCCCTCTTTGGCAGTTTTGGTGTCTGAATTTTTAAAGTGCAGAAAACTGCATGGTGTTGGCAAGCAGTGGGATGCTGAGAAGGGTTGTGTGGGTGCAGAGTGAGGAGGAAGAGGGGGGCTGTGCCTGGTGCTCTGCTTGGTCTCAGGAGTGGCTGAGACCTCTCTTTGGTATTTGCACAAGCGAATAAAAACTGTGATTCAAACTGGCCCAACCTGGACTGGGCTTTGTGATTCAGTGGTGGGAGAGGACATAAAAAATTCATAGGGTTGAATATACAATGTGAAGTGTGGGATACGGTGCAAGAAATTCAGTGTGCTGAATTGCTGGAGGAGTACAGAATTACCGAGCCCTCTGATTCTTACTGGGCATTAAACAGAGGCATAAGAGGGGGAAAAAAAAAATTTGCCCCTGAGGAGCCTCCTGTCTGGGTATGAACTCTCCAGTCTGTTCACTGAATAATTTAAGCTGGAAAGGATGTCTGGAGCTCATCTGGTCCGGTTGCCTTCTCAGGGCAGGGTTGAAGTTTCCAAGTTACCTGTGCTGCCCCAGCACACCTCCGTAAGCCTCATGCTGGCTTCTCCCTTTCTGCTGAGCTTTGCTTCATGCCGTGTGAATCAATCGTCCAGGCACCATTATAGGTTAAGGGTGGACCTGCTGGAAAGCACTTCTGAGGAGAAGGATCTGGGGGGTCCTGGTGGATAGCAAACTATCCATGAGCCAGCAATGTGCCCTTGTGGCCAAGAGGGCCAATGGGATCCTGGGCTGCGTAGGGAAGAGTGTGGCCAGTAGGTGGAGGGAGGTCATTCTTCCCCTCTACTCTGCCCTGGTGAGGCCACAACTGGAATACTGCATCCAGTTCTGGCCTCCCCAGTTCAAGAGAGACAGGGAACTACTGGAGAGGGTACAGCAGAGGGCAACAAAGATGATTAAGGGATTGGAGCATCTCCCTGATGAGGAAAGGCTGAGAGAGCTGGGGCTTTTTAGCCTGGAGAAGAGAAGGCTGAGGGGAGACCTTATTAATGCTTCCAAGTATCTAAAGGGTGGGTTGAGGGAGGATGGAGCTGGACTCTTCTCAGTGGTTGCCAGTGACAGGACGAGGGGCAACAGGCACAAGCTGGAACATGGGAAGTTCCATCCAAATACGAGGAGAAACTTCTTTCCTGTGAGGGTGGCAGAGCCCTGGAACAGGCTGCCCAGGGAGGTTGTGGAGTCCCCTTCTCTGGAGATCTTCAAGTCCCGCCTGGATGCCGTCCTGAGTGATGTGCTCTGGGCAACCCTGCTTTAGCAGGGGAGTTGGACTAGGTGATCTCTAGAGGTTCCTTCCAACTCTGGCAATTCCGTGTTTCCGTGTGTGCCTCCTGCACTTGGCTTTCTCTCCCCTGTCCTGGGCTCTCTTGTTATTCCCGTTGCTGTTTTTCTGCCTTGGTGTGCTGCTCTTTTCAAAGATGTCTTCTCCCTGAATTCTGATCCATGCACAGAGTTGCAGGGTGTATATGAAGAGGCGATTTGCTGTTGATTTAAGAGGTGCCGTGCACGGGCGTGAATTTTTTCTGTTCAACTTACTGAATTAACTTGGGTCAGTAGGTTTATAGGGGGCACCAGTTAAACCAACAGAACCAGCTTGGAATGATTACCAGATGCCACGTGCAAAATGCGTGACTTAACAAAAATGATTTAGGGCATGTAGGGCTCATGAGGTATAGTAATGTCCAACTGTGCATAACTGAAATATTAAGCTTCATCCTGACACCATTATATGTGATGAATCTCTGTCTCTGGCACCACCCCCCGGTGAGCAATGCCTTGAACGTGCATAACTCTAATACAAAGGTGATGTATGAACATTTCAAGCGTTGTCTGCTTTGTGGGGAGTGCATTTTCCTACCTTAGGACTGCCCAGAGTTCCCTCAAACGCAGCCGCCTCCTGCTTGTTCTCAGCGTTGGGATGGTTGTGCTCTCAATTTCTCGTTCTTCATTAACAATGTACACAAGTGTCAGCAGAGCCTTCTTCTCGTGTTTGTTATTTCTTACAGTCATTGACACAGAAGTGTGTGTGATAAAGACTCATCAAAGTCGTCATTACTCTACACTTATCTGCACTGAACTGTCTAGTTTGTCTGTAAACCTCTTTTTGATCTAAGCCTGTTTCTGGCTATGTGACTCATTATTTACTTTCCTGTAGCACTCCTTTCGGAAGAGCACACTTCTCTCCTCCTCTTCTGTTTAATTCATGATCAAAATGTATTAGTGTTCATATTTGTCTCACTTCTCCACTCAGTATGCATAACAGCAACTTAAAAACCACCCGACTTCTCAGTCCTCCTGCTTGTCTTGATCTCCAACTCGGACACCTCGCAGCTCGTTTCTGCTCACACCCCAGGTTGGCTGTTGTGGAACGACTGTGGCTCATCACCAGACAGGCTTTGGTTACAGCCAGGAGAGAAACCTAGATTTGTGGTTGCCTCCTAGCACAGCACAGAACCCACACAATGAATTTTATTTCATGCATAGTTGTGTTTTGCTGGGGAAAATTGACAAAGAAGCCAACAGCAACTTGTCTCATTCCAGGTTGGATGGGGCTTTGAGCAACCTGGTCTAGTGGGAGGTGTCCCTGCCCATGGCAGGGGGTGGAAATGCATGATCTTTAAGGTCCCTTCCAACCCAAACCATTCTGTGATTTGCTTGTATTGTAAGGAATATGTTAAAAATATATATGCATCTTATGGGAGAAAGGAAGTGATATGATGGAAGTAAAGCATGTCTCATCCATCTCCTTGTTCAGGCAGATGTCCCATATCTGTCCTTGGGTGAGACCCTGGATGGCCCATTGCAAGGACCAGCAAGCTGGCACACAGCCCTGTCTATGAGCCTAGAGCATCTACCTTGACTTCAGCAAGGCTTTTGACACTGTCTCCCATAACATCCTCATTAGGAAACTGAGGAAGTGTGGGCTAGATGAGGGGGCAGTGAGGTAGATTGAGAGCTGGCTGTGTGACAGAACTCAGAGGGTTGTAATTAATGGAACAGGGTCGAGTTGGAAGCCTGTAACCAGCGGTGTCCCCCAGGGGTCAATACTCGGCCCAGTCTTGTTCAACATATTCATCAAGGACCTGGACGAGGGGACAGAGTGTATCCTCAGCAAGTTCGCTGATGATAATAAACTGGGATTGGTGGCCGACACTGCAGAGGACTGTGCTGCCATCCAGGGTGACCTGGACAGGCTGGAGAGCTGGGCAGAGAAGAACCTAATGAGGTTCAACAAGGGCAAGTGTAGGGTCCTGCACCTGGGGAGGAAGAATGCCAGGCACCAATATAGGTTAGGGGTGGACCTGCTGGAAAGCACTTCTGAGGAGAAGGATCTGGGGGTCCTGGTGGATAGCAAACTATCCATGAGCCAGCAATGTGCCCTCGCGGCCAAGAGGGGAAGAGTGTGGCCAGTAGGTGGAGAGAGGTCATTCTTCCCCTCTGCTCTGCACTGGTGAGGCCACAACTGGAATATCGCATCCAGTTCTGGCCTCCCCAGTTCAAGAGAGACAGGGAACTACTGGAGAGAGTCCAGCGTAGGGCAACTAAGATGACTGAGGGATTGGAGCATCTCCCTGATGAGGAAAGGCTGAGAGAGCTGGGGCTCTTTAGCCTGGAGGAGAGAAGGCTGAGGGGAGACCTTATTAATGCTTCCAAGTATCTAAAGGGTGGGTTGAGGGAGGATGGAGCCGGACTCTTTTCAGTGGTTCCCAGTGACAGGACGAGGGGCAACGGGTACAAGCTGGAACATGGGAAGTTCCATCCAAATATGAGGAGAAACTTCTTTCCAGGGAGGGTGGCAGAGCCCTGGAACAGGCTGCCCAGGGAGGTTGTGGAGTCCCCTTCTCTGGAGATCTTCAAGCCCCGCCTGGATGCTGTCCTGAGTGATGTGCTCTGGGCAACCCTGCTTTAGCAGGGGAGTTGGACTAGGTGATCTCTAGAGGTTCCTTCCAACTCTGACAATTCCGTGATGCCATGATCATGCCCCACTAGCCTCCGGTTGGCTCGAGGAGGTGACTCCCAAAATGCTTGCCCATAAATATCACTTAAATCTAATTATGTGAAACAATTGCTTGGTCCTGGATGGAGGGGAGTGGTGGCTGCCCAAAGGTTTGGCTCCGAGCTCCCAAAAATCTGTGGGGCTCACTGTTGTTCAGTGCATCTCCTCACCCCGCTGTTGTGGCTGCAGTCAGCACTTTGGGCTTTCCCTGTGTTTTTGTCCAGGGGAAGGAGGTGCTGCAGAGAATCCGGGGAAGGCAGAGGAAGATAACATTGATCGTCACCACGTAGAGACCTGGGCGCTGTTTTCAGTGGCAATTTCACACACCAGAGTGAGATTGTGAGTTTTTTTTACAATTTTCTGCAATGAAAATAAAGGCTTTTAAGTTGAGGGACATAGGCAAGTGTTTGAAAGAAATTCTATTAATATTTTTGGTGGTCTGAGGCTTTGGTTGCTGCTATTCCCATCCCCTCCTCTTTCATCCTGGTTTGCAGGTGAATGGAAGTGTGGTTGTTCTCTATCTGTTTTGAAGGATTAAAAAAAATAAAATAAATCGTATGTTCTCTATCTACTCTTGGCTGCAAACAAACCTGGCAGCTAATAATTACAGAGCTTTGATAATTACAGAGTATTAAATGACATTGAGACAAAATCCTTTATGAAGGCACAACAGCTGTCAAGGTCAGGGTTTCGCAAAGCTCGTTGTTCCCATGGCTTAAAATGCAGATTGCATACCAAGTCCCCATTGGCCTCCCAACAGCACTGAGGCTTTTTTTCCAGCCTGCAGCGGCACAGAAGTTTGAGCTTTTCCCCTGAAATCAGTGAACCATTCATGAAATCAGGTGCTGCTGCGAATTTAGCTATTAAAAACATCATTTAATTCCATTTGGACACTTGAGAGCTTACTGGTTAAGAGCAGCAGTAGCTTTGTTACAACACTTAATGTGCTGTTAAAGGAAAGTCCTTGCTCCCCGTTTTATACAATTAATGAAGGCAGAGGTGGGGTTTTTCTCCAAAAAAAAGCTTAGGCTGGGTAACTGCAGGGAGAGGCTTGAAAACCCAACCCAGTCTTCCCTTACAGCCTAAGATGTCAGGAGACAAGTAAAACAAGGCATTTGTTTTTATTAAATAGTCTTGATTTCTAGCCTAATGCCTTTTTGTTTGTTTGTTTTGTTTTTTACTGCTTTGGGTGGGCACGCAGCGAGCACAGCCTTTGGTGAGCGACCCTCTGCTGCAGGACGATGTGCCCGTCTGTCCCAAAAGCCAGCTCTCTTCTCCATTTGTGATCTTGTCACCTCTGGGCTTTGCTTGTGCCTTTGCTGCCCCGGGGAGCACCCCCTGTGTGTGCTGGTGGTGAGGGGGTCTCTGCTCCAAGGAACACCCCACACCCTCCCCTGCCTCTCCATCATAGCTTGCTGAGCCCATTGCCAAATTCCCTGGTGCCTTGGGACGGGATGGCATTGGAAGAGTGGAGAGATTGCCAGATGGCTACCACCGTGCACCCCTTGAGGTGCTCTCGCCGTCTCCGGGGAGCACAGCGGCATCACTGGCTCCAGCCTCTGACTCCAGGAGGCACACACTTTATAACTCGGTTTATCCACACTGAAGGGGATTACGCTGCTTCTGCTGTCACTTTGACAGATGCTTGCACTTCATGTGCTGAAGGGACTTGCTGTGCTTACATTTCAACTGAGGTATCACAGGAGGAAATTTTAAAAATAATAAAATATGCCAATAGCCCAGGGATCCCAGGGCTGGTGGAGGCGAGGGAAGGAATCAGCAGTCCTGGGCAGCGTTTTCCCTTCGGATAGCCATTGCTCATTTTAACAGGGACTGCAGGCACTTGCTTTGTTGCTTGTGCAGGCAAAGTTGTGCTTCCTGAGAAGGCTGCTTAATTACAGCAGTTTTGCCCAAGTCTGTTTGAATTTTTTTTTTTACTAGCGGGTCTGAAATGGAATTGTATCCCTCTGGAGCACTGGGGTTCGGCAGGGTAGAAAGTGTAAGGGAGGAAAGTTACTTTAAAGTGGAATAGTTCTTGGGAAACTTGCTTCAAGCTTTGCCTGGATTTATACCCAAGATAGCGCTGAGGCTGACGTTCCTGTGGCTGGTGTAAGGCAGTGGAACGTAGCCTGTAATTTGGGCTGCAGCTACTCACAGCACAAGGCGGCTGTGGCACGCTGGACCACTGGCCAGGTGTCAGCTCAATCAGCACCCTCCTCTTCCCCCCCTTTTTTTTTTGCATCACAGAACTGTCTGTATTGCGCATGTTTGAATAATAACTATTGAGAAGGGAGAACCTGCCCCACTGGTCATAAACTTAGAAGAGAATATTTGTCTAAGAGTTGGGGCTTATTCTTTGTTTCACATCTTCTGGCCTGTGCTGCTCAGTGGTTATGGGGCTGTGTGTGTCCAAAATCACAGCTCCCCTTTAGAAAACAGCTTAATTTCAGTGACATAAGAGGAAGAAAGCTTTTGAAACCAACGCATGTGTTGGCTGCCTTGGAACTGTTAGTAAAAAAATCGATGCAAGAGACCAAAATTAGAGAAGGGAAATTATAAAAAGGCTTTTCCCCAAACCTCCCCCCCACCCCCTTTTCTGAGTGAAATGAAAATATTCTCTCCCTGCAGATGGCTGGCTGTGCTGGGATGCCCCATATATGGCACCGTGTGTGCGCAATTACACATTTCATCTTGATAAGTTCAACGCGTTTATGTAGCCGGCTGTTTGTCAGTCATCAACCTCAGCCCCCCCCCCCCCCTTTAAAGAGCTGGGGTTCTTCATCCTTAGTAACATTTTTAGATCTGTTTCCTTCTCGGCTGAATGACAGATATTAGCATATTCCTTCGGAGGGTGGCTTTGGGTGTTTGTACACAGCGAAGAGCGGCTGATGGGGTATTGGCACTCACAGCTAGTCTGTTCGTCATTAAGCTCGGTAATAACAAATGTGTCTGAATCTGATAACGGAGGACACAGAGGCGATGCTGGCAGCCAAACTTCTTTAGCCCCAAATCCTTTGTTTCCTAATAGGAAAACAAATCTGCAGTGGGGATATACCTTGGAGAGGATCCATCAGTGGGATGTTATGTCATGTCCTTGCTGTAACTCAGGTTTATTGGACTGGACGAGTGTTACTCCTGTTTTGTGCATTATTTTTTTTTAAGTGAAGAAAACACGTGTTTTCTTTATGATTAACTCTTCCCTGTGGATGTCTGGGCCAGCTATCCTGTCTTGCATCGCTTGCCTCTCGGTATCAGCAGTGGACCCTGGGTGTGTGTTGAAAGAAGCCTTGTAAAGGATGAGGTGGATTTTGGGGCTGGATTTTGGTTCCTGTTGCTTCTAATGTGGCAGATTCGGGTGACTAACCGTCCAGCAAACCCATCTGTTTGGGATTTACAGGAAATATAGGAAAAGCAGGAAAATGCCTGCTCTGTCAGTAGTTATAGCATTAGGGCACACAGTGGGAATGGTTCTAGTCCATCAGCTGCAAAAATGATCTCCATAAGTAAATACCAGTTTTCTGCACACAGGATGTGTTTCACTTTTCATGCATGTGCCTGAATTAAGAATTATGCTGCGAAACTGTGAGCAAGGGGGTGTGTGCAGACAGGAGTAAAGGCTCGTTATGCCTTGTTCTGCCCAGGGAAGAAAGTCCCCTTTCCCCAGGCACAGCTGGGTGGGCTCAGCAGAGCGTGTGCTTGTTGCTTTGCTGGCCTTTTTGGGTTCAGTTATCAGTCGGAATGACAAGCCAGAAATTAATAACCCTTACATAAAAGTTCCTAGTACCCCTCCTGCTCAAAGCAGAGGAAACAATTATCAGTTGCAATTACAGGTCACAGTGCTGTACGTAGAGTGGTGCAGCATCACAGCTGAAGGTGGCTGTGGGAATATTTCTAATTTCCTTGAAGAGGCAGAGGATGAGCAAAAGCACGGAGCTCCTGCTGCTGGTCTTTCTCTTGTCTCTCCTCTGCCCTGTACCCAGTCATATGCATTGCTCTCTTCCTCCTCTTTTGTCCTCACCTCTTGACATTGAAGACATCTTGACCCTCCTTGGTTGCTGTTCTTCCTGGTCCTTTGCTAACCCGAAGGTGTCGCAGGGCCAGGGTCAGAGTGTGGGAACCACAGGGGATGGATGTGCTCCAGAGCACTCGTCTCTTCGTGACCTTCACACAGGAAGAACTACAGAAGCTTTAATTCAGGATTGTTAATTCAGTTTGTTCGGTATCTCCTTGGGCGTCTTCCAAGCAATAGAGCTCAGAAATTGTTTTTTTTAAAAAATTTTGAAAATATATTGCCCCGTTGAGAACAGTAACTGGCTAATGATTGCTGGCATGCTGCTTTTATCCCGCTCTGCTCAGCCTGTGGGCTGCTCTGCTGTTGAGCCCCATTTCTGCTGTCCTCCTACCAGCTGCAGGACTAGAGCTCAGCGGTGGGATGGAGGCCTTCAGCCCCTGTCCCTCCAGCTGGAATGGCTGTCTCAGTGCTGAGTGGGGAGGGATTAGCTTATCTGCTCGGGGGGCTGGTTTTGCAGCCAGAAGGGTTGATTTCTGGTGTCTCCTGTGCTAAAGCTGGCGGCCACGGATTCCCTATGGTCAGTGTTGCGGCTGCGCAGGTTAGGGATTGGGCTATGAGTTTACTGGTTCTCCACTGGGGAAGAGGCTGAGGGTGTATCCGAGACCTGGCCCTGCCCCGTGTGATTGTCCCAACTTGCACTTTGTGGCATTGTTTTGCAATCTTCCATGCTTGGGGATTTTTTTTTTTTATTATTATTATTATCATCAGGCAGTCAGGATTCTTGCAAAATGCTATTAGTTGTTTTAATGCCGTTTTATTAGTTAATAAATTGTTTTAGCTGTAATTTTTATCTGTAATACTTTGGCATGGAGGTGCCTGGGGAGGAAAGGAAGAATCCAGAAATCCCGTGAAAGCTTTTAATAAACCATCAGCCCTTCCTGCAGTGCAGCCCGGCGGGAATTCACTGCTCTGTAGGGCAGTGCGGGCTCCCTCAGCCCTCTGGAGGTGGCATCACTTTGCCCTTGGCTGGCGGAGAGGATGCTTGACTGCTGTAAATGTGGCTTAACTTCTTTGCTCTGTGTTCCAGAAGCTGGACAAATCCTGGACAAATCCTTTAAAAATAATGGGCTCAAGCATGGGCTAAACCCTTGCCTCGTAAGCTCCTTCCTTGTCCAGGCAGATGGTGGCTAAAGGTCCTGAGCTCGCTGGTGTCACCACGCTCCCTCCTGCTGCCTCTGGGCAGAGCTTGCGGCTGCGGGGGGGGTTTGTCGGGAGGGAGTTGGGGAGCAGGGCAGCCCCGGCCGGCACGCAGGGCACCCCAGCAGCCCACAAAGAGCCGTCCCCCCCAGCACAGGCTTCACACGGCGCGGCCGCCGTGCTTGTCATATACCTCTGCTGCTGCCTTCACGGGATACATTTTGCCTTTTTCCAGGGAAAGCTCTTATTCAAGGCTGACTACTTTTTTTTTCTTTCTTTCTTTTTTCTTTTTTTCCTTTTTCCTTTTTCTTTTTTATTCCTTTTTTCTTTTTTTCCTTTTTTTTTTTCTTTGTCTAAGGGGGAAGAAATTCCCACCCTCGTTTCTGTTGCTGCCCTGCAGATTAGAAATAGCCAGGAACTTCCTAATGTTCCAACGGCTTTCAAAAACAGTATTTCTAAATGTCAAGTTAATGTGAACCCGGTACAAACATCAAATTGCATCTGCTGACACAAGGACTTGTGGGATTCTCTGAGGCAAACACAGCGGGGAGACTTACAGTTTATTTCATTTTTTTCCCTCAGTCTTTCTTCTAAAGTAAAGTTTTATTTTTCTTCTGCCTGTCCTCGCCATGAATGCAGACCAACCTGTCTGAGACGGCAGATTAAAAATGAAACCCTCATGAATGAGAAATAGAGCCTGCATTTTTTATGATGAAGGAAAAAGTAAACTAATTTCAACATGTGCATATTTTTAAAAAAGTACATGACTAAGTCGGTGGGATATAGGTATCAATAAATATTTATTCCACACAAGTAATCTCTCAACAGAACTGGAAATTATCTAGTCCTTTTACGCAATTAAAAATTGGTGTTTGTTTTTCAGAGTGGCAGTAACATTTTCCTGTCACTTTTTGAACATGCCCACTGTCAAATAAAGTTTCACTGCTGTGTGGCATTTTTTTCAGAGTGATTGCACTGATTTATAGAATGGATTTGTAAGTGATCTTGAAATGAAGGGGAGGGAAAAAAACCCCCTGTGTTAGCCCAAATGCTACTTCTGTTAGAGTGAAATTGTCCTCTGAAAAAGTGGGAAATGGGGTTTGTGTTCTCCAGGTGGGCTGGTGGTGACCACGGAGGCTGGATAGCAGCTGCCCAGGGTGGAGAACTCAGGGAGGTGGCTGTTCCTGGTATTTTGGGGGTTTTCGGGGAGGGCTGTCGGTGCCTGCTGAAGCCAGTCCCCGTTTCCCATTTGTCTTTGGAGATTTCCCTTTGGAGATGAGCCCAGCAGTGTGCCCAGGTGGCCAAGAAAGCCAACGGCATCCTGGCTTGCATTAGAAAGAGGGTGACCAGCAGAAGTAGGGAGGTGATTGTCCCCCTGTACTCAGCACTGGTGAGGCCACACCTGGAGTATTGTGTCCACTTTTGGGCACCTCAATCCAAGAGAGATACCGAGGTGCTGGAGCGGGTGCAGAGGAGGGCAACAAAGCTGGGGAAGGGCCTGGAAAACAAATCATATGAAGAGCAATTGGAGGAGCTGGGACTGTTTAGTTTGAGGCAGAGGAGGCTGAGGGGAGACCTCATCACTCTCTACAGCTACTTGAAAGGACACTGTAGAGAGGTTGGTGCTGGTCTCTTCTCACGGGTAATTAGCGGTAGAACAAGAGGGAATGGCTTCAAGCTGCAACAGGGTAGGTTGACATTAGAAACAATTCTTCATGGAAAGAGTGGTCAGACACTGGAAGAGGCTGCCCAGGGAGGTGGTTGAGTCACCATCCCGGAATGTGTTTAAGAGTCATTTAGATGTGGTGTTGGGGGATATGGTGTAGGGGAGAACTTTGTAGAGTAGGGTTGATGGTTGGACTCGATGATCCCAAGGGTCTTTTCCAACCTGAATGATTCTATGATTCTATGATCTTGGTGCTGGACACTGTGGCATGGGACAAGGAGCAGAACAGCGTTGGCCGCGTTGAGCTGTGAAGTGCCGGGGTGGCCCTGTCCTGTGTGCTTGGGTGGGGATGTCACATCGTGGGACCACAGGGTGCCTGAGGGGTCCCTGTGCATCGGCTGTAGGCACAGTGAGCGGTCCCCTGTCCCTCTCTGGGCACCCTCTCCGTGTCACCCAGGTGCCTCAGGGCTGGTCACCTGCGGTCTCTGTGGCCAAGAGCTGGTCCTGTCTGCCTGCTGTGGGCAAGCTCACAGCACCCGAGCCACCGCACCAGTTAAGAAAGAGCCGCATTTAATTTTCTGGGAATAATCAGCCAGAGTCATCTGATTTCCTTCCTGCTTAGCTTCTTAAAAATGTGTCTTCTTGTTAACCGTGTGCATGTGCGCACACCTTGGGTAAATGGTGCTTTTACACCAGCTGCTCTAGATGCATTTTAAAGAGATGAAGAATGCATACGCATCACGGTCATATAAATTAATAATTATCTAAGTGCTTTTGCCCTTTTCTGCCTCCAGAAAAGAAGTGAGGAGGGAGAAAACTTTAAACTCCCTTCCCTTCCCTTCCCTTCCCTTCCCTTCCCTTCCCTTCCCTTCCCTTCCCTTCCCTTCCCTTCCCTTCCCTTCCCTTCCCTTCCCTTCCCTTCCCTTCCCTTCCCTTCCCTTCCCTTCCCTTCCCTTCCCTTCCCTTCCCTTCCCTTCCCTTCCCTTCCCTTCCCTTCCCTTCCCTTCCCTTCCCTTCCCTTCCCTTCCCTTCCCTTCCCTTCCCTTCCCTTCCCTTCCCTTCCCTTCCCTTCCCTTCCCTTCCCTTCCCTTCCCTTCCCTTCCCTTCCCTTCCCTTCCCTTCCCTTCCCTTCCCTTCCCTTCCCTTCCCTTCCCTTCCCTTCCCTTCCCTTCCCTTCCCTTCCCTTCCCTTCCCCCCAGCTAGATTTCAGGGATGATCTCTGTTACCCTTGTTTCGACTGCAGCCCTGGGCCCATGTGTATTTTGTCACCCATTTCACTGTCACGTTGCCCGCACTTGAGCTGGCGCCTAAGTTTTCCTTTCCAAATGTGTTTGGGTTGGTAATTCGTATGGTGCAAATAGATTAATCATCAGCTACGCAGAACTTGTAATTATCAAAACTTGGAGTACAGAAGAGGTATAAATCACGGCAGCCCTGCTTTCCAGCTGCCAATTAAGAATGGGAATTTAAGCTGCCTGAGCATGGAGGGTTTAGGCTGGGAAGTTTCTGTTCCTGTGTCTCACAGAAGAGTTAATGAAGAAAGGGCTCACTCATAACTTCTCATTAAGCAACGACGGAATTTATGAAATGTTGGCACTACTGGAATAATTAGGAGTTTTCTATTATTGATGGGTTGGACCTTGAGAGATGCATTATCTCAAAGAGCCTGAAGCCCGTGCCAGTGCTTTGTGCAGCGCCTGGCAGCGTGCCTGAGTGGCGTGGTGCCCCCCGGGCTGGGCAGAGGAGCACATCACCTGGGGAGGTTTCTCTTGCTGCCAGGCTAAACATACAGTCCCATGGGTGATGTGGGGTCAGGCCGGCTGGTACAGAGTCGGGGGCAGGATCTAAATGAGTGTACATCTGCACTCCCTCCTCCTCCTTGGTCTCACTGGAATGATGCCTGGGGGTAGGTGCATCATTTGCTGAGGGGTGGGAAGGTGGCACTGCCATCAGAGGAGAAGGGATAAACCCAAAGAGAAGAGCTCTGAGGAGCACTCAAATGCTATTTGCTGCTTTTTTTTGCCGCATCTTTTTATTTGCATTGGTGATACTTCGGTGGTACCCTGTGCCAGCACCCTGGCACCTTGGGCACCCCTGAAGCTGTGGCCATGGAGCAAATATCAGTAACCACGACTGTTGCTGACTTCACAGAATCACAGAATCATATGGGGTTGGAAGGGACCTCTGAAGATCATCTAGTCCAACCCCCTGCCAAAGCAGGTCCACCCAGAGCAGGTAACCATGGAATGGTTTGGGTTGGAAGGGACCTTAAAGATCATCCAGTCCCAACCCCCCTGCCCTGGGCAGGGACACTTCCCACCAGACCAGGTTGATCAAAGCCCCATCCGTCCTGGCCTTAAAGCCCCATCCAGCCTGGATTTTGTTAGTACCAAAGTACAGTTCCTTGCCCCGTGTCAGTGGACCTGGTCTTGTACCTCCTCGGGGAGCCTCAGCCTGTGGCACCAAGGGCTGGCAAGGCAGCACGGTGGCCGATGGAGCTGGGCAGCCCCGGGCTCTCCATCACAATTCCCAGAGCCGGTGGGGACGTCAGGCAACCTTGTAAGCCTGTTGTAATTTTAAAGCGTTTTGATAATGTTCCTCTCAGCTTTAATGTTACATATCCCTGCGTATGTACCTCAGTAATTGAAAGGGATATCGGGCAAATTTGATCTGTCTGGCTTTGACTTATGCTGTCCTTATCTTGGCCTTCGTGTCATTAAGAAAAAAATTGGTATTGATCTGAGACTATACCACTGCATTGTGCTGCAATTTTTCTTCCTCGCTAGTAGAATATAAATCGATAAAAGGCAGCTGCTTGCGACGTGGGCCAGATACGGTGCTGTCATTTATATATTGTAAATCCAATGATAGCTGATCAAATCAGTGCATCTGCTGTTCCAAACCTGACATGATTGAATTGTCAATAAAAAAGATCTTACAGTAAGGGAAAGACTGCTGGCGGTGTAAATGCCTGGAAGCCTCACTAACTTTGATACAAAATGAAGCAATAAGCGAGGATGTTATTGTATAATTCCAATAACCAAAGTATTTGGATACTTGTGTTCTCATGTGGAACTGGAGCTGTAGGAGGGGAAACCTTTCATCGCCGCTTGTTTGAAAAACAATTATTCTGAGACTGCGGAATATGGATGGCTTCTTCTGAAATGAAGATAGCTTATATATTGGTAAGGACTAATAGAAATAGCATAGGACTTCCTTGAACTAAAGATGTGCACTGTATTAGGAGGAGGAGGAGGGTTATTAGCGTTCCTGTTTGCTCAGAAACAAATGGTGCAGGAAGGAGTGTGATTGATAGGTTGCCAAGAAGAGGCTGGCTCTGCTCTTCTGTAGAGCCTCCGTGAATGTGAAACCAGAAGATGGGGCATGTTTTTTCCTGGACTGCAAAAAAGACCAGTTTATTGCAAACCTGTTCATGAGCCTATTCTTGGAAAGCGGGCTGGAAGATGCAAGGTGATGGTGAGCTTTTTAAGTGCTGATGGAATCTGGGTGCTGTTCGTTACCCAAGTTGAATCGCTTTCTACTACCCAAAGACCTCCCTGGCCCCATCTCTGCCCAGCTGGGGGAGAGCTGCCAGGAGGCAGAGAGCCTCGTGTGTAATCCACTCTCCTGGCAAAGTGCACCGGAAAGGAGCTGGAGGGGAAGACCTCCATGATAAGTACTCTGGGAAGCACATAGAAATATGCGGTGAAAGCCAGAAAAAGTCTACCATGCAGAGAGATCCTGCATGCTCAGAGTGCGTGAAACTCTTGCACTCAGTCAAAACACTACGTGGGGCTGTGGGGTGAGTTCAAGTGAGGCTTTGAGATGATTCTACAAGGTTTTGGCTGGATCCTAAAGGCGTTTATTCACATGGTCACCTGTGGGAATGGGTCTGCATCCAGCAATGTGCTATTTTAAATTTTTTATTCTGTTTGAATACGTTTTCCAAAATTAAATTGCCAGTAGTAGAAGAATGTAGTGAGTTTTCTTTCCTATACAGATGAGCTCGGACCAAACGCTTCAAGGCGCTACAGGCTTCCTACATTAAAGATGGAGAGACAACTCCTTAGCTGGTGCAGGCGGGTGCTGGTGGTACGTGTGTGGGAAGTGCACTCTCTCTGCAGCATTCACCAGGGATGCATTGGGTGCAGGAGGACGAGGGCAGCTCTGCGTCCCTGCGATGCCACCTGCCCCACGCACCTCCTTAGAGACCTTCCCCAGGCACTGCTGGAGGAAACCCCCAGCCTGTGTTCCCGCTCCCCTTTTTCCCTGTTCAGTTGTTCCTCTTGGACCTTGCTGATGGCTGGTAGCTCTTTAAAGATGCACTAACTCAATTGCTTGTGATTGACCATGCTCTTAATCTCTTTATTGTGTTGCACCAATTTAGCTAAATCCTAAATCCATTAGGTGCTCTCGGATTGCTTTACAAGTGTCAGAGGAGGTGTTTGCAATGAATCCACCCTAATTCTCCCTGCAGACAGGGTTTTAAAATTTCAGGCCTGGGCTAGAAGAGTGTTGCAGGAGTGGGTTTGCACAGGAATGCGAGGGGTGAGGAGCAGTTTACCATCTGCTTGTTTGCTTTTTTCCTACCACCCAGTTGGCGTTACTGTTTAGCCTGCTTTCTCCATGGAGAGAAAACCTTTGAGAGCAGATGCACGGGCTGAGAAACCAGCTGTGGGGACTCCCGGTTCCATAAAAAGAAAAAAACAGCAAGGAATAGAAGTGATGCTCTGTTTGTTTGTGTGGTTTAAAAAAAGCACCAGAAATTACATAAACTTGCAAATACTTTAAGTCTTTGATGTCCAGCCTCAGTACAAAAAAACCTCTCAAGTCCTTCAGTGAAACAAGCCTTTCCTGACTGGTGGAGGCCATCAGAGGTCTCTGGCAGAGGACAGTGCTCCAGGAGCCACCACAGCAGGGCATCCTCCCCTGGGCTGCCTGGGGGATGCTCTCTCCATCCAGGCTGGGACCACTTTGTATGGGGCTCGTAGTGGCTGCTGCAAATCACCTCCACACCCAGCCGGGGCTTCACGTGGGTGATTTTTTTTAAGCCAGACCCTTTTTGCCTTGTATCGGCGTTGGAGGTGGAGTTCATGCCATCAAATCCATGTCAAAGTCCCTGTAGAAATGGCCACCTTCTACAGCAAGTGTCACTGACTCCTCTATGAAATCAATTATTTTGATGTTTGATGTACAAACCTGAATTGCTGTGAGATATATTCCATGTGGGGAATGGGCTTACTCTTCTTAGGGCTGCAGCTACGCCCCGCTCGGCGTGTTTGCGTGGGCATGGCAAAGTGCTGCACCAGCTTGGTGGTGTCCCTGTGCACATGTGGGGGGATTTTCAGCTTTAACTTCAGATTTGACAGCAGAAAATGTGAAGTAGTAAAGCTCAGAGGAAAACGAAATTAGCTTTTTCTCCTTAATTTTCCTTTCCTAGCTCTGGAGGTGAGCGCTGAAATGTGGCTCTTTCAGGCAGGGGCACCCGCATCCTGGTGTCAGGGAGGGTGGGCATCGCCGGGGGGGCACTGGGACTGCCAGGAAAACCCCTCTGAATTCCCAGTGCCTCATCTGCGAGGAATCATTTCTGGTTTGGGGGCCATTTGAAATTGCATCTTGTGCTTATATGCTGCTTGTTAGATTCAGGGGATAAGTTGCATGTCAGCCTGGGAAACGGGTAAGACCTCTGTGTTTTAAAACTGGTCAGTTTTGTTAATTTATAAAGGTAAAGGCTGGAACTCCCCCACATCAGGGTAGGCTTACCCCAATATTCTGTTTAAAAAAAAACCCAAACAACAACAACCTGAGGTTTTTGTGGCCCTTTGCCCATAGCTTAAGCTAGTAAGTCTTTGGGAGACTTTGGTAAATTTTTGTTTTAGTGGGGTAGTAAAGATTAGGATGAAACAAGAATGTCTTCATAGGAAAGATGAATTTGCAAAATGTTTTGCTGTCTCATTTGAGTGGAAGCATGTGGTTTCCAGTTCCCATAACCTTAAGGCATTACAAAATCATGATTAAAGCCTGAAGAACAATGTGAGCGGCATTAAAATTGATAAGTTTGAAAAACGATACATTGTGAGGTTTTCCTTAATTTGCTTTTCTTGTCTTCCAGCACTGCAGGTCACATTTTCAAGCTTTTTCCCACAGCAGCGAGAGCTGGATTGTTTTGTTTTTTAATTGTAAACTGAGGTCTCTCTGTAATCCACTCTGTCCAAAGCTGGGGCTTCAGGAAAACAACAGATTGTGCAAGACGTGAGAGCGATTCTGGTGGTTGGGAATAGATTCAGCTTTTTTCATAGGTGAGACTTCGCCTCAAATATCACTTGGTGGAGTGGGGAATACTCCAGTTTGAATCCTGACTGCATTTGCATACCTGAGATGACATGGTATGAAAACATCCACCATGCAAAGAGCAAGCTTTCTTGTTAAAGACCTGCTTAATAGGTACCTCTATTTGAGCTTTCAAGGGAGAAAAATAGTCTATTGGCTGTACATACAAATTGGGCAATAATTTAGATGGTACTTGATGATGGGAAATCAGAAACACAGCATTGCTCTGGGCAGCGGAGATGTAGATGTCGCTTCTAGGTTTTTGTATTGTTACCCATTTGTTTTCCGTTGCAGTCTATTTACCTGGATGCTTAATTCACTCATGTGCAATTAAAAAAAACCCCAATGCAGACTTCGTGGAGACTGCACATAAAACATAATAGAGGCTTAGTAGGATATTAGAGATTCATCTGGGTGCCTGAAATACAGAGGATCTTTGATTTGGTTTGTTTAACTGATAACACATGTTGTGCTGTTACTGGTCTTGACCTTTTCCCAGTTAAACTGGCTTAAAATGAAAGTGTTTATGGGGAGATTCTGCAGCCCTGGCGTCCATGGGCTCTTTGTCTGGGCCGAGGCAGGGTTTGGTGACTGGGGGGAGACAACCGAGAGCTGCATGTTTGCAAATTTTAATGGCTTTTGCTCCAGACAGCTTTTTAACATGCTCCACGCACAGCCACCCTGGGCAAGAACTGCTTTTTCCATCACCAGCTTTGGTTTTTCTCACTGTGGTTTTATTGCAGCTTAGATTTCTTGGGCATGTGAAATGTCATCGAATTGGTACCAGAGAGAGAAGGGGGGAGGTTTGCAGCGAGACCCCACGCTTAGCAATAGCAGAGTGGACTGCTGTGTGCAAGGCAAAAAACGAAAGGCGTGCTGTGTCTGACTTTGTATGCTTTAGAGGGAGACTGGGTGCATGTTGGCATGGACCTGCTGCTGCTGGAAGCCAGGAGGAGCTTTTCCAGAGTCTGTCAGGGTGAATGGACCGTCTTTGGGGAGGAGGGTCTGCCTTTGCAACACAGCAAGTCCGTCCCGTCCGCACTCTGTCATAGGGCATCTTTACTCTTCTGCTGGCCCCAGCTCTCTCCCTGCCTGCAAAGGTCCTTCCGTCAGCTGATGGGCAGAGGACATCACTAAAGGGGGCATCATCAGGGCACCCCCAGATGAAGGAGCACAGACTGCCCGGCAGCTGGGGCAGCACTGCCCTGGTGCTTCCCCCTTTACGTCCCGGCTCTGGGGGACGCTGTTGTGGGGGACCTGCAGGAAGGTCATAGAATCATAAAATGGTTTGGGTTGGAAGGGATCTTAAAGGTCATCCAGTACCACCCCCAGTGCTACACCTCCCACCAGACCAGGTTGCTCAAAGCCCCCTCCAACCTGGCCTTGAACCCCTCCAGGGATGGGGCAGCCACAGCTTCTCTGGGCAACCTGGGCCAGGCTCTCACCACCCTCACAGCAAAGAATTTCTTTCTACTATATCATTTAAATCTCCCCTCTTTCAGTTTAAAACTGTTCCCCCTCCTCCTATGGCTCCCCTCCCTGATCAAGAGTCCCTCCCCAGCATTCCTGGAGCCCCTTTAGGGACTGGAAGGGGCTCTAAGGTCTCCCCGGAGCCTTCTCTTCTCCAGGCTGAACCCCTACAACTCTCTCAGCCTGTCTTCATGGGAGAGGTGCTCCAGCCCTCCAATCATGTTCGTGGCCCTCCACTGGACCCATTCCAACAGGTCCATGGGTCTTGTATGAAAAGCTGCAAACTTTGAAGAAAAGTGAGGACCTGTGTAGAAGGATGCTATGTACTTCAAACAGGAAAATGCACTTTGGTATAAAAATGGGATGCTGTCTGCAAAGAGGGTGCTCACCTCTCCTCATCCATGCTGAGAGCCAAATTTGTTCCTCGTGCCAGACACAGGCATACAAGGTCTCCCCTCCTCTCTTCCCGAGGCTCTCCTCCACGCCATGGTGCTGCAAGCTGCTTAAACGGGGCTACAGCTTGGGTGAAGGAGGTCTGAACCCAGATCTGAGCTTTCTACTGCCCTGTAGGTCAGACGAAAACAGCGAAGTCCTGTGAACTTCCAGAGTCATAGTGAGACGGAAGGCGTCACTCTGGGCTGCCAGTGTTCCATTCCTTTCCTTTTCCCCTCCATCCCTTCCCTCTTGCTTGTGTGGGGGGCCATGCGGTGGATGAGCCGTGGCGGATGGCGAGCTCTCTTTCGCTGTTGCCTTCAGAGGACAAACAGCAAATGATCAGTCCAGATGGCAGAAAATGGGCTGGCTCCTTTACCCTCTCTAGAGGCTGTGCAAACTCCTATTACTCTGTTATCAAGAAGGATCCGTCTCTGATGTGCCTGAGCCAGTCGGTTAAGTGCAGACCTCACAGGAAATGAATTTTTTGATTCTTGACAAGGAGTCAACAAAGAATAGCTTTTCAAGGGAAAATATCTTCCTGGCAGGAGCAGCGGTGGGCTCGGGGTAGGGAAGGCAGTTGCCTTTGGACCAGAAATCTCCGTATTGAACCTGAGCTCTTTCCCCCCTGATTTTTCTCCATGGATATAAAAAAAAATAATCAGGTGTTGATTCCCAAAGCAACTGAATAATTGTAGAGATGTTGTTGCAACCTCTCAAATATGTCTGTGCTTCCACTGCAAGAGGAGGCTGTGGAAGGGAGGAGAAGCAATATGAAGGTTTAGAAAAAGGTGATGCCTTTTCTTACTCAGCGGAGTCTAACTCAGTAGCACATTAAATACCTGGATCAGGGCCTTTTTAGACAGGCCACAGTGCAGTATGTCTTTGAAATGACCCTCATGGGCTCTGTCCTCCCTGTCCAGCAATAAACTAATTCTCAGGACTAATGGTAAAATTCTGCAAGGCATGAATTCCCAACTTAAATAGATTTACAGTAAGTTAATAGATTTTTCCAGCATATCTCTTACAACCTATTTGTGGCAGCATCATTTTAACATGCACAGTAATTGAAAAAATTGTCAGGTGATAGGATTTATAATCCCCTCTGACCCGTGTTTTTCACGCCTAGGAAAGATTCCTTAATAAACATAACATTTGGCATAAGGAAATACCTTGTGTGGAAGTGGTCAGAAGGGAGGTGTCTCTGGGTGGTAACTTTTCTTTGGAAAAAAGGTTCTGGAGTTATGAGAAGTTAATAACTTAGCAAATGCCACCAAGCAAATGCCAAGCAAACTTACACGCCGACACTTGCAGAATAGATGGGTAGGAACACTGAAATGATGAAGATGAATCTTCAACTTCGTTAGAAAATATATTCTGTGTTGGTTTCCACATGCAGCCTTTGACATACACGGTCTTTATTTTGAGAGGATTGTGCTGAAAGTATTCTTTGGTGAAAGTGTCTATTTTTTCCCAAGCATATTTGTCCTTGCTCCTTTTGTTATCATTATAAATCAAAAATTATATTGATCTGGAGATTATGTGTTAAACCATGTCTGAACAGTGGTTGCTCTGTTACTGAGAAAACCAGCTGCCATAAAACTTTTGGTAAATTTATCAATCAATACTCTCCGTGTTTCTCTTTAGGAAAAGAACAAGCAGAATTTTAATTTACTGGGAGCGCGGCTGAACGCGTTGCCTCGTGTTCGGCAAGGGATTTAAGCCTGTGAGGAACTTTCGAGAGATGAATAGTGCCATTACTTTGCAGAGGATTATTCATGTTCTTGAAGGAAAGCCTGGATGGAGCGGGCGGTGGGGCCTTGGATCGATTTCTGGCAGCAGTGGTTGTGAGCTGTGCTCCAGAAAGCCAAATTATCACCTTGCACTCCTGTTCCAACGGCTGCCTCGCTCTTATGGGGGGAGTGTGGAGGCGGTAAAATATCTTCCTTTTAAAATGACTGTTAATCAAAATGGGGCTTTGAGCCAGGGCAAGGGGGGATGCAGGAACCATGCGGGATGCTGGGGATGGCCCAGCCATGGGCTCAACCGGTGCCACCAGG
Organism: Numenius arquata; assembly: GCF_964106895.1. Lineage (NCBI taxonomy): Eukaryota > Metazoa > Chordata > Aves > Charadriiformes > Scolopacidae > Numenius > Numenius arquata. The sequence goes on along the minus strand of NC_133580.1, from coordinate 23,123,589 downwards.
ATGTGATGTCTCACCTTCTGCTTCTTCCCTGGCTGGCAGCTGCCCATGCATCAACTTGAAAAACAAAACCAAAGCCAACTGAAGAAGAAAAACCCACCAAAAGACCTACATCAAACCCTAAACAAAAAACCCAACCAACCAAAACTCCCTACCAAACAAACAAGCACACAAAAACCCCAATACCCAACCCCCACCCAGCAAAACAGCCAGTGTTTTTGCAAGATCTGCTGAAGATACCACAGAGAAAGGAAGGAAAGAAGCGAGTCCACTTTTTGAAAAGTGCTAAGTCTGGGGCCATGGGTAGGTCCTCTCTCTTATGGGGGGAAGATGGTGCCTGGGGTTTGTGTATCTGGGATGCGCTGAGCCCTGCTGTGGTGGTGCTGGTGAGGGTATGGTGCTCTGTGTGTCCCCATGGCATCTCAGATGGGTTGGGGGTCTAGGTACTGTCGAGCAAGATGCTGCTACAACATTCTGCGTGTGCCTGGCGAGTTGGATGCTGCTGGGGATCACCGGAGGGGCTGGTGGTGCTTGTGCTACTGAGATGTTCTACGGTCTTATTTCTATGTTGGAAACCCCTGTCCTTCTCTGAGGTGTCTTGAGACAAAATCAGCTTAAAAATCACTATATTGCTTGAGAGCCCGGGTGCTGTCTTGTAAAGAGCTGCTCCTTATGGGAAGAGAGTTACACCGGTGTTGGTTGCTGTATGGTACTGAGCAAATGCCTTTCCTTACTTCTGCCAGCATGGGTAGGAAGCCAAAATCAAAAACAAAGGGGCTGGAGTGACTTAAGAACAGTCAACAGGTGCTCTTAAATAAGTGCAAGTCCTTCGTGTTACTATAGAGATTGAGAACTGATCTTCTGCCATTTGTTTTTCATGAGGCAGTTGAGATAATTTTAAAGAGAATTTGTCCAGGGGAGATTATAAAGGAAGGAATTTGCTTCTTAAATAAATAGTCTGCTCTCCATTGTTAGAGACTTAACAGGCTGATAAAAGCCCACTGGAATGAAAAGGAGCCTGGAAAACCCTTCTTAGATTTGCCTTGCTCTAAAGTTATTGAGACCAATGTACTTCCAAGATTCTTTTTTGAATTTTTGAATGCAGGCTAAACTTGACCTAGTGGCTTCCTTTATCTTCATTTATTCTGATGAATAAAGGAATTTACTAGGCATGCATTTTTTTCAGAAATTGCTTATAACTTTTAGTTTAAAGTAAGCGGAGGAACTACACAAACTGTTGTCCCGGCCTTTAGAAATGCTTGGCTTGTACATTTGGGAGGGAGTGTGTGGAATCACTTGCCCCCTGCTTGAAATGTGGCTCGTCGTTTGTCTTTTGAGAGACATGCTGCTTTTTTGATATCTTTATAACCCCATTAGGCAGATGTTGGAGCCTCCAATTAGTAAAATGTGGCTGGGAGGGATTGGCAAAGCTCTGGTTTCCTTGTCTCCTCTCTCTTTTGGAAATGCACTTTGTGTTTAAAAATAAAAAGAAACCAAACCAGCTCCAGATGTGGCTTTGCAGTGGCACAGTGCCTGGGTCTGTGATCTCTCTGGCTGCTCATTTACCCGGGGCAGAGATGCCCCTTTCCTGGGGTTTTTGAAGCTATTCCTGCTGCGCCGGGCTGTGCTACCTGCCTGAGCCGCTGGCTCGAGATAAGAGTAGTAGATGGAGACTGTCATCTTCGCAGCAAATTGAAGAGAGGTAAGAGAGACTAGAAGCAAAGAGCGTAAATATTTAGGGTAAAAAAAAATAATAATTAAAAAAATAATGGTGAAGGTGAAAGTTCCCCAGCGATGTGACATTAGTTCTGGGCATGCTATTGATATAACTATAACATAACAAAAGCCTACTGGTGCTGTTTTCAGCGATTTATTTTCTGTTCTGTGGAATTGGTTTAATTAACTTTGCCCCTTTAGAGGGAAAGAGGAAAATATGAAATATTTGGAGTGTACATCTCTCTGTGTGTGGCTGGAAGTGAGCTCCTCGCTGGCTGACCCCGAGCTCTGCCAGCCCAGCGTTTTCCCCGCTGCCTTCCCACCAGCTGCGTTGGGGTGAGAGTGCTCTGACCCCACAGTCCTGCCCTGGGGAGCAGCAGTTTGTCTCTTGCTCTTTCCTTTACGAGTTCCCAGCCACCTCGCAGAGCACTGGGTGAGGATAAAACCAGCCCGGTTCCTTTGCACTAAATCACTTCTGCAGGAGCAGCCTTCATCCTGCATAAATGGTGGGTGCGGTTTGATGCTCTCCAAGCCAAAGGCTATCCTTGGGCTCTCCTTACCTCTTCCCAGCGGTTCTGCTGCATGGTGCATCCCAAAACTGGTGCCCAGTGATGGAGAGAAGCCTGGACGCTTGAATCATAGAATCATTCAGGTTGCAAAAGACCCTTGGGATCATTGAGTCCAACCATCAACCCCACTCTACAAAGTTCTCCCCTACACCATATCCCCCAACATCGCATCTAAATGACTCTTAAACACATTCCGGGATGGTGACTCAACCACCTCCCTGGGCAGCCTCTTCCAGTGTCTGACCACTCTTTCTGTGAAGAATTGTTTCTAATGTCCAGTCTCAACCTACCCTGTTGCAGCTTGAAGCCATAACAAACCAACCCTTACCAGGATGAGACCACTGGGTGCACGGGGAGAGGTTTATCTTTCTCTGGTCTGACAGGTTACCAGTTACTTTTTTTACTGCAGAAGCCTCTTGCATCCCCTTGTCTTTGCTTTTCCTACTTGTGCTCCCAGGGCTCGGGGTTGAGCCTGCCGCTCTGGGCCCTTCTTCCTCCCGCTCCCCTTGGTTTTGATAAAGAATCATGTTCATCCACCACTCGTGCCAGCCCTGACTGTTTGCATTTTTAACTTTGTCTTTATTAAATTTTCAAGAATCTCTTAAGCATTCACACATCTGTCATGGCACAAAGTGGAATATTTCTTGATGTTCAGGAAAACAAATTATACAATAGATGTGCAACCCATATTTAATGAAAAGCACCAAAGCCACGTGTTCATGCATGAAACCCCAGAAAAGGTTTTACTGCAGTCTTTCTCGAGAGGTGTTTGCTGTGAGATTTTTTTGGGTTTTTTTGAAATTTCACTTAGAGTGCAGGCTCCCTATGTCAAAGTGTGTATTCCTGAGGGTCTCCAGGGAGCTCTAAAGGCATCCTGGTGCACCTCAAAAGCAAAGCCCCTTCCCTGTGGTCCCGTCCAGCATCTCTAACTCAGACTTTTGCTGTCATGAGATGCGGGTGCCTTGCATGGGGCAGGAAGCACCCCACCGAGCTCCCCGCAGGCAGGGTCAGGTCTGGGCACAGACCACCACGAGGGGCCAGAGATGTGGCACCAGCGTTCCTGGTCTCCTGGCTTCTGGGCTTGTAGCAGCTTGTGTTGGTGGGCTCTGGTGTCTGCATTAACAAAGTTTTTGTGTGCAGGATATAAATAATAAATGGGTGAACCACAGTGTGACTAATTGCCTAGCAGTCAGCCTGGTACCTAGAATGTAACAGGAGGGGGTTTTCAGGGTATTTTGAGTGGGTAGAATGAGATGGCAGCATACAGTATTAGAAACTTCAGGCACTAGATAAGCTGAACAATTAAAAATAAATGGCTTTGAAACTTTGTGTTTTGATAGGCACAGATAATTAGGAGAAGATGCTTTTCTGACAAGAGTATAATGATTTGGCTTTGGTTGGCTTTGGAAACTTTTAACGTGACTCCCGTGGGAGCAAGAGTGGTGGGCGTGGAGCTGCAAGGAGGCCCCTCTCATTTAAAGACTGGGCAGAGGCAGAGACCTGTCCTCTCTTGATCTGGTGGTGATGGAGCAAAGGAAGAAAGTTCAAACCTTGGTGGCTTAAAATTCAGAAGATGGAATAACTGAATTTTTCTAATTTTTATTACTAATGCTTTGAAGCTAATCTCATAAGCTTGGGAGCCTGAGTCTATAATTTTTATTGTAAAACTAATCCAAAAGTCTGTGTCATAGTGGGAAAAAAAAGCATTTCCTAAGCTCTAAACCCAAATATGCTCAGAGAAACAAACCCTGTAAGAACAGCAGTGGCACCATCTGATGGGTTTTGTAATGCCACAGACAAAAGTAATTATGCTGCTTAGAAAAGCTTTTGTCTCCAGATAATATTGTTAGAAGCTTGCAGTGCAGTGTAAATCATAACAGAACAAATCTGGAGTCTGCTCTTATTGCTGCCAGGGGAAAATCACTTGGATTTTGTTTCCTTTCTGCTCAATATATTGCAAACCTCTCCCGAGTTTGTAAATAAATATTACCTGCTGTTTGAAAAATGACTGACGATTCACCTCAACAGTAGTGCCTGTGGCAGCAGGGCCGTTACTGCAAACAGTTGTTTCTCTCTTGGTGAGATCTTTTGTGTGTCTTTCAGGAACACGGGCTGCTGCAATGAGTCTGAAGTTGCCTGATTCATAGGAGATGTTAAAGAAGTATTTCCTTTAGAGCTCACTAACATGTGAATGCCTACAGCTCTTTTCACTACGTCCTAGCAGTACTGCGGCAATTGTCATGGCAGAAAATATTTTGTTGAGCTTACAAAACCCCAAAATTTTAGCATTTCCTTGATGAACATTTGAATTCCCATCTGTGAACATTGGTGGGTTTTTTTTGGGGGGTTAGCATTTTTGGTTGCCAGATGTATGGGACTTTTAAAGGTTTCAAAACCCTGGACCTAAAGGGGATGCAGCAATTGTGTTAGGACCAGGTTAATTAACTGACGAATTTTCTACCACCCAGCCTGGAGATTGATGTTTTTGCCTCAGGGTGGAAATGATTCCCATGGGCTGAGGGATCCCAGTGCCTGGTTTCTCCCAATGTGGTTTGTCCCGAGGAGTGGTCCTTGTGTGTCCTTTTTTCCCTGGAGAAAAGGAGGCTGAGGGGAGACCTTCTCGCTCTCTACAACTCCCTGAAAGGAGGGTGTAGCCAGGGGGGGTCGGTCTCTGCTCCCAAGGAACAGGCGATGTGACGAGAGGAAACGGCCTCAAGTTGCCCCAGGGGAGGCTCAGATTGGATATTAGGAAAAATTTTGACACTGAAAGGGTTATGAAGCCCTGGAATGGGCTGCCCAGGGCAGGGGTTGAGGCACCATCCCTGGAGGTACTTAAGGCCGGGTTGACATAGTGCTTAGAGACATGGTTTAGGGATGGTTTTTATCAGAGTTAGGTTGATGGTTGGACCAGATGATCTGAAAGGTCCCTTCCAACCCAGACAGTTCTATGATTCTATGAGTGAAGGGAGAGGGATATTTACTGTGAGGGTGGTGAAGCACTGGAACAGGTTGCCCAGGGAGGTTGTGGCTGCCCCATCCCTGGAAGTGTTCAAGGCCAGACTGGATGGGGCTTGGAGCAACCTGGTCTGGTGGGAGGTGTCCCTGTCCAGGGCAGGGGGTGAGACTGGGTGGTCTTTAAGGTCCCTTCCAACCCAAACCATTCCATGATTCTATGAATTGCATGAAAAGGTCATTTCACAGGCAGTAAATGAGGTTCTACTGTTGGGAGGGAAGCGCTGGGAGGAGCCAGGGCAGCTCAGCAGGTGAAGTCTCGCCAGGCTGGGGGCTCTCCAGCCCCCACGGTTATTGCTGCGCCTTGCACAGAGTTCAGTGCCAGGTCCTACGTCTAGGGACCTTCAGGGGGAAGGGTTTGGAGAACAAACCCAGTGACACAGGGGGAGCCACTGGAGCCTGAAAGAGGGACTTGAACAAATCTACTGAGCATCAGGAGCTGGTTCACTTGCTGCCCTGAAGCGGTCACATCCATAGATGAGGTTTATTGAGGGGAAAGGGGCACAATCATGCCCAGAAGGTGTTTAAAATGCATTTTTGTACATAGACCTGGTGAGCAGGACAGGGAAGTGCTGTGTGCGGCATTGCAGCCTGCAGCCCTTCCAAGCAGCATCATCCCAGGAAAGGTGGAGTGAATCACGGAATGCATCATCATCTGCAGAGAGAGAAATTACCACTGGATGCCAGTGATCCGTGCTGATCTCCAGGGAGGTTCCTGCTGCACAGAAAGAAATCAGTTTCTTGTTTGTTTTACAGTTTGGGATAGTTTGTGAGGATTTGCCACCTTCCCACAAAGTCCTGGACAAAATGGTCCTGTAGCTGGAGGTAGCAACACGATGGTGACACTGTGACCTTGCCTAGGATTACTTGCCTGGCTGTCTCCCAAAAAATAAAACTGAGCCTTGTCTTTACTAGCTCTTGGCAGCAGAATAACAAATCACAGAATCACAGAATCTTCTTGGTTGGAAGGGACCTTTGAGATCATCGAGTCCAACCAACCAAAAAAAACCAACAAACCAACCAACCAAACAAACAAAAAACCCCAAAAAACAACACAAAACCAAAAAAGACGAAACACCAAAACCAAACCAAAACAAACACCCGCAACCAGACACCACACCCACCCACAAACAGACATAAACCAACAATCTCGGGCACTAGAGCATGCCCTGAAGTGCCATGTCTACACGTTCCTTAAATACCTCCAGGGATGGCGACTCCACCACCTTCCTGGGCAGGCTGTTCCAGTGCTTGACCACTCTCTCAGTAAAGTAATTCTTCCTGATATCGAATCTAAACCTCCCCTGCCCCAACTTCAGACCATTTCCTCTGGTCCTGTCATTCTTCCCTTGGGAGAAGAGGCCAACACCCACCTCTCTACACCCTCCTTTCAGGGAGTTGTAGAGGGCAATGAGGTCTCCCCTCAGCCTCCTCTTCTCCAAACTAAACATGCCCAGTTCCCTCAGCCTCTCCTTGTGTGACTTGTTCTCCAGACCCCTCACCAGCTTGGTGGCTCTCCTCTGGACGTGCTCCAGCAGCTCAATGTCCTTCCTGTAGTGAGGGGCCCAGAACTGAACACAGCCCTCGAGGTGAGGCCTCACCAGTGCCCAGTACAGAGGCACCATCACTGCCCTGCTCCTGCTGGCCACGCTGTTCCTGATACAGGCCAGGATGCTGTTGGCCTTCTTGGCCACCTGGGCACACTGCTGGCTCATGTTCAGCCGGCTGTCCACCAACACCCCCAGGTCCTTTTCTGCTGGGCAGCTTTCCAGCCACTCTTCCCCGAGCCTGTAGCGTTGCCTGGGGTTGTTGTGACCAAAATGCAGGACCCGGCACTTGGCTTATTAAACCTCATCCCATTGGCCTCAGCCCACTGATCCAAGCTGTCCATATCCCTCTGTAGAGCCTTCCGACCCTCAAACAGATCAACACTCCCACCTAGTTTGGTGTCATCTGCAAACTTACTGAGGGAGCACTCAATCCCCTCATCCAGATCATCAATGAAGATATTAAACAAGACTGGCCCCAAAACTGAGCCCTGAGGGACACCACTGGTGACCGGCTGCCAACTGGATTTCACCCCATTAATTACAACTCCCTGGGCACGGCCATCCAGCCAGTTTTTTACCCAGTGAAGAGTACACTTGCCTATGCCATGATTCACCAGCTTCTCCAGGAGAATGCTGCGAGGGACAGTGTCAAAGGCCTTACCAAAGTCCAGGTAGACAACGTCCACAGCCTTCCCCGCATCGAGCAGGCGGGTCACATGGTCATAGAAAGAGATTAAGTTGGTTAAGCAGGACCTCCCTTTCATAAACCCATGCTGGCTGGCGCGGATCCCTTGGCTGCCCTGCACTTGCTGTGAGAGCTCACTCAAGATGATCCTCTCCGTGATCTTTCCCGGTACCGAGGTCAGGCTGACAGGCCTATAGTTTCCCGGATCCTCCTTCCGGCCCTTCTTGTAGATGGGTGTCACATCTACAGCAAGATGTACATCTACAACTGTGTCACAGCAAGGCTTTTGACACAGTCTCCCATAACATCCTCATTGGGAAACTAAGGAATTGTGGGCTGGATGAGGGGACAGTGAGGTGGACTGAGAACTGGCTTTGTGACAGGACCCAAAGGGTAATGATTAATGGAGCAGGTTCAAGCTGGAGGCCTGTAACCAGTGGTGTCCCCCAGGGGTCAATACTTGGTCCAGTCCTGTTCAACATATTCATCAGCGACCTGGACGAGGGGACAGAGTGTATCCTTAGCAAGTTTGCTGATGATACCAAACTGGGAGGGGTGGCTGACACCCCGGAGTGCCGTGCTGCCATCCAGCGAGACCTGGACAGGCTGGAGAGCTGGGCAAGGAAGAACCTCATGAGGTTCAACAGGGAAAAGTGTAGGGCCCTGCACCTGGGAAAGAAGAATGTTAGGCACCAATACAGGTTAGGCGTGGACCTGCTGGAGTCAAGTTCTGAAGAGAAAGATCTGGGGGTCCTGGTAGACAGCAAAATGACAATGAGCGAGCAGTGTGCTCTTGTGGCCAGGAAGGCCAATGGAATCCTGGGCTACATAGGGAAGAGTGTGGCTAGTAGGTCGAGGGAAGTCATTCTCCCCCTCTGCTCTGCACTGGTGAGGCCACAACTGGAATACTGCATCCAGTTCTGGTCTCCCCAATTCAAGAGGGACAGGGAACTACTGGAAAGAGTCCAGTGAAGGGCAACGAGGATGATTCAAGGATTGGAGCATCTCCCTTATGAAGAAGGGCTGAGAGAGCTGGGACTCTTTAGCCTGGAGAAGAGAAGGCTGAGGGGAGACCTTATCAATGCTTATAAGTATCTCAAGGGTGGGTTGAAGGAGGAGGGAGCCGGACTCTTTTCAGTGGTTCCCAGTGACAGGACGAGGGGCAATGGGCACAAGTTGGAACACAGGAGGTTCCACTCAAATATGAGAAGAAACTTCTTCATGTGAGGGTGGCAGAGCCCTGGAACAGGCTGCCCAGGGAGGTTGTGGAGTCCCCTTCTCTGGAGATTTTCAAGACCCGCCTGGATGCAGTCCTGAGTAACATGCTCTGACATGCTCTGGGCAATCCTGCTTCAGCAAGGGAGTTGGACTAGATGATCTCTATGGTCCCTTCCAACTCTAAAAATTCAGTGAAATTCAGTGAAAATTCAGTGAAATTGGCCACCCTCCAGTCATCTGGTACCTCTCCTGTTGACCAGGATTGTTGATAGATAATGGAGAGAGGCTTGGTGAGCTCTCCCGCCAGCTCCCTGAGTACCTTTGGGTGAATTCCATCCGGCCCCATAGACTTATGTGTGTCCAGGTGCATAAGCAAATCCTTAACTACTTCCTCCTGGACTATGGGGGGGTTGTTCTGCTCTCCATCCTTATCTTCCAGCCCAGGAGGCTGAACACCCAGGGGTTAGCTGGTCTGACTATTGAAGACAGAGGCAAAGAAGGCATTAAGTGTCTCAGCCTTCTCCTCGTCCTTGGTCGCAATGTTTCCCCCCTCATCCAGGAAGGGATGGAGATTTTCCCTGACTCTCTTTTTGTTGACGTATTTACAAAAGCTTTTTTTGTTGTCCCTTATATTAATGGCCAGGTTGAGTTCCTGGGCTTTTGCCTTCCTAATTTTTTCTCTGTGTAACCTAACAAGATCTCTGTACTCCTCCTGAGTTGCCTGTCCCTTCATCCAAAGGTGGTAAACCTTCCTTTTTTCCCTAAGTCCCATCCAAAGCTCTTTGTTCAACCAGGCTGGCCATTTTCCCCGCCCTTTAATTTTGCGCCTCATGGGGACAGCCTGCTCCTGGGCCTTTCGGATTTCCTTCGCGAAGAGCGTCCAGCCTTCTTGGACCCCTTTGCCCCGCAGGATTATCTCCCAAGGGACCCTCCCAACCAGGGTTCTGAACAGGCTGAAGTCCCCCCTCCGGAAGGCCAAGGTGGAGGTTTTGCTAACCCCCTTCCTTACCTCACTAAGAATTGAAAACTTGACCATTTGATGATCGCTAAGGCCAAGACGGCCTCCGACCTCCCCATCTCCCACTAGTCCTTCTTTGTTTGTGAAAAGTAGGTCTAGCGAGGCACCTCCTCTGGTAGGCTCTCCTACCATTTGTGTCAGGATTACAGTTACACAGTTCTGCCGCTGTGAAGGTGTATCTTCACGTGGTCAAGATAAGTCTTTAAATGTGGGGAGACAGTTGCCCAGTTTGTAAGAGAAGAATCTTTTGCAAAGGCGCAAATGGGAGTTGGGAGCTCAGCTCCTGATGGGCAGTGGGAGCAGCCATGGTGGGAGCTTCTCTGCTGAGAGAGCCTTATGGTTGTGTGGTTTGTGTGCCCAGATGTCAAGAAACAGTAAAAATCAAGGTTGTAAGTGCAGTTTGAACCCCCTGGTGTCCATGTGTTGCAGGTGACTGGATGTCGTAATCCCACACTTCCCCCCTGCTTTGTTCCCTGACAAGATGCATGATGGAGGACGGGCTGCTAATGCAGAGAGTTTTGCTGTGTAGCTCCCTCCTCTTTGGTGTGCCTTTGCTGAAGAGGATTTGTGCAATGTGCTGTTTGATGCCCTGAGAATGGGAAGCTTGTGTTTGGTTTCTAGGTGGATGGGACTTTTAAAGGTTTAGAAACCCTGGACTGGAAGGGGATGCAGCCTTTGCGTTAGGACCAGGTTCCTTATGGGAAGCCTTCATTTGCAGCAAAACAACAGTGGTGCAGTAATGGAGGGGCAGGGATCGATCATAGAATCATAGAATGGTTTGGGTCAGAAGGGACCTTAAAGATCGTTGAGTTCCAACCTCCTGCCCTGGGCAGGGACACCTCCCACCAGACCAGGTTGCTCCAAGCCCCCTCCAACCTGGCCTTGAACCCCTCCAGGGATGGGGCAGCCACAGCTTCTCTGGGCAACCTGGGCCAGGCTCTCACCACCCTCACAGCAAAGAAGTTCTTCCCCAGATCTCATCTCAATCTCCCCTCTTTCAGTGTCAAACCCTTCCCCCTCATCTTATGGCTCCCCTCCCTCATCCAGAGTCCCTCCCCATCTCTCCTGGAGCCCCTTTAGGGACTGGAAGGGGCTCTGAGGTCTCCCCGAAGCCTTCTCTTCTCCAGGCTGAACCCCTACGACTCTCTCAGCCTGTCTTCATGGGAGAGGTGCTCCAGCTCTCCGATCACCTTTGTGGCCTCCTCTGGCCCCTTTTCAGCAGGTCCATGTCCTTCCTGTGCTGAGGACTCCAGAGTTGGAGACAGCACTCCAGGTGAGGTCTCCCCAGAGCGGAGCAGAGGGGCAGAATCCCCCCCCCCAACCCTGCTGGCCACGCTGCTGGGGATGCAACCCAGGACACAGCCTTCTGGGCTGCCAGCACACATTGCCAGCTCATGTTGATCTTCACAGTCAATCCCCTGGTGCGTCCTGGTACCCAAGTGCCATGGTGGATCCCGCTTTCCTCTCTGTGGGACAACTCACACCTTTTTCCCATCCGTGGTGGTGCTGGGAGGTGGCTCTGGGTGGCTGTAGCCATGTCTGCTGTGGTGCTGGCTTTTGGTGAGCTGGCGTGGGAGGGCAGAGGGAGGACAGATCTCCCTGTTCCTGGCAGCAGCACCTTTCCAGACATCTCCAGTTGCTTGTGAAGCTGCACCCACTGAGCTCAGACCTGGGGGTGCTGTCTCTGTCGCTGCCCCAGCTCTCCCCTCTGCGGGGGGATGCCATGGGGGAATGGCTCACTGGAGTCACTCCGCCGGCTCCTTGTGGTTGAGGCGACTGCACCACATAATCTCATAAATAAACCCATCAAGTCCCAGACTCGGCTGGAGCCTCTTGCAGCCTGGGGCAGCCAGCAGGTTAATCTGGAGCTCCTCCGGCCCCTTTGAAGTAGCTGCAGCTCAGGAGCGAATGTGCCTTTTCAGGAAAGCAGGCGTTTTTACTAAGCAGCAGACTTTTATTATCTGAGCTGAGAACGCAGTGATTTCCTTTGCCTGCCAGTAATCCCCACTTAGGGCACTGTTATGCTCTTTTACAACTTATTTTCTTTTCTCTAATTGCCAGTTTGTCGTGGCCGTGCAGCTCTCCCCGGGCAGTGTTCTGGGGAGCTTTTGCACTTAGAAAGCAGCTTAGTTCTTCCCTCCTGGCCACTGGGACCAGGCAGCAATTCCTCTCCAGGTGCTTCAGCAGGAGTCCTGCCGGGAAAATAAGTAATAGCCTGTGCTTTTCAACTGGTGCCTGATAACTGCGGTCTGGACTAGAGTTTCAGCTATTTCACGCATCCTGGGAGAGACCTGATAAGTTGCCTTTGACAGAGTTTGTCAACAGATGTATGGTACTGGTGTAGCGGGTGTGATGCTTTGCTGGTGACGGTGCTCTGGCTCTCATCCTGCCGTACGGTCCCTTCGTTTCATCCGGGCATCATGGTATGGGGCTTCCCACCCCTCCTGGCGTACAGCACTGTGGGGCTGTGCCTGGATAAGTCGTTCCCAGTGCCGACTGACGTGACTTTGGAGTGTGATTTGTGTATGTGTTCAGCACCTTTGGGTACCTGTGGATGAAATGGGCTCAAGAGGTGCCCAGGCAGGACTGACTTGAGGTTCAACAAGGCCAAGTGCCAGATCCTGCACCTGGGTCACAACAACCCCATGGACACTCCAGGCTGGGGGCAGAGTGGCTGGAGCTGCCTGGAAGAAAAGGACCTGGGGGTGTTGGTGGACTGGGGGCTGAACATGAGCCAGCAGTGTGCCCAGGTGGCCAAGAAGGCCAACAGCATCCTGGCCTGTGTCAGGAACAGCGTGGCCAGCAGGACTGCAGCAGTGATTGCCCCCCTGTACTGGGCACTGGTGAGGCCCCACCTCGAGGGCTGTGTCCCGTTTTGGGCCCCTTCCCACAAAAAAGACTCTGAGGGGCTGGAGCGTGTCCAGAGAAGGGCAACGGAGCTGGTGAGGGGTCTGGAGCACAAGTCTTGTGAGGAGCGGCTGAGGGAGCTGGGGGTGTTCAGCCTGGAGAGGAGGCTGAGGGGAGACCTTCTCGTTCTCTACAACTCCCTGAAAGGAGGGTGTAGCCGGGGGGGTTGGTCTCTTCTCCCAAGGAACAGGCGATGGGACAAGAGGAAACGGCCTCAAGTTGCCCCAGGGGAGGCTCAGATTGGATATTAGGAACAATTTTGACACTGAAAGGGTTATTAAGCCTTGGGATGGGCTGCCCAGGGAAGGGGTTGAGGCACCATCCCTGGAGGGATTTAAAGGCCGGGTTGACATAGTGCTTAGAGACATGGTTTAGGGATGGTTTTTTTTATCAGAGTTAGGTTGATGGTTGGACTAGATGATCTTATAGGTCCCTTCCAACCTAGATGATTCTATGATTCTGTAATTCTATGACTTTTTGGCGTGGTGGCCCACAGCAGCTCAGGCTGTATCTCTCCAAGCCAGACTCGTGGATCAGGGCTCTTTAAACTTTAGTGCATGCAAAAGTGCTTTTTTTAGTGTTTGGTTGTGGAGTTTTTTTTCCCCTAGTAATCACATAATAAAATATTTTATGAGGCAGAGGTATAACCATGTGGCATGATGGAGTTCTGCTGTGTGTGCATAGCTACCGTGATGGGGACAGTAAGATGAGCGGTACCTTTTGGGCACTGGTCTGATGCTACACTTTATCAGTGCTGTTAAGGTATTTACTCTGCTTCAGCTAGACCTGCAAAACAGCTGCCTTAAATTGCAGCTTTTGAAAATGTCCTCAAAATAAAAAAAAAAAAGGAAGAAAGAAGACTCAGTTGTCCTCCAGCAATGGGAGTTTCAATAATGCCATGTTTTTACCAGTGGCAAATCCAGGCTGTGTTTTTTTCTGGGGGAACAGAAGCCTGTGCTGCTTCTGTAATGCGGCGTCCCCTCCGTTTCCCGGTGAGGCTCACTGGTGGGAGTGCAGGGGACTCACCCGCAGAGCTGCCTCCTCTTGAACTGTTCAGAGCCTGACCGTGGGTCATTGCTGCTGCTGGCAGCTGACGCTTTAATATTCTCGCAGCCAGCACTTTGCGGGAATATTTCAGAGTAAGCAGCTACTAGGGGAGTTGGGTGTGAGAGATTTTGGATGTGCAAGACTTTTTTTTTTTTTTTTTCTCCCCACAAAGTTTTATTATTTCTTGCATCTATTAATAGGGCAGCAGAAGGCTCCATATGCTTTTATAGTCCCTGTTGCTCTCTCTAATGCAAAGGCTCCAAGGCGTATAAAATAGACACTCTTAGCCAGTTATTATGACAAAAATTATGTGCATGTCATGACCTTTAAAGCAGTGGGACTGTGTGTGCATGCTCTTCTGATACGCCACTGTTCTCCATTCCTTTCTGAAGCATTTCTCGCCGTAGGAGGTTTGCATAGGAGCTTGGAATATTTTTCTAATCAGCGAAGAGTCTCTTGGCTCTGATGATAACTTGCACAGCACAGAGGAGCGAGGAAAGGGAAGAGAGATGACTTTTTCTAAGGGAACTAACAGAGAAGAGGTTAAAGGCGAATGGTGAGGCACAGCATGAAAATCCTGGCACCGTCTGCAGTGCTGTAAAAACCACTGGCCCAAAAAGTTCTTTGTGCCCTTTGAGGCAAGAGCTATTCTGGTGCTCTTGAGGATAAAGAAGGAAAAAAAAAGTTTCATAATCCATGTGCCCTATTTAAAGAGTCTTCTTTTTTTTGTTTTAAAACTTTTAATAACATTGCAACCATAACTTGCTCGCCTTCCCTAGCCTGCACATTTGCCCTGCTCTGTGTCAGATGTGCCACTGTGCGTGGAGATTTCACAGAATCTTCATGGTTGGAAAGGACCTCTGAGATCACCGAGTCCAACCATACACACACAAAAGACCCCCACAATCTCGGGCATTAAGGCATGCCCTGAAGTGCCACATTTACACATTTCTTAAATCCCTCCAGGGATGGCGACTCCACCACCTTCCTGGGCAGGCTGTTCCAGTGCCTGACCACCCTCTCAGTAAAGTAATTCTTCCTGATATCGAATCTAAACCTCCCCTGCCCCAACTTCAGACCATTTCCTCTGGTCCTGTCATTCTTCCCTTGGGAGAAGAGGCCAACACCCACCTCTCTACACCCTCCTTTCAGGGAGTTGTAGAGGGCAATGAGGTCTCCCCTCAGCCTCCTCTTCTCCAAACTAAACATGCCCAGTTCCCTCAGCCTCTCCTTGTGTGACTTGTTCTCTAGACCCCTCACCAGCTTGGTAGCTCATTTGCAGTGTCCTGTATGGGTGTGGGGAGCAGGATGCCTGCTGTCGTGGCGAGGGGGGCATGGAGAGAGGGGGTCCGTGTCCCTGCACCGTGACATCCCTCAATCGGTGGTGTTGGGATGGATTGCTGTCCTCTGGGGATGCAGGTGGTTGCTCTGGGCTTGTTGGGGCAGCCTTGGTGGACGCGTTGGGAGCTGTGGGCAAAACGCTTCGTGCCTGGGAGGTTTGCAGGCACCAGATGGGATGGAGACACCGTTGGCAAAAGTATATCAGTAATTTCTGCTTTGATTGCTGCTTACACCATAGCTTTCCACATGCTGGTGTGGGGGGCAGCAAACAGCAGCGGGTCCCAGTCCCGCCTGGCGCGCTGACATAGGGTGCACTCAGCAAGAAAGAGATGGAAGTCCTGGAGATGTGATGGTCCCAAAAGCTCTTGAGTAACGTGAGAGGTTACGCAGGGTGAGCAGCAAGGCTGGGCATTGATCATGATAGTGTTGATACCGAACCCCCTATGGAGAGGCTTCAGGCCACGCTCGGCTGCATCCCAGCCTTAACAAATGGGAAAAATAACACAGTTTTAAAAATTAAAGATTCCCTTTAATTATTGAACATGAATAATTTTCATGCAAATTGAGCCAGGATGTGTGTTTCCAGAGTGACACAGCTGAGAGCAGTTACATCGTGGGGTGTCAGTGACCTGTGAACTGAGAGGCTGTTTGTTATCTGTAGCATTTTATGCATAGCACCCTGGAGGGTGGGACACGGGCTGGTAGAGAGAGTTGGCTGAAGAAAAAGACTTTAGTTTGCACTGGTGGCCTCCCCTTCTATTGCTTTAACTTGTAAACTGGGGTGTGCGTAGGTACGTTGTCTTTACATACCTGGGTATGGGTATTTTGGAAGTTTCTTGTGGAGTAGGGCTGTAATTAAGGGAATAACTGTGCAGTGACTGCTGCTGGAGGCTCTGCTGCTTGCCATGTGGAGGAGGCGTGGGCAGAAAGTCCTCAAGAAGGTGGAGAGGGGAAAATGCACCCTGACTTTTCCTAGCAAATTGATGGTCTCCGTGTAAAACTGGAGCTTTACAGGGCGGTTTGGCATGACCTGACGCATGTGAGAGTGGTCCTGGCTGGGAACCCTGGCTGGGAACCTCCAGATGGACATGGAGCTGCCGACTCTCAGCATCACTTTGCACCAGGGAGCAGCTCATGTCCAGGGCAGATGAAACGTTGGGTTTGCAGCTGAAGGCAGCCTGGTGTGTTGGGGAAAGCTGTAGCATGGCGGGGGCTTTTCAAATGTCTTTGAGGACACGTAGTGCAGGGCAGGTGCTGGGAGTCAAGTCCAAATATCCTCTGTGATTAAGCTTCTATAAACATTTTCCTTTTCATAACGGAATGCCAGCATTTACTATTTCCTGATTTTAAACACGGTACAGTTTGTCAAACATTTATCTCTGTCTTTAAGTCTCGAGATAGAATTCCTGTTAATTTCAAATCAATATGAAAGGGGGAGAGAAAGAAATTGCAGTCTAGCCCTTTTCTTGAATCGATATTTTCCTTAAAAGCTGAAATGTTAACTAGATCATAGCTTTTTGCCATTTTGAAATGCAGCTTGTGTTTAAAGAACGTAGGCATTTCCCCGGAAAATCGCTGATGCCAGTAAGTGTTGGAGTGGGCACAGCTGCCAGCAGGTGTTTGACCCAAAGAGGGCAGGATGGCACCAGCCTTTGCAGGAGTAATCATAGAATCACAGAATGGTTTGGGTTGGAAGGGACCTTAAGGACCAACCAGTGCCACTCCCTGCCCTGGGCAGGGACACCTCCCACCACACCAGGTTGCTCCAAGCCCCCTCCAACCTGGCCTTGAACCTCTCCAGGATTGGGGCAGCCACAGCTTCTCTGGGCAACCTGGGCCAGGCTCTCACCACCCTCACAGTAAAGAATTTCTTTCTACTATCTAATCTAAATCTCCGCTCTTTCAATTTAAAATGATTACCCTTTGTCCCGTCACTACATTCCGTGATCAAGAGTCTCTCCCCATCTCTCCTGTAGGCCCCCTTCAGGTACTGGAATGTGCTATAACCTCATCCTTCCTGTTTCTGAGATCATCGTCTCTTAGTAACTTCTCATTTTCTTGTTCTGTTTTGCAGAAGCCTTTGAACTTGTAGTACGACATGCAAGAAACTTCACCAACAGCATGTTTAGGACCCACTACCAGAGCATGGGACCCAGAGCTCTTAAGTTTGTTGGAGAACTTTTTACAGATGTCTCGCTGTACATATTGGGCTCTGACATCAGTGTTAATGACATGATAAATGAATTTTTTGACAGTTTATTCCCTTTGGTTTACTCTCGCTTGATTAATCCCGGCTTCCCCGATCCCTCCGTGGAAATGACTGAATGCCTGCGGGCAGCCAGGAGAGACCTCAAAGCCTTTGGTAACTACCCGAAGCTGATGATGACGCAGGTGTCCAAGTCGCTGCAGGCCACGCGAGTCTTTCTGCAGGCGCTCAACCTGGGGATCGAGGTGATAAACACTACTGACCACTTAAAATTCAGCAAGGACTGTGGACGGGCGCTGCTGAAGATGTGGTACTGCTCGCACTGCCAGGGGCTCCTCCTAGCCAAGCCCTGCGCCGGCTACTGCAGCGTGGTGATGCAGGGATGCTTGACGGGCGTCGTAGAGATCGATAAGCACTGGCGAGAGTACATCGGGTCTCTGGAGGGGCTGACCAAAGGCATGCGCGGCATCTATGACATGGAGCACGTCCTCCTGAACCTCTTCTCCGCGGTGCGGGATGCCATCCTCTATGTGCAGAGGAACGAAGGAAAGCTCTCAACAACCGTGAGTGGTATTCTGCAGTCCCCCTGGCGCGGTGCCATGGCAGCCCTCCGTTGCATACTGTGAAACAAACCTACCCCTTTCCTCCAGCCAACAAACCCAAATGTTCCAATTGCCAGCTCCTCTCTCCTTCCCTCCCCCCACCAATTTTTTAAAAAATCTTTTGGTAGCGTTTGAAACTGGTGTTTGTGGGGCCTGGGCTTCAGTTAAGGGCTTTGCCTTTTTAAGTTGGTCGGAGCAGAAGGGTCTGGAGTCATCCTATAGCTGGGGTGTGAGATCGGAGCTGAGATGTCCCAGCCTCTTCAGTACTCCCTGGGTTCTGTACTTGCCTTGGGTAGCTCGGAAAGGCTGGTCCTGCTCTCCGGGTGTCCCCTGCCTCCCTTAACATCACTACAACATACCTCCAAATAGATGCCAAGCGGAGGCATGTGCTGTGGCATCCCCTCCTTCCTGATGTACTAAAGGAGATTGGGTTTTCCCTCTTTTTGGTAACTCACTCCAGTTTTGGGCCGCATTTAATCCCAGGGATGAAGTTATTTCTTATTTTATTAGGAGAGACCCAACTCTTTAAAAACACATGGTGTGAATTTCTGAGCCTCACAAGAAACTGAGGCTTTCTCTGTTCAGAAAACCTTGCTGCTCTGTTTGAACGCCAAGGACAAATAGACTGTGGAAACATAACACTTGTTTTGCAGAGGAGATTTTTCTTGAGATGCGATTGAGCTGCTCCATGCAGGTAGGGTCGGTCGAGTTGGGGATGGGGGCAAAGGTGTGGGAATGTTGTTATAGTTTGCTTAAAGCCAGCAATGATTAAAATCTGCCACTGTTTCCCCGTTAGCTGCTTGTTCCTGCCATTCTTGACTCCTGTTTACAAAAGAACTGTGTTTATGTAGGTCACTGTAGTACTTGCACTGCAAGTAACTTATCTTTTTTGGGGACTGTGGAAAAGTATCGGCTTATGGATTTGGAGCTGTGTGGCGTTCAGCCAGCAACACTCATCCGTGCTGTTTTATGTGCCGTCCTTGTGCGATGATTGCCCGAGACATGCCACTGCAGGCTGTGAAATAACGTGATGGCACCCGGGTGGTTTCACACCCCCCCCCCCCGGGTAGTTTGGCACACAGATGCAAGCTCTCTGCATTGCTTAGAAGGGATGTAGAGACCAAATCTTCAGTAAGTTGGGTTACTCTTGTGTTGTGTTGACCTAGGGACACGCTTTTTAGCAGGGCCTGTAGCGATAGGACAAGGGATAATGGCTTTCACCTAAAAGAGGGAAGATTTAGACTAGCTATAAGGGAGAAATTTTTTACAATAAGAGTAGTGAAATGCTGGCCCAGGTTTCCCAGAGAAGTGGTAGATGCCCCATCCCCGGAAACATTCAAGGTCAGGTTGGACGGGGCTCTGAGCAACGTGCTCTAGTTGAAGATGTCCCTGCTCATGGCAGGGGGGGTGGACTAGATGACCTTTAAAGGTCCATTCCAACCCAAACCCCTCTGTGATTCTGAGACCAGGAGGCGGCTGTGGCCGTGGGCTGGGTTTTGGTGTTTTACAGCAGGCTGCTAAGAGTTTCTCCTGTCCCTAGGACTGCAGGGAGGTTCCAGCTGACAAGGTCTGGGGGCAGCAGCTCTGCTGGGCATGACTTCTGCTGCCATGGAGCCAGGGCAGACTCTTCTCTTGTCAGTCAGAACCTGGCAACCCTCTCTAGAAAAACAAAGGAGCAGAGATGTGACTGTAGGTTTAACTTGAGGTCAGGTAAGATGGAGAATTCATGTTACAGGTGATAATGATGTATACAGGAGAGAAAACCCAGCTCAACTCTAAGCCCAGGTGGCATTTCCAAGGCAGTAAGAAACCAAACTTACTTCTACGTGTAGCGTGAGCCTATTTGACCTCGAAAGATCAGTTGACACATTCTGCTGTGAGCAAAAGCATCCAACGTGTTTTGCATCAGCAAACCCACCTTGCTTGTAGCTGCTGACACAGAACTGAAACATTGCCCTTGCAGACTGTGTCCCAGGGTTTTGGAAGCACACACAATATGTGTGTTGCTGTATGGTCCTGAAAGGATAAGTGCATGTCCTCCCGTATCCTTCTTTTATTGGCACAATAAAACTGCACTTTTTTCTTTAAGATGTCCATGTATACAGGGAAGGAACATGACTGTCAGTTATATTATCAAATATTGAGACCTTGATTTGTCTACAGAGAATGTGCTTGTGGGAGAATGAGTAGATGTAGTGCCACTAAAGTCAATGCAAGCCATGGCAGTAGAGCCGTAATCTGTTTGTCCTCTGCCAAAGCAGAACATAAATTGACTTGCTTTAAAATAAAACTTCACTGAACAGCGCAAAACCATTCAGTGCTTTCGAGCTTGATAGAGCTGTTTGAATTCATTAGTGCCATATATATTTAGGTACTTATTTAAACAAAACCCCTCTTGATTACTTAATAGTTGAGTGATTCTTTTATTTGTTCTTAAGACATTTTGGAGTTATAGGAATGCAGAGGAAAAAAATCCAAGCCAAGCAATCCAATTGTCTGGCAATTGTCACTAAAAGAAAATGGCCACTGGGTTTTTAAAGTTTATTTTTAAAATGTTGATGTTGCTCAGCTAAGGCTCTTATGTCAAACCTGATCCCAGAGCATCTTTTTTTTAGGGATGAAGGGATGAACTGCTCAGGAGAGGAATAGGGCAGTAATGGAGGCGCTGACAGTCTGAACGACAGCGTTGCAGGTGGCCTGACTGATAACGGGTCTGCATCTGGGATCTGGGGTAAATATCTCTGCCCCTAAGTGACAGAATACTCCGTTTTTTTCATCTGTGCTGGAATGAAACCTTTTCTGTTAAACTTATCAGCACATATTGAGTTTCAAAGAATATACCCAGAAGCAAACAGTTGTATTTACTGTTATCCTGTAAATATGGTTGGGTTTAGACACTGTTGTTATATCAAAGTATAAAATTCTGCGGGAGTTGTCTTTGAAAATGTGGGACTTGGCTCTCACTCTGCCTTCTCATATCGACCTCTTTTATTACTGACCTTGGCCGCCACTGCTTCTAAGGCAGAGTTCAATTCACCTGGATGTTTTTAAAGATAATGACAGGTTATTTAATTGTCATTAAAATCCCCTGGTATTATGGAAAACTTATCTTCCATGCCCGTAGTGATTATAGCCTGAATAACAACACTACTGCCCTTGCCTGTCCTTTGGGCTTCTTCTCGTTGTCCATAGCATTGGTGGCACTTCTGCAGCAGTAGTTTTTCCTCCTGAAGTTTCAGGTCCTTGGGTGTGTTACCCAACTGAGCATCCTTCCTCCGTGTGGCTGCTCCTCTGTCCCCCTCGCCACCCACCCCTAGGCTGGGTGCAGGGGTTTGCACGGGGACTGGGACCCCTTTTATAGCTTGCAGCAGACCTGGCTACAAAGGGCATGTGAGCCTGAGCTCCAGAGGTGTTGCAGAGCCTCCAGGTAGGTTTCTGAGGAGCTCTGCATTCCGCAAGTCTAGGAGTCATAGTGTTGTTAATCTGCTTTTGGAAACTCTGTGCCTCAGGCATGCATTTAAATGTATGCCTACGCTGGTGTTGTTCCTGGTACGTAAACAGTGATGCAGAAGAGTGAACTCAATCATATTATGGCAATAAGCAGTTTCCATCCCAAGCCTTGCTTTAGCAGATAATTTTTCAGTGATAGTAGTGTTAGGGCTTGATTATTTCCACAATTTGTCTGTTTAAAAACTTCACCCTTTAAATATGCTATTAAAATACTTTATCAAGGAGGCTGAATCTCAGGAGGGACTGGGGGAAAAAAGAAAATCTGTCTAGGGCTATATCTATGTGCTATCAATTTTCCTGTTTGCTACTTTTTCCCTGGTTGAAAATGTGCCCAGTACGTTCACCTCCTGTAGATATTTTAATCACAAGTGTAGGTAAGAGTGATTTTTAGTCTGTTTGTGCTTTCTGCCACAAACACAGACACTTGGAGAGACGCAGTACAAATAAACTTCATAAAATATTCAACCCCAACACCTCTGGAAGTTGAGTCTCTCTCTGCTGTTGGAAGTAACAAGAGAGACAATAGGTCTGGTTGTCTTACATAGCTAATAGTTGATCCCCTCTGGGGTTCTCTACCTTAAGCCAGCACTGCAAATTTATTTTGAAAGGTTGCAGGATTGAGGGGAAGCCTGTTGATTTGATACAGATATTAATTTATCTAGGTAAATTTTTTTTTTTTTCTTAATGCTTTCCCCCTCTCCCTGTAACTCATCAGGGGTTTGAACCCATCCCAATAGAATGGGAAAAAACAGGCAACTCGTAGCATGGTGAGACATGAACCAAGAAAGGTGGGTGGCTTGGGGTGAGGCTGTCACCATGTATTGCATGGGAGAATCATAGAATCATAGAGTTGTCTGGGTTGGAAGGGACCTTTCAGATCACCTAGTCCAACCATCAACCTAACTCTGATAAAAAAAAACATCACTAACCCATGTCTCTAAGCACTATGTCAACCCGGCTTTTAAATCCCTCCAGGGATGGTGCCTCAACCCCTGCCCTGGGCAGCCCATTCCAGGGCTTAAACCCTTTCAGTGTCAAAATTGTTCCTAATATCCAATCTGAGCCTCCCCTGGGGCAACTTGAGGCCGTTTCCTCTTGTCCCATCGCCTGTTCCTTGGGAGAAGAGACCGACCCCCCCTGGCTACACCCTCCTTTCAGGGAGTTGTAGAGAGCGAGAAGGTCTCCCCTCAGCCTCCTTTTCTCCAGGCTGAACACCCCCAGCTCCCTCAGCCTCTCCTCACAAGACTTGTGCTCCAGACCCCTCACCAGCTCCGCTGCCCTTCTCTGGACACGCTCCAGCCCCTCAATGTCTTTTTTGCGGTGAGGGGCCCAAAACGGGACACAGCCCTCGAGGTGGGGCCTCACCAGTGCCGGGTACAGGGGGACCATCACTGCCGCAGTCCTGCTGGCCACGCTGTTCCTGATACAGGCCAGGATGCTGTTGGCCTTCTTGGCCACCTGGGCACACTGCTGGCTCCTGTTCAGCCCCCAGTCCACCAACACCCCCAGGTCCTTTTCTTCCAGGCAGCTCCAGCCACTCTGCCCCCAGCCTGTAGCGCTGCAGGGGGTTCTTGTGACCCAGGTGCAGGATCTGGCACTTGGCCTTGTTGAACCTCATCCCATTGGCCTTACTGGAGGTGTGCAGCTCTATCTGCAGAGTGTTTCCTAGGAAGAAAAGGAGCAGCTTTCCCTGCTAAGCAGAGAGCTTAGCAAAGCATTTTAATTCACTCAGTGATGATGACTGAGTTTCTAGAAAATCCTTTTAAATTGCAAAATGAAGGTAGCCAGACCTTTGTTCAAGCAATCACCCCCATCTGTGCTGAGTGGTTAGAGGAGGGTTACCAGTGCCGTGCAGGAAGAGGGTGCAGTTCTCAGTGTGCTTGCACTGGGAGCGGAGCCCTGCTCTTTCACTTCCCTGAAAACACCTTGAAAAGACTGTGGAGGTCTGAGTTAAGGAGGTTCTATAGCTGTGCTGCAGGCTGGGTTTGGTTGTACCCCAAAGCAGGCAGAGTGTGGGGTGTGACCCCAGCTCTCATGCTGGCCATGGGAAGCTACCAGTGGAGCCCCAGGGAGAAACAGAATTAGGCAAACCAGACTCTCGTTTGCCCTTGATTTTTTGTGGAGTCCTGCTAGGGAGACCATAAACATGCTGGAAAGATAACCAGCTCCTTTTCTTGCCTGTAGCACCACAGAGAGAAGTGGTGTTCCCCAGGGGTCAGTACCGGGTCTGGTCCTCTTCAGTATTCATCAATGACCAGGATGAAGGGATGGAGTGTACCCTCAGCAAGTTTGCTGATGACACGAAGCTGGGAGGGGTGTTTGACACACTGGAAGGCTGTGCTGCTGTACAGTGAGACCTGGACAGGCTGGAGAGTTGGGCAGAGAGGAACCTGATGGAATTCAACAAGGGCAAGTGCAGGGTGCTGCACCTGGGGAGGAATAACCCCCTGCACCAGTACAGGTTGGGGCTGACCTGCTGGAGAGCAGCTCTGAGGAGAAAGACCTGGGAGTCCTGGTGGACACCAGGATGACCATGAGCCAGCAATGTGCCCTTGTGGCCAAGAAGGCCAATGGCATCCTGGGGGGCATCAGGAAGAGTGTGGCCAGCAGGTGGAGGGAGGTCATCCTGTCCCTCTGCTCTGCCCTGGTGAGGCCCCATCTGGAGCACTGGGTCCAGTTCTGGGCGCCCCAGTTCCAGAAGGACAGGGAACTGCTGGAGAGGGTACAGCGGAGGGCTACAAAGATGATGAGGGGACTGGAGCACCTCTCTTAGGAGGAAAGGCTGAGGGACTTGGGTCTGTTTAGTGTGGAGAAGAGAAGACTGAGGGGGGATCTGATCAACGCTTATAAATACTTAAAGGGTGGGTGTCAGAAGGACGGGGCCAGTCTTTTTCCAGTGGTGCCCAGTGACAGGACAAGAGGTAACGGGAAAAAACTTGCACATATGAAGTTCCATCTAAACATGAGAAGGAACTTCTTTCCTGTGAGGGTGGCAGAGCCCTGGAAGAGGCTGCCCAGGGAGGTGGTGGAGTCTCCTTCTCTGGAGACATTCAAACTCCGCCTGGACACGTTCCTGTGCAACCTGCTCTGGGTGGACCTTCTTTGGCAGGGGGTTGGACTAGATGATCTCAGAGGTCCCTTCCAACCCCATAGCATTCTGTGATTCTGTTGCTCTTTTGCAAATGGGTGCTGAAATTTGCAGTGCCAGCAGATGCACAGGAATGAAAATCAAGAATGTGTAAGTAAAGGAACTTTGGGCACCCAGGGATGAAAATATCACCTGTCACCGTACGCAGTGGTTCCGTGCCTTTGTGGGAGCTGCTTTTGGAGCTGGCTCACCGCCCGACCTGCTGTGAAAGCTGCTTTGCTCGGTGGGTTGCAGTGGCAGGGAGCTCCGGTGAGTCTTCCTATCTGTTAATGGTTTTCTTTCTGTGCTGGAGCTGGCAAGAGACTTGTGAGGCGAGCTTTGAAATTACAGCGCCGTTCGAGAAGTCGTTCCCTTTGAGACGCCGAGATCAGTTTCTTTGTACTTTTACTGCGGGTTGCTTTCTGTTGGCATCGCTCATGGGACAGTCGGCTGGATGTACAGTCTCCTTATTTTCAGTTTCTTTATCGGCAAAGTTTAATCCTCCAGCTGGTCTCTAGTGCTTGCTGGGAGCTAGTCCATTTTTCTCTTAAAGCTGGAAAGACGGGTGAGGTTTTGGTTTGCAGCAAGCTCAGACTCACTCATAGCTATCCCAAGGTGTGAATATTGTGTGCTATTGTTAACCATTTTGTGACAGGTGGTGTAATGTGCCTGATAAAGCCTGTTAAAGTGAGCATCAGTTCCCGCTGCGGGGGGAAAATAAACCTGATCACCGAGGACGGTATCAGCAACCTTCCACTTACTGTGAAAATACCTTGGGAGTATTGCGATGACTTGGCTGAAGAGGTTTCAGATATTAAAGATTTTCTGATAGCTGGGGAGCATGTGGCAAGGTGCTGAGCTGTAAGGCATTGATTTTGATCTAGAATTCCCCACGTTCTTGCAGCTTGGCTGGTACTGAAAGAAAAAGGGCAAAAATTATTTATGCCTGCAGTTTTGCCACCCAGTATCAACAGTTTTGATCCAGCGACTTTGGCACTGATCTTAAATCTTTGGTTTCACGTTCAAATACACAGTAGCAAATTAAGGGTCTGCATCTCAGTTTTGAAGGGGCTTTGGCATGGATGCTCTTGACTATGACTTGCTTCTCTAAGGGAGTGAGGCTCAGAGGTTATTCTCAGCCTATAGTGAAAGTTTTGCCCCTTGTCTGGCCTGGGGAGGGAGGCCATCAGTGACACAATTAATTAATTCACTGCTAATGAGCTTTGCCTCTAGAGCACACGCGTAGCAGGCTTTCTTGGTCTTTGGTTAGCCTTGCCCTTTTCATGCTGGGGTCCAGCGTAGGCAAAGTGGTGCGTGCTGGTCTCTCCTCCTGCTTGCCCTAATGGTACAGGGAGGCTTTAAGTCAATTTGTCACCAAGTTGGGTCCAAACAAAGCAAGGCAAGCATGTGGGGAGTGCATGGGGCTGCACAGAGCTGCTGGGTGGAAGCAGTCTTCGTGGCCAGTGATGCTCAAACCCGCCCGTGCAAAGCCAGAGGAGGTGGCATGGAATATAAACACGGATTTAATTTAAAATAGCATTTGATTTTGTTTCTGTATGTAAACTTTTATATTGTCATCTCCTTTTTTTGCTCTCCCTCTGTTCTTTTAACTGGATGTGTTCTAGCCTCTGGCATGTTGTGCCATTTCGGTGGAATTTGCAGTGATGCTTTTTTTTTTAATTAAAAGCGGAAGGTAGCTGCTAATGCTGCCCTCTCCTCCCTGCGCACGCACGGCAGCACGGGGAGCATCCTTTGACAGCGTGTTTGATGCCAAACCCAACTCTGCACTGAAGTTCACACGAATCTTTTCCTTGGCTTCAGTCAGAGGCAGATCACTCAGCTGGTGGCAACTTCATCCTCTCTACTCAGCGGCTTAAAAAGAGTTTTTTAAGGCTGCTGCATTTTATGGGCAGGAATATCATAGGGTGCCCACTGAGCCTGGCTTGATCTCGCTTCAAATCCTGTGTTGGCTCTAGCGCCAGCTGGATTTGTTGTTGTGCAACTGGCTCCCAAGCGTTTAAAAAGATGTTTAGTTCTTGAGATGCTCTGATGTTAGTACAAAGATCGAGCAGAGGTGGTGGTGTGGGACGAGGTGGTTGGAAACGATGGTACACAGCTTTGCAGCTTTCTTCATTGCATCTTCTTTTTTTTTCTCATCTTTCTTCTTTCCTGGCTCCCATCACGGCTGTATTTGGCAGCTGGACCTGGGATGGTTTTGGATGTAGGAGAGGGGGGAACTGGTGATCATGTCATCCGAAGCAGACTGTGTGCATTGCAGGGGGGGATGGATGGGGGTGTCTGTTCCTTGGGCTCTGGGCTTTGCAATTTCAAGCCGTCTCATTTTGTAATACCTTGGAATGGTCAAGGTCATAATGTGAGGTCTTGAAGTAGATTGGATTTAAGCAGAAAAAAAGCTGAGTTTCAGGCTGAACCAAGGATCACAGCGTCAGAAAGTTTCCTGTGGTTCTTGCAGTTTCTGTCGGTTCAGGAGATTTAGGAGACGTGGTGGCAGGGGGGGCTGCCCCTCTGAACCGAACAGGGAGGGCTGGGACTCGGCCCCTTTGCTGGGGATGTACCGGCAGCTGAGCCTTACAGCTCAACCTCCTGCCAGGCTTATGCTCAGGGTCCTTACTGGGATCCAGGTTTACTTTACCCGAAGGATGCTACAAACAGAACTGGGAGGTTTTTAGGACTGGGCTGACCTGCCTGGCTTCAGCCCAAGCCCACAGAGGAGTCACGTCCGTGCCATGGACTGCCTTTCTTCTTATTTAACTTGGGCCAGATCACCCCTCCAGACAAGCTGTTGCCCTCTATGCTTACTGGGGAATCAGGGAGCTGCCTCTGGGATTCTCTCTCAAAACTGGCTGCCCAGCTTTGTTTTATCAGAGAGATAACATTCCCCCAGTATCAGCCCGGCAGGCACAGCTCCCTCCCTCGCTCCCCAGATTGCTGCAGCCTCCTGCAACCTCTATTAACATAGATGCCTTATTAGCACAATGTATTCTGGCCCATTTCCTTTCCCCAAGATTTTTATCCTCGCTGAGACCCGTATCTTTGCAACGCCAGACTCCTACTCACCAATATCCATCTCTTTATGCTTTTTACGCTAAACCCTCTTTTGGCCTCATTATCCGTGGCTGCCGTTTCCACCAAGGGGTCATTCGCCGGGCGTTCTTTATCTTAACCGCGCTGAGTTTACTTCCAGTGACAGTCAACCCCCGCGAGTGTCGCTGCCTTAAAATCAGACCTAACTCTCCCATTAGCAGTGCTGATGAACGAGCCAAGAACAAACCAGAAACTTAAAAGCGACCCTCTGCAAAGCAGAAATAGTGCCCAGAGCTGCCCAGGCGGAGCAGCGTGTTTTTATTTTGGGCTGGAGAGAATGAGGGGCTGGGTTGCGATGAGTGGGGTTTTGCTTCATTCGGAATTCTCTGCCTGTGTGTGGTGCTGTGAACGATACCATTTTTACATCTTATTGTAAAGTGGCTTTGAGGTGCTGGGCATGAGAGATGCCATCTACAAATACATTTAGCTGGGGAAAAAAGAATTACAGCAAATGATTGAGGTGGATTTTTCATCCATCTGCTGCAGCGACGTGCTTTGGCTGCTGGCAGAGCTCCCGAGCAGTCCCCTCTGCCTCTTTGGGTTACTGCAAAATGAACCGGTGGCCTTTTCTCCATCCCTACCTGTTGTGTTCCCCCACTAATAAACCCCCAAGGGCATGGAGCCTGCTTTCGGAGGATGAAGTTCGCTGCTAACTGCATTATTCTTTCAAAGCCTCATTTGAGCCGAGAGCAGGCTGGCTGCAGAAAGCTGTGCCGATAGCCTACAGCTACTTCGGCAGTGTTATTTCTGTTTAAAAAGGAAAAAAAAAAAAAGGCAAGCCAGCAGTTGGGGAATTTATCAATTCTTTATGTAGGTGTATCTTTCTAACCTAATCAATTTTCACACCTAATTCTCTTCTGTGCTCTCAGCGGTGGTAGAGATGATGCTCTTAGGCACTGACCTGGAGAGGGCGAGGGAGCCTAGTGGTTAGTGAGGAGAACTTGGGGGTGGCTGATGTGCCCTGAGATATGTCTTTCTAAAGCTTATTAACTCTTGAATTGCACATATTGGTCTGCATCACTGTATAAATAAACCTGGCTCTCCAGAGCACCAGAGAGCAGGAATTTCTGTAGATACCTCAGCTGCCGCTGCTGGTGGTTGAGTCGTCCTTCCTCTGTCTCCTTGCCAAGGGACAGCCCAAAAAACCGGGAGCGGAGGGCGCTTGAGGACAGTGGGAACCACGCGAGGTGGGGCTGGGATGGCTCTGACCCGCAAAATGGCACCAGTAGCTAAGGGCAGATGGCTCTGAAAGGGTTTGGAGACCTTCAAAACCCGCCTGGACACGTTCCTGTGCAACCTGCTCTGGGTGGACCTGCTCTGGCAGGGGGTTGGACTAGATGATCTCCAGAGGTCCCTTCCAACCCCGTATCATTCTGTGATTCTGTGGTTTACATGGTAGATGCTGAAAAAACGTCCAGGACATCTCTGAGCCTTGCTCCATACAATTCTCATTGCTGGTTAGAAGCCAGGAAACACTTCTTCAGTAGCGCTTTCTACCTGAAGATTTTTGTTGTGAGATTTTTCTTTTCACTGGGTTGTGGAAAGCCCAGCTTACAACTTGCAAGGTGAGTAGAAAGTAGGGAAGATGCACAAAAATGCATTAAAATTATTTAGTCTTTTTTTTTTTCCCCAGTCTAATGCTCCCCCCCTCGTTTTGGAATTGTTGCATATCAATTTATTGGAATCTGCTTCTCATCATCAAATTCTAGCCCTCAGTTTGACGATGCTAATAAAGGTGTTGTGATAAAGTGGAATTAATTTCATTTCTGTTCTGCAAACAGCCTATTGTTGAATGAGTCACTTTAATGTATTAATCAGACATATAATATAGCCTTGTAACGAGCTTAAAAGTGCACCTTGATTTCCATTTTAAAGATATTCTCAATCAAGCAGAAGCTAATCTGACGCTGTAAATCATTCTGTAATTCAATTGGACTAACCGCAGTACATGTAAAAACAAGATGTCTTACAACAAAGTCTTGAAAAAGCCCTGCAGTTATTTTTATCTTTATAGAAAATAATGATTTACATTTTCAATAAGCCTGATTCATCTTTGGGAAAAATGTAATTCCTTCATGATGGGCAAAAATCTAATGGGAGTCTTTTTACCTTGTCTGCTGTGTTTTGGGTGAGTTATCTTGGTGCTGACCTTTAATTGGATTAGGCTAGAACTGATTGTCAGGGGAAAAAATAATTAATATGGATCTGGTAGCTTCAAGACTAAGAAAAATCAACAAATGAGGGAAAAAACCGCAGTGAAAAAAGAGAACACGGGGCTTTCCTGAGCCCTTTGTTGGCCTTGAATAGATTAATCTTACCAGCAGCTAGGCTCTGCTGTGCGGAGATATTTTTACCACTTTCCATTAATAACAATTATTGCACTTCTATTTTAGGCTTTGCTTGGGGAGGTCCATGGCATCGCTGTGGGGAGAGCCTGGTGCACCCCCTCTGGAGGCTGGAAAACGCCCCGGTGGGGCTTAGCTGGAAAACAAATGGTTGTAATTATTCTGCTGAAGATACTAAGCAACTTAAAGACCACAGAAATGATTTGGTGAACTTTGGTGCCTCCAGCCTGGTCATTTTAGTGATCTTTGGAAAGAGAAAGGTGGATGGGGAAAGCAAAAGGTGGCTGCTCGGGGGTTATTCCTGGGGGAACGTGAAAATAAGTGGGATTACGGTCCTTTGTAAGGGATGGGTAAGCGGGGAGGAGTGACGGAAGTGAACCCCGTGGGGTTGGGAGGGTTTTCTATTCAGCACAGGAAGGGAGGAGGGTGTTTTGTTGTGAGAAATACTATCAGTGGCGTCAAAACCTTTGGGATGGTTTTGGCAGAAGAGATTATTGAAGTATAAATCTGAAGGGCTGCGTGTGCCTGTGAGCAGGGTCTGCGCGGGGTGCAGAGCAAGCGTTGCTTTGTACCTGCTTGCTTTGATATCGCCAGCTAAAGCAGCGTTAGCGGTAAGCCTTGTGAGCTCTGTTTTATACAAAATATTCCACTTGCTGTTGGGTCCCCGATTGAGAGAGAGTGAGAACTAATTAAGGAGATGGGATATCATTGGTAGATTTTTCTTCCTGGAGATTTTATGAGCAGTGATTTGAAAAGAGCCGTATTAAAGTCATTGAGGAACAAGTTAATGCTGCGTTTCTAAGAATATTGCCCTTCTGCTAAAAGATTATATTCAAGAATAAACAGTGTACAGTAGCTAATTGCTAGCTGACACATTGTAAAGGCTTTATACTTCCGAAGTTGAATTGGACTGGTTTAAAAAAATTAAAAAAAAAAAAAAAAGGGAAGAAGTCACACAGTAACTTTTTAATTATTTAATGATGTATTTCTCAAGGAATAATTGAATCTCTGCTTGGGGCTGCGGGGGCGGGGGGGGGAGTTGGACTGGTAGGTATTGACCACATTTGCAACCCCAGCTGACACGACTGCTGTTAAATAACCTGTTATAGGCCCTGTCCCCTGCTTGCTGGCTTATGTTCCAGACTGATGGCAGGTATCTGTTTTTCCCCTCTAAACTAAGCTGCTAGGAATTTATTTCCCTCAGATTGTTCCTTTCTGTAGTGCCGTAGGCGCAAACGTGGTGCGATATTAAAACCTACAGAAATCTGCCAAGGAAACCAATTAATTCCGGGAAGGAAGGTAACACGCGCTGGGCGCTTGCCTGGAGCTGTGGTGGTCCTGCTGGGCTTCCCCTCACCCCAGCCCCGGGGGGGACCTCGGGGGACTCCCAGGGACCCCGGATTCTTTTTACCGCCAACTCCTCCATGAGAGCCTGAGCTCACAGCCTGTGCGGAAAGGGGTGCTCTCAAAGGGGTTACTGTTCACTTCTTGGCGCTCTGCAACAGGGAGAGGTGCAGAAAGTCATTTTTGGGGTGGGTTTTTTTTTCTTTTTGGTAAATTCTTGGTAGAAACTGATAATCCCTCAAGCCAATTACTTTCTTTGCTTCTCAGCCTGTGGGGATGGAGCAGATTGAATTGCTTGCACCAGGAGGGTCTTCTAAGGTCCTGCAGTAGCAGTCGTGTGAGTGTTATAGAGTGCGCAAAGCTCCGTTGGATAATTGCGATGTATTTGGCATCCTTACCAGGAACGGGCTTTGCTACCTTGGCTCCACATTTTCTGGCAAGTGAGTTGTTTTCAGCGCTAATTTTGAGATCGGCTGGTTGAGTTTGGAACGCTTCCAGGCTCCTCGGGGAATCCGAGTCCCGCGGGTGTGACGGCAGCATGGGGCGAGGATCAGCCGTGCCCCCAGCTTCTGCTGTGCTGCCACAGCAGCCGTGCGGCACGGTGGGGGCTCGGGGCGTCACCAGCAGCTGGCCTTCAGGTGCTCTCGTGTTTTGCTCCCCAACCTGGCTCCGGTCAAGCTGGCGTGCTCCTGCTTTTCTCTGGATTTTGCTCCCCCCTCTTCCCTTTCACTCTGAATAAAAGCCATAGTTTGGTTGTCTAAGAAACATCGTATTGTGGAGGTCTGACTTAAAACTGTAATGGGTGCATTAGTATGCTGCAGGGCCCTGTCCCAGGAAATGTCTCCCCTTGGGAAAACGGTATAAGCGTGTGCTGAAAATTAAGCAAATGCTTTTTCCTTGCCTCTCCCAGTCGGCTGTGCTGGGTCTGAGCCCTGGCTGGGCCACCAGCTGCCTGCCCCACCATTTGCTGCCAGGGTCCCACCCTAAGAAACGAATAGCAAATTTTGTGATAAATACGGAATTCACAAAACACTGGAGGGAAACACTGACTTGAAAAGTTGTGCTTTAGTTATATGTCATGGGTTATAAAGGCAGCAAGAACAACTGTGATCATTTAGTCCCACTTCCTCCCTACCTATACATAACAATAAACAGCCTTTTGCTTAAACACAAAGCAGCTTTCGCCGGTGGATTAAACGCTGCATGCTGGGGATGCCAGGAAGAAAAAACATCTTGTTTGCATTATCTTATGTAGCTTTGAAAGGGCTTGACTCAAGCTGAGGTCACGGTTCCTTTGAGGGAAAGGGCATCCTGTGCTGGGAGAAGCTGGGTCAGCATAGGGGTTGGGATGTGGTGTGGGACACAGCGCGGAGGTGCCTGGGATGCTGTAGCATTGGGCATGGAGTCCTCCTGGGGAGGGCGTTTCATGCCCTAATGGGACCAGCAATGGAAGTGCAGGGGAGGTCTCTGGCTGGTTGAAGCCATTTGAACCCTGACGCAGCAGGGGAAGTGCAGATGGGGATCGTCCAGCTTCAGCAATTGGCACCAAGGACTGAACCTCTTGCACTCCCCTCTGCTCTTCTAAGCTGCTGTGCCCATGTCCTTATGTAGTCTCTGGGGTGGAGCAGCACGTAACCACGAGGTGCACCATACCTGCCAGCTCTTGTGTCACCTCTGTTACACCAACACATGTGGCCGCGGAGGGACACATCCTGCTCCTTGCCCTGAAGGACCAGCACCCTCGCAGTTAGACCTCAGATTGTACCAGGGCATGGTGAGGGCTTTGGGCAGCAGCTGTGGTCCATGCTGGAGTAGCCATACTGCTGTCTCCTCTTCCATCAAGTCTTGAGCCCTCCCTTGGTGGTCCAAGCTGTCTGCAGACAAGATATGGTGTCAGGGATGGGGCCACCCATTGGGCTTCCCTGGGCCTTGTGTTCCTGCTGCGATGCTGCAAAGTGTCTTGTGATGCTCTACATAAAGGATGGGATGTAGAAATGAAGTTATATTTCCTTCTAAAAATGCCTCCATAATCTGCTGGAAGAAGACCTGGTCTTCAAACCAGGTGGTGAGGGTCCTCAGCGTAACCTGGTCTGCTAGCTGCAGCGGTCCCTGAGCGTTTGTAGCGTGTGTTTGCAGCATGTGTTGGGCGTCACTGTGGGCACTGGTGTGATGGGCGCTCTGTTATTCTAAGCATTAGTGTTTGTGTGCATTTTACACATTATAGCGTTGCATTATTTAAAGGGGATGCATTATTAAACACGCCTCTCCTCAGCACGGAGAGTAGGTCACTTCCTGCAGTTCCCACTGCTCCGCGCCAGTGAGTGAGGATGCTGTCTCTTACATAATCCTGAAGGCTGAATAATGGCAATTGTAATGCTATAGAGCTGATTGATAATGTTTAGTACTCCATTAATGAGGAATTTTAGTGAAAGGTGCATAGAAGACATCTGTGTTATCATACTCGGTTTGTTCCTTCTGTTTGAGTGCCTGGAACCAGAAGAACAATCGTTGCTCAGTTAATAATGACATGCTGCTTAAAATAAAGGCTTGTAAATTCATTTTTATGCCCATAATCATATTTTCCGCTGTGAGAAAGAGTGAGGGAGCGGGGAATTGTCTCTTTCCCGTCTTCCTGGCAAAATGTATATAATGATTACATGCATATAATAAGAGTGTTTGTCCTAGCTAAATGTTTCTTCACTTGGGTTAATCAGCATTCGTTTGAGAGCGTGGTGTGCACTTTTGTGGAAGGCGATGCGATCACGGGGGAAGTGTGGCAGATTTAAATCAGTAATGAAAGCCCTGGGGAAATTAACAAGACAAAACATTAACCACAGACTAAACATTAACATATATTAGCATTTTTATTACACCTGTAGAAATGGTAAATGGGCTTGGTTACTACTATTAAAAAGTTTATGTTCTGTCCCACATCATCGCAATGTATATTTTTGCTTTAAGCCCTTTAGAATTTAATTAAGCGGATTTCTATAGAAGCGCTTGAGTAATAGACTTCAGGTTCACTTTTATGGTGACTCTGAAGATAAAGAACATGCTTGTGCCCCATTTATAATCCCAGTAACACGGGCAATGTGATGCAGAGTAGGTTGTGAAAAAGAATTGGGGAAGAAGCACCGATGCAGGCAGCTGCGTTACTGAGCCTTTACTGGTCAAACTGGGTTCCATCCCTGAATGATGTGCAGGGGTTTCGTGGGCACCAGTTGGTTCCTCTGAAGGCGGCATGCTTTCTTGAGGTCTGTGGTCGTCTCCGCTGTGCATAACCACAGCAAATCACCCTCTCAGAGGCTGTGTTCGAATCAATTATAATCGTTAATTGCTTTTCAGTTTAACATGCAGCCTCTCCCCAAGGAAACTCGGGAACAGGTATAAAATGACATACGTGAACTCCAGAGAGCAGGGAAGATTGCGGGAGGAAATCGTCAAAAATGAGGCCATCCCCTCGAGAGGAAAAAAAAAAAAAAACCCACATATTTCTTCCTGGAGAGTGAATCTACAAGCAGAAGAGTTCACAGAGAAGACAAATGGAAACTCCATGTAAAGTTTAAGCAAAGGTCAAATGCAGCAAGCTCTCCTTCAGAGCTGAGTGGAGCTCACGGGCTGAATGAGAAGTGGCAGCAGCAGGTATTCAACAGTGTCTAATGCTCTCTCTTCTCCTCCAAGGGGAAGTTGATTAGCTTTTTTTAAAAATCTTCTAGGAAATTACCTTTAAAATGCTTTTACTCTTAGAAGTGATGCTCAGATTGGTGCTGAGGGTTACCCACGTGCTACTTTCCATTCTTTCCCCACCTGGATTTGCTTGCTGACATGCCAGGTGAGAGGTTTTTGCCCCAGGTGGCTGCCCTGCCTTGTGCCTGGGCAATGGAGTGGCTTTGGTTGGTGGCCCCGGCGCTGGGAGTGATGCCATCCTGCCGGGGCCGGGCTGGGGGTGCCCGCGGGGTCTTTGCCCTCCATCAGCTGTGCTGAGGCTGTGATGCTTTGCACAGAACTGGGTACTGTGGTCACTACTCTTTTATTTTTTTTTTTTTTTTTGACATAATGACATAATTTAACCTTATCCCAGTGATCCCAGTTTCCGTTGGCTTGCAAGAACCCATGTGGACCAGTGAGACCCTTGTGGCTGGAAGGAGCCGTGGTGGCAGATCTCCTCCCCAGCTGCTCAGGGTGCATCATTTCCAACAAGTTCCCTGCAGTCCTCCGGCACCTCTTACCTTCAATTAATGGGGAGGCGTTAAAGCAGACTGATAGCGCTGCTCCATTAGCTTCGTCCCTGCGCTCCTCTCAAATCAATGTTCCCTCTAAAGCGGAGCCATTACGCGGCTCTCGGGGGTGTTGGGAACCAGCTGCTTCCCAGTCGGCACAGGGACAGTCAGTGGCCGGTGGGTCCGGGGGGCTGTGGGGTCCCCGAGGAGTTCTGCCCGACCGGCAGGCACCAGCTCACCCTGACGCTGGGATGAGGAAATGGGCTGGTGGGTAGTGGTCAGTGGGAGGCAAATGGTTCCCCTCCTGGCTTGTGTGGAGGAAGCTAATGAAATCGGGTAATTAGTGAGTTTGTTAATGAGCTGGGGGAGGGAAATCTAGCTTCGGCTGTTACAGTATCAGTGGCTTTGGGGACTTGTAAAAGTTCAGGCTTGGGGAGGGTTTTGCTTGTCTGTTGTGGCAGTTTTTTGGCAGACTGGCGGATTCTCTTAAAACCTTAAAAACTAAAGGCTTGTGTTGTCCTTTCTCTGACTCCCCTAGAGTGGCATTTTTCTGGACATTTTACAATTTGGAGCTCGCTGTAAAACGGCAATGATTAGGAAGAGACTGGGAAACTGGGTTCGTGTGTTCCTGAGCTTGCAGCGGGGACTCAAAAAGGGGTAAAGATTAAAACAGGGTGTATGAGCTGTTGTCCTAGGACCGCTTGTGGCCCAGTAGACTTTGGCAGATAGTTTGACAGATCCTTCTTTCCCCCAAAAGCATGCGCGATACTGCCCCTGCAAATGAGCAGGCAATCTGTTACTTCTCCATTCTCTCACTTTATTTAAAGTTCAAATCTCAACCGGGTTTTTGTTTGACTAAAATGTGACAATCATTTCACCACAACTTTGCAAGATGGGCTGCGGGGTTGGTTGGTTGGGGTTGGGTTTTTTTTTTCCTGAAAGGGTTAATTGGTCCTTGAAGAAATAAGTGAGTAAAAAAAATGGATGCACTGCTCAGACTTGAGGGAGGTCATCCTGTCCCTCTGCTCTGCCCTGGTGAGGCCCCATCTGGAGCATTGGGTCCAGTTCTGGGCTTCCCAGTTCCAGAAGGACAGGGAACTGCTGGAGAGGGTCCAGCAGAGGGCTACAAAGATGAGGGGACTGGAGCATCTCCCTTACAAGGAGAGGCTGAGGGACTTGGGTCTGTTTAGTCTGGAGAAGAGAAGGCTGAGGGGGGATCTGATCAACACCTATAAATACTTAAAGGGTGGGTGTCAGGAGGATGGGGCCAGTCTTTTTCCAGTGGTGCCCAGTGACAGGACAAGAGGAAACAGGCACAAACTTGAACATGGGAAGTTCCATCTAAACGTGAGGAGGAACTTCTTTCCTGTGAGGGTGGCAGAGCCCTGGAAGAGGCTGCCCAGAGAGGTGGTGGAGTCTCCTTCTCTGAAGACGTTCAAACCCCGCCTGGACATGTTCCTGTGCAACCTGCTCTGGGTGGACCTGCTCTGGCAGGGGGTTGGACTAGATGATCTCCAGAGGTCCCTTCCAACCCCATGTCATTCTGTGATTCTGTGATCCTGTGACTTTCCAGCTTCTGTCTGTGAAGATTTCATCTGCTGTCCCATGTTGGGGCTAGCAAGATGCTGTTTGTGGTTCCATCCCTCGCAGGAGCCCATGGTACCTTGATGCCGAGTGGGATACGACCGAGTGGCAGCTCCCACGCAGGAGCTGGGAGCAGAAGGGATGCTCTACCTTTGGTGCTGGGGGGGGACACACGATGAGGCAGCCCTGGTCTGCCTGGCCGCTCTGTTGTTTGAAGTGCCATTGTTTGCCCTGTTGCCCAGGCCCTCCCCTTGCATTCAGCGTGTCTCAGCATCCTTGGGGAAAAAAACCCTTGATCCTGGACTTGCTCTTCTCTGGGGCTTCAATAGGCTTCACCAGCTGAAAGGTGGGCTTTGGAAAGGGAGGGGGGGCTTTTCACAGAGCTGGGGACAATCAAAGGGAGTCATCACAAATGGCAGCTTAAAATATCTGACCTTTTCCCGCTTCTCTCCTCTACTTTACGTGCCCATGCAGAGTGTGGGTGCAGCGATGCTGCTTTTGTGGCATTGCTTGTTCTGCGCCTGCCATGGATGCCCCATCCCTGGAGGGGTTCAAGGCCAGGATGGATGGGGCTTTGAGCAACCTGCTCTAGTGGGAGTTGTCCCTGCCCAGGGCAGGGGGGTGGAACTCGATGATCTTTAAGGTCCCCTCCAACTCTAACTATTCCATGATTCTATGATTTGCGTATTCTGTGTTTCCCAGGGGTGGTTTCATGACAGGTCTCATCCCTGACCTCCCCATGGGCTCAGAGAGCACCTTTGGGTCGTGAGATCTGCAGACCCACATGCATCCTCGCCCTCTCCTGCCCACCTGTCCATTGCAGGGACGGTGGCACCAGCTGGCATGGAGTATGGGACACGCAGACCCATTCTGCAGTGGTGGGGTCTCAGGTGTCCCAAATACCCTTGTCCAGGTCTTCTGCTGCCCTATCATTTCCTCCTAGTCCCAGCTGTCTGCATCAGTGCACTATTTGCAAATTTTTATGAGAGGGATGTGTGCAAAAGGAAAACCCAAAAGAAAAAGAAAACAGCCCAAAATGTGGTGTTTGGTTTTCTTACTCCCTTCCTGCCCCTGGTTTTTAAGCCTGCTGCATGATTTGAGGAGGGCGGTAGGGCTGATAGAGGTGGTTTTGGCCAGAGAGGAAACACAGCCAGGGGAAGGGGACAGAGAAAAAAAAACAGGTAAGATGCTGCAGAAACTGCTCCCCCAGCAGCTGCAGGAGGAGTCACTTTGGCAGAGGGAACCGCAGGTGCAGAAGGGATGGGTGGCAGCGTCTCTTCCCACCAGTCTGTGAACCAGAAATGGCAGTGCCCGGCTCCCAGGAGATTTCTCTTTCACTCTTGGTTGAATGGCAGCCTGAGCAAACAAACTGCACGGCTCTTGGTAATGAAAGAAGTGACATTACTAATTTATTTGCCCATCTGAATGCAGGATGTAATAGAACAGAATTAATCTCTTCTCTTTACACATCAGGTGCCGTCGCCTTGGGCAGCGGGTGGGCTTTTAGCCTCCGGTGTGTGGCTAACTGGGAGTTCACGCCACCTTGGTTTGGTGTGGCGTGAAGATAAACGAGGTGCTGCCAGGAACAGGCATTTTATGGGTACATGGTTGGTCCCAAGCCTGGATGTGAGCGGTGGGATGAGGCTGAAGGAAAGAGGGGTTGGTGTTAGCTGCGGTGCCTTCATGGTCCCAGCAATTGGCCGAGCCCCCTTCAGAACCCAGCGGATGAGTCCTGCAGAACAGCCCAGGGTGGCTCAGAAGGTGAGCTTCCCAGCGGCAGCAGTGCCTTGGGGGGACAGCTGTCCCTCAGTGGTCTCCCAAAGAAGGAAATGGCTCAAATCCACCCGCTGCTGGCTGAGTCTCGGGACAGTGGCTGCGCGGGAGAGCTTTAATGAGGTGGTTTGGATTCCTTCCCTTGCTGCAGCCGGTTACCGAATCATCTGTATGCTAATGAGCTAATTTGTGTCATTTACAGAGCCCTGTTGATCAAGACCTCCCATGGTATGACTGGACTGTAGCCACAATGCTTGCTGTATTTTAGGGCCTGATTTTTTTAATTAGTAACAATGAATGTGATGCTCATCCCCGGGCAGCTGCAGCACAGCCCATGTGGATGCTGAGCTGCCTCGAGATGCAGAACCTGGGTCTCAGGATTTCCCTTCAAAGGGGAGAGAGAGGTGGAGTGTAGAGTCTCGAGATGCCGCAGTGTTTAGCAAGAAAGGAGCAGGGAACACAGAATCACAGAGTGCTATGGGGTTGGAAAAGACCTCTGGAGATCATCTCATCCAACCCCCTGCCAGAGCAGGTCCACCCAGAGCAGGTTGCACAGGAACGTGTCCAGGCGGGGTTTGAACGTCTCCAGAGAAGGAGACTCCACCACCTCTCTGGGCAGCCTCTTCCAGGGCTCTGCCACCGTCACAGGAAAGAAGTTCCTTCTCATGTTTAGATGGAACTTCTTTGTGCCCATTCCCTCTTGTCCTGTCCCTGGGCACCACTGAAAAAAGACTGGCCCCATCCTCCTGACACCCACCCTTTAAGTATTTATAGGTGTTGATCAGATCCCCCTCAGTCTTCTCTTCTCCAGACTAAGAAGACCCAAGTCCCTCAGCCTTTCCTCCTAAGAGAGATGCTCCAGGCCCCTCATCATCTTTGTAGTCCTGAACACCTCGAATCCCTTCCTGCCAGCATGAGTTTAACCTGGCACAGGGAGATTTGCTGGTCATGCCTGCAGCTTAGGAGGTTTGTTAGCCACAGGGGCACTTTGATGACCAAAAATCTTGCCTGAAGTTTCTTGCCTTCCTTCCCACAGGGCAGGTATTCATACAAGAGTGAGGTTGCATCCTTAGGACAGCATTTTACTTTCAGGTGCTAGGACCACACAGATGCTCGCTCGCTCTCTCCCCCTCAGTAGGGAAGGGAGAAAAGGATGGGGGAAAAAACCTCCTGTGTTGAGATAAAGATAGTTTAATAGAACAGTAATGGAAGAAGAAAATAATAATCATAAGAATATACAAAATAAAGTAATGCAGCACAAGTCCCTCTCACCACCTGATGATCGATTGCCCAGCCTGTCCTGGGCAGTGATTGTGGATTCCTGTCCCCTGGCCAACCCCCATTTATATGCTGACCATGATGTCTAGGGTACGGAATATTCCTTTGGCCACCGTGTCCTGTCTGTGCTCCCTCCCAGCTTCTATGGGAAGCTGGAAAAGTCCTTGACTAATGTAAGCATCACTTAGCAACAACTAAAACTTAAAGGTGTTATCAACATTATTCTCATACTAAACCCAAAACACAGCAGCTG
Organism: Numenius arquata; assembly: GCF_964106895.1. NCBI lineage: Eukaryota > Metazoa > Chordata > Aves > Charadriiformes > Scolopacidae > Numenius > Numenius arquata. The sequence goes on along the minus strand of NC_133580.1, from coordinate 23,083,182 downwards.
CTAGAAAAAAAAAAAACAACCAAACCTCTATCCCAGCTGAAACCAGGACAGATGCTTGCGTGAGCTATGGGAGAGATGGGGATGATGGGACGACAGACCAGCTCGTGTGTAGGTGCCAGTGTGCATCTCAGCTATTTCCCTCCAGTGTTTCTGGTCCCAGCACCTCCTCATGCTGCTGTGTTTGTGTTTTCCAGATCAGCCGGTTATGTGGCCACGCTCAGCAGAGGCAGTATCGATCAGCTAATTACCCTGAAGACCTTTTCATTGACAAGAAAGTCCTGAAGGTGCCTCACATCGAGCAAGAAGAAACTTTGTCGAGCAGGAGGAGGTGAGGATGCTCAGGCTGAGCGCGGCGCCCGCGGGATGGGCTGTAGGAGCAGTCGCCGTGTGGGATGGCCCCATGAAAGCGGATGGAAGAGCTCCTTATTTCCCTTCCCCATAAACCTGCAGCTGGTTTTGACTCTGAACATCAGAGCTGCTCTGTGGCTGGCTCTGAAGTGCTTCGAGGCATCTACATGTGTTCTCTCACCTAGTGCATGTATTTTTAAATTTTTTTTAACCTGTAAAACTGCCACCTGCTTTTCATTTTTGTTTTGCTTTTCTTTGCAATGCACCAGGCACCCAGATTCATATGCCAAATGCCTTCTCTGGGTTTCTTGGGCACTGCTATAGTGGCAGAAATAATCACAGGTGTAGTTATAGGTGGAAATGGTCCCTCTAGCCTGAAGCAGTGTGTGTAGGTAAGGGGGACTCATTTCACTTTTTTTTGTGTGCAATCTTTTACAGCAGTTCAGGAATGCTAACAGCCTTTTACTGAATACTTTACTGCTAGCACTGCACCCTGTGCTTCCTTCCCTCTGTAAATAGAAGCTGTAATTCTGTGGGCTCATGCTGGTGTGTCAGGGAGAAACATCTCCCCTCTGGATCTGAAAGGGCACCCAGAGACATGCGGTGCCTTTACTGCTGTCTTGAATACAAGAAAAATCCCTGTGGAAGAGAAACAGGCAAGCTTGGCAATTTTGGGAACTGAGGATGGACTAAGTTGGATGGACTTCTCTTTAAAGAGTAACAGGGCCACATTCTTGATATGGTTCCCATGAGATATAGCACCACGGCTTGCATTCCTCCATTGTCTTAACACATTGGAGGGACACACAGCCCAGGCTCTGCTGGAGATGTCCTTTCAGGACTGTGAAATCTATTGAAATCACAGAATCACAGAATCTTCATGGTTGGAAGGGACCTTTGAGAGCATCGAGTCCAACCACAAAAAAAAAAAAAAAAAGACCAAAAAAACCCACAAAACCACACAAAACAAAAAAAACCAACCACCACACCCACCCACAAACAGACACAACCCAACAATCTCGGGCACTAGAGCATGCCCTGAAGTGCCACATCTACACGTTGCTTAAATACCTCCAGGGATGGCGACTGCACCACCTCCCTGGGCAGGCTGTTCCAGTGCCTGACCACCCTCTCAGTAAAGTAGTTCTTCCTAATATCTAATCTAAACCTCTCCTGCCACAACTTCAGACCATTTCCTCTGGTCCTGCCATTCTTCCCTTGGGAGAAGAGGCCAACACCCACCTCTCTACACCCTCCTTTCAGGGAGTTGTAGAGGGCAATGAGGTCCCCCCTCAGCCTCCTCTTCTCCAAACTAAACATGCCCAGTTCCCTCAGCCTCTCCTTGTGTGACTTGTTCTCCAGACCCCTCACCAGCTTGGTGGCTCTCCTCTGGACACGCTCCAGCAGCTCAGTGTCCTTCCTGTAGTGAGAGGCCCAGAACTGAACACAGCACTCGAGGTGAGGCCTCACCAGTGCCCAGTACAGAGGCACCATCACTGCCCTGCTCCTGCTGGCCACACTGTTCCTGATACAGGCCAGGATGCTGTTGGCCTTCTTGGCCACCTGGGCACACTGCTGGCTCATGTTCAGCCGGCTGTCCACCAACACCCCCAGGTCCTTTTCTGCCAGGCAGCTCCAGCCACTCTTCCCCGAGCCTGTAGTGTCTGCTGTGATGAATCATGTGAGCTCACACCTGCAGATACAGAATTTTTCCCTTCCCTTCCCTTCCCTTCCCTTCCCTTCCCTTCCCTTCCCTTCCCTTCCCTTCCCTTCCCTTCCCTTCCCTTCCCTTCCCTTCCCTTCCCTTCCCTTCCCTTCCCTTCCCTTCCCTTCCCTTCCCTTCCCTTCCCTTCCCTTCCCTTCCCTTCCCTTCCCTTCCCTTCCCTTCCCTTCCCTTCCCTTCCCTTCCCCGTCCAGCAAGGAGTTCTGCTCCCTGGGAAAGTTTGCTTCCATTGGTTTTCCCCAGGGATGGGGAGCAAGACAGTGCTGAGGACGTGAGGAGCTGGGTGCAATGGGCAGCCTAAGGCTTGTCCTTCTCAGGGTTTGGTGTAGCTGAAACCCCAGGTCTTGCCTCATTTTGGCTTTGAGAATAAAGGTGGTAACAACTCAAAATGGTGTTGGTAGGGCCTCCTGCCCCACTGTAAGCCCAGTGCAGGAGATGGCTGTAAGAGGTGATTCATGAAGGAGGTGAATGTCTGAAGAAACTCTCCAATTTGTGCAGGGAGGTCATGGGCTGAACTCCCACCCTTTGGAGGGGGTTTGGCTCCTCAGGCAAGGTTTATTGGCATGGACAGTGATGGACGGGTTGGTGCTTGCCATACCCTGGCAGGCTGCATCGTGGTGAGGCAGGGTAGGACCTGGTGGCCTCTGCCTCCACCGGCTGCATTGATGTGACCAGAGCAGGTACAGGCTCCTTGGTAGCAGAAAAGCAGAGCGGAACCACAGTGGCTGCCTTCCCTGTCACTGGGGTGTCTTCTCCTTGTTTCGCCTGCCCCCAGCTGGCAGTCCAGGGCTTTGTCTGGAGAGGGGAACCCCACCAAATCACCAAGCAAAGAGGGATGGAAGCAGCTGGAAACCCCCTCTGCACCCCAGCCTGCCCAAGCTTGCTCTGCCTGACACCCCGGCAGCTCCCCACAGCCATTAGGACATGGAGGTCCTGCCAAGGGATGACCCCGGCAGTGCTCCCAGCTCGAGGTGCTGATCCCTCGTCATCCCTCCTGGGGAAGAAGGAGGCCAAGAGGTAACCCCTTGCCAAAGAGAGAAACCCACTGAACCCAAGCCAGAGCCTGTGAGGCCAAGTCTTACTTCCTCCAGTCCTTACTATTCGTATTATCGTACTTTTTGTGTCATTTACCTGATTAAATCTGCCAGTGTTTCCTTGGTGACAGCTGCTGAGTGCCCCCAAGGGGACAGACCTGGGCTGGGGGGACAGGTGCATCCCACTCCCGCAGCCCCTGTCCCCATTCTGGTGGCTGTCAGAGTCCCCCGGGGTCAGCATGTGTCCCCACACCTCTGGTCCGCTGCCAAAGGCGATGTGCTGGGGACAAGGGTCCTTGGTGTTGGGAAGGGAGGGCGCAGGGTGGAGGTGCTGCCTGGCTCACATCCCCTCTGCCTGGTGCACGGACTGCTCCTGCAGCTTCTCCTGCCTTCCCGGGGCAGAGCCATTTTCCTAGATGTGGCCTGCCCCTTCAAATGCAGGCTGTGACCCCACGGCCAGCCCAGCCTTGTATGCCTTGGAATCATGTATTTTCAACAGTGCAGCGTGAAACCCAGTGTTACCCAGGTCTGTGCTGAGAGTGTCTGCTCTGGTCTACCACCAAAAATGCCACCTGCCCTTGCAGGGATGTTGGATGGTGGATGTCAGGCAGACAATGTGACAAGGCTGTCCTTTCCTGAAGGGCCTCTGTTGCCTTCTGCAAAGTGGAGGGGACTGCTGGCAGCCTGAGCACTCGCTCACACCCCGTGTAGAATCATAGAATCATAGAATCATTCAGGTTGGAAAAGACCCTTGGGATCATCGAGTCCAACCCTCAACCCCACTCTACAAAGTTCTCCCCTACACCATATCCCCCAACACCACATCTAAACGACTCAAACACATTCAGGGATGGTGACTCAACCCCCTCCCTGGGCAGCCTATTCCAGTGTCTGACCACTCTTTCCGTGAAGAATTGTTTCCTAATTGTTTCCTAATGTCCAGCCTAATGTCTCTATGCACAGCCTGAGCCAGCAGCACCTTCCCTTAGGTGCTGTGAGAGCGCAGAGAGTGAGTCTGGCTTTGGCCTGCTGCATGCCTGGGCTGAGGTGCTGCTGCCCCAGCATCCCTCCCGTCACTGGTGGTCTTACCCTAAGAAAAACACCGGTTCAGCCCTTAACTGAATAACATTGGGGGACGATGCAAAATGCTACTTGAGGTCAGAAATAAGACCAATGCTTCATGGCTTGTTTGCACCCAACTGCTTTCTTGTTGTGTTTGTGTGACTCCCTTCAGTGGTTAGAATGCACCAACCCCATCTTCTATTCCTCTTCTAACTGCAGACCATTTCCCTCCCCCACCCCCCCCCCGCCTTTCTTCCAGGGAACTCATTATGAAGCTGAAGTCCCACAGCAGTTTTTACAGCAGCTTGCCAGAGTACATCTGCAGCCACAGCTCCGCTGTTCGGAACGACACTGTCTGCTGGAATGGACAAGAAGTTGTGGAGAGGTGAATCATGTCTCCCTTCCTCTCCCTCTCCCTAGCACTGCTTGTCTTTTGTTAACCAGGCACAGGAGTGGTCTGTGGCCAAGACACTGCTCCATCCCTTAAGAAACCTTTTTAGGCTGTGCTGCAGCTCAGCCAGAGGGAGAGGAGAAACGGTTGTGTGCTGCCCTCCACTGAGTTTTCTGCATTCTGCTGTGAAAACCCTGCAGCCATGGCTGCTGTCGGTTGGGGTGGGTTGGTGATGGGGAGCCAAGAGGGGAGAGCAGCAGCGCAGCTGTGCTCCCGTGGGAGGGGGCACCACGGTGCCAGGGGTAGCTCCTCCGGAGTCACGATAGGGGCAATTGCCACCATGCGCTGTGGTGGGGTGGGGATGTCTCTGACCTGGCTCTGCTCAGTGGTAGCAAGACAGCATGGCTGGCATCCCCTGCCCCATCCAAGGAGTGACAAGGAAGAACATCTTGTTTGGTTTCTCCACAGCTCTGTGCTGGAGGAGGTCAGGACCACTGAGGTCTGGCAGTATCACTGCTGCCATCTGACCATCTTCCCACAACCAAGCCCTGGCTGTCCTCTCTGGATGGAGCCATTCATACCAGGGTCCAGCTCGTGTCCTGGCTGCTTTTCCGTGCCCCACTCACTGGTTCTGAGAATGCCCTGGCAGTAACTGTGAAGTTAATGAAGATGGGCAAGTACAGGATTAATAGCATAAAGGGGAAGAAAGTGTTAATGGAAACGGAGATAAATTCCTTTATCTTGCAGAAAATTCCCCTCAGGAATGTTAAAGAATGTGGAAATAGAACTTGGAAATGTTTTTTATAATTATACATAAATCTCCTCTAATCACCCTACTTTGCAAAGCATCCTTTGCTATTAAGTAGTTTGCATAAGGGAAGAAATAGAAATAAAATCAGGAAGTGGTGAAATCTTGAGATATTAATTACGACTTCTTGATCAGTAACCTCAGGTGGTAATTAGCCTGTACTTGCAATATTGACCTGAAACACTGAAGGGACCAAAATAGCATCAAACTATATTTTGGAAAAAATTGCTCAAGCATCTAAGATCACACGCTTAATAAAATGTACTTACTTTGCCTAAGGAAAAATGTGTCCTCTATCCATACCGATTTCTGGAAAATCCTGAGTTTCCATGCCTAAGTGAGAAGTACAATTGGAAAAAAAAGATTATTTCAATACTGTCTCACTGGTTGTTAATTAAAACTTCTTAAACCAGTGCTATAAACACTGCAGCGTTGCAGGGGAGGTCCTAGGGTGAGGTCTTTGCTTATGACAGTTCACTGGGGCTGCGGTCCATGGCCCTGGTCCAGGTCCTGGTGACGCAGGGCTGGGTGAAGTGGCAGCGATGGAAAGGTGCTGACTCCAGATCCTCCTGCAAATGTGAGCTCAGAGTTATTTGCAGATTAAACATGACTATAGATGGTAGCCTTATCCAGCTTTCTGCTGAGAATACCAGTGGACCATCATAGGCAGAGATGTCATCCTAGGTCCCCTGCTGCGATGCTGTGGTGGTGGTGGCACAACATGGCAGGTCCTGTAGGTGCCAGGGCACGCAGAGGAGGCAGGGAGAGGGTAAAGTGTACGTGCACAGAGGGGGCACCGAGATTTCAGCCCCCGACTGCCTGGCTGCTGAGTCGAGGATGAAATCCTGTGCTGTGCTTGAAGAGCATGCCTTCCCACCCCTCTCCTCCATGCCTTCTCTGATCTAGTGCAGGGATGTCACCACCTCTGCCAGCTCCTATGAAATATTAGTCACAGCTCCCTTGCAGGCAGATACTGGAGTCTGCTGCTGCGAGCAGGCAGGGGTGCTGAGAGTGACACCCCCTATTCCCTTGAAGGGACATCAGCAGTGTCCTGGAGGGAGAAACTTGCTAGCTGGGCAGGAAAGCAGTGTAGATGGTGGCTTGCAGGAGATTTGAACACCCCCATGAAGGCAGGGTGTTCAGGAGAGACGGCAAATGGATGCACAGCATAGAAATAGCTGTTAAATGCATCTTAAATGTATCAACTGCCTTCCCACCCTGTGTATTTAGCATCTGCAGCTGTAACACTTCCCGGGGTGACCCTCTCTTCTCCAGAGCCTGTGAACCTATGTCATACGTGGTGGCGTTTCTGCCGATGAAGTACAGGGGAGAGCTTGGCTAAATAAAGCTGAACTAAGATAGGGGTCCGTGGTGTTCCTCTCTCAGGACCCATTTGCAGAATGTTTCAAATAGAAGCAAACACGTAGTTAAGAGGGTCTCTAAAGCCAATTGCGTTGATTCACGTGGAGCCAAAACTGACTGCTTCACACGCTTGGCCTTCCCAGCATGGCATCTCTTCCAGAGAGTCTGGGAGGATTCCTGGAAATTGGGAGCATTTAAGGTAATGGTACCCCAAACCACCAGTTTCTTTATCCAGTGTTTTCCCCAAGAGGGAGCCAAGCAGCTGTGCACTGCGTAGGAGCTCTTTCCCAAGCTGCTCTGAGAACGTGCATTATGTCCTGGAGTGTTTCTGCTGTGGCTACAGCAACTCTCCTGCTGGACTGATGTGCACTTGATTGTCATCAAACTCCGGGTTGCTGCTTTTCACAAGAAACTTGGTGTTTTTTGAATCTGTAGTGTTAATTTCAGGGTGCTGATCTGGCAGTTGTCCCATGCGTGTAATGACTGCCAGAAAGAAAGGTCTGATTTTCTAGGTTTTGTGCATGTAAAATATACTTTATATCTTAATGTTTCCTTCTTGCTTTGTTGGGTATTGGCTTTTGCGAATCATGCACTTTTCCCTGGTGCAGATCTTCCTGACTGAAAGTTCATCAGGCTGGCAGGAGGAGATGCTTATGCCTTGCTCTTGACCTGCTGCGTGTGGTTGCTGTAGCTGGGTATGTTTCATCTCAGGACAGGATTGAGTTGCTTGAGCATGGACACCATGTGCGACCTGAGACCCCTTTGGGATCTCGGGCATCCATAGGAAGATCTAAGACCACTCATGTCCCTGAGGAGTGGCAGCTGGGGCTTGGGGGAGACACCTTGTAATTCCCATAGCAATATGAGAGGCCCACCCTAGGTTAGAAAGCAGCTGCTGAAGCTGCTGAAGGGGAGAGTGATGATTTGGTGGATGCTCTGTTTCCATGGCTGGTGGCACACAGATGATGGATAAAGCTGCTTGGGCATCACTGTGTTATCGGTGAGCTCGACATAAGCATCCACGTGGGCACGTCTGGGTTTGGTGGTGTTCCTGCAGGGCTTGTGGCTATTTACCTCTCACATCTTTAATGCAGTACCCGAGTGTTAATCAACTTAGAGAGGAGCCCTACTGCTTTATCGACTTCCTGAACCTCTGTGTCATGACAAAATTTGCTAGTTATTTTAAGCCCTTTTCCTATAACACATTAAATCAAGCCTGGAATAGCAACTTCACAGCCCCTTGCCAATGCATTCAAGTACTAGATAATACCAGCAATATGTATCCTGTTATTTGATGCAAATGGTCCCTTCTACACCCTACGCTCCTCCTCTTGTGGTTTTTCTGAATCAGTATTTACTCTGTTCTGTTTATCCCAGTGCTTTATTATCAGCAGAGTGTCCCTCCTCCCTGTGGGCCGGACATGCTCAATGCTTTTCCACTGGTCTCATTTCCCAGTTTAAGCCTTGAACAGTCCCCTGTTTCCTCTTTGCCCTTAACTCCTTGTGCCCTGATTGAACGTGGCATGTTCATCGGGTCTCCAGTGCTGACTGGAGTGTTTTCTTGTGCTTTTCTCCTGGTGCCAACAAACTGTTTCAGTGCAGTCCTGTGCAGACTCTACTTTGCTGGTTGTTTTGATGGAGGTCCGACTCCACTCGAGCTATGTTCTTGTTTCATCCCTGGCTCAGATTTCCCACCGATGGAGCAGGGTTATGCATGCAGCGGGTACAGCCCCTTGCAGCCCCCCTGAAATTAAGAGCTCTGTGGACTTGCTTGACCAAGGGCTTCCTACACCTTGGCAATGACACGCGACATTCCCTGCTGATGGGTCAGCATCACACATCCTGCTTTGTGTATTCTGGCATTTTTAATATGCTTCATCCCTCATTTTATTTTACCATCTTACTTTGTGATCCTTTGTCATAGAATCATAGCATTGTCTGGGTTGGAAGGGACCTTTCAGATCACCTAGTCCAACCATCAACCTAACTCTGATAAAAAAAACCATCCCTAAACCATGTCTCTAAGCACTATGTCAACCCGTCTTTTAAATACCTCCAGGGGTGATGCCTCAACTCCTTCCCTGGGCAGCCCATCCCAAGGCTTAATAACCCTTTCAGTGTCAAAATTGTTCCTAATATCCAATCTGAGCCTCCCCTGGTGCAACTTGAGGCCGTTTCCTCTTGTCCTATTGCCTGTTCCTTGGGAGAAGAGACCGACCCCCCCTGGCTACACCCTCCTTTCAGGGAGTTGTAGAGAGCGAGAAGGTCTCCCCTCAGCCTCCTTTTCTCCAGGCTGAACACCCCCCAGCTCCCTCAGCCGCTCCTCACAAGACTTGGGCTCCAGACCCCTCCATCTCACTCACTTCTCTGGGTCGAGAATGGCAAGAATTCATCCTCCTTCCTGAAGCTTGATCTCTGGGTTGGTAGCTTGATCGCCATCCTTTACCTGGGTTTAGCACACGGTGTCTTGATCTGTCAGAAAAAATGGCTTGCCTATGGTGGGAACCATACAAGGAACGGTACTTTTGATTTTTCTGGTCACGCACTGAGTGGTGTCTGTGTCTTTTGCTGTGCTGTTGCTGCTTGGTTGAAGAACATAAGCCAAAGTGGGAAGAAAAAAGAAAAGGCAAGAAATTGCTGCTTTTCACACTTCTCAAACTCTGAAAAAAGCATATTGTGCTTTTATGTGACATCACAAAGGTTCACAGCAAAACCACACGTGGCACACTCCGCCACTTGCAAAGAGCTTGTGAAGGGTCGCGGTGCTTGGATGTTTGTTGTAGCTGGGAACCAGACCTGCTGGATCTCATTCTGTCTCTGTGCACCCCTGTGCACCTCTTTGCAGCTTTCCTGGGCTCAATTAATTGACAGGCACTTCCCTGAGATAGCAGAGGGCGGGACGTGTAGAAAGGGTGGGTGTGCAGCAGCTTGAACCTGCCTAAGCGAGGGTTGCCATCGTGCCCTTTCCTTGTCTCTGCCTTCGTGCCCCATCCTCCCACCTGCCCTCATGCTGGTGGCATTGGGTGGTGAGAATATGTTGTCCAGCCTCTCTTATCCTTATCTCCATCCAACGCAGATTAAAAACAGAGGGTGATTCTTAGCACCGCAGCCCTGGCTGAATAATTAGCTTATTTGAAGACTTCAGCTTGAGTCAAGTGGGTGTTGAGATATTGAACTCATCTCATTTCTAAGGGAGTTAGGCGTCTGAATCTTGAAGGTGATTTGAGCCTCATATATAGTATCAGGCGTTTGCAGTATTTAATACTAAAAGCTTATTAAAATCTAGATTCTCAGAGTTTAATAATCTGCTTACATGAGTATATTCCTTTCAAGCTGTTCTGAATAGAATGACAGCCACATTTCCCAATGCAAAACGTGTAAGTGCCTTAAGTATTACTGTTAGATATTGCCATTTCCAAATTTCTCCAGACAAACTTGTACATTAATATAAATCACCCGCATAACTCTTGTTCTCTTTATACCAATTCCAAATTAATATATTTTTAGCACCTTGCCAGATTCTCTTCTTCGAGCTAGAAGTCTCAGATTTCCCTGCTGTTGCCAATGTACTGTGGTTTGTTTTAATCATACAAATCATAAACAATGAAAGCACAATTGGAAGCAAGAGAGAAAAATGAGATTCTGTAATTGGAACAAAGGAAATTCCATGCCAGCAATAACCCTTTAGCTCATTAAGGGTTTGGTTATTTCTGGCAGTGCTGCAAAATATCTGATACAATGGAGTCCCCGAAGAGAGAGGCTGCATAACTTTTCAAGCACATAAAACACAGCTTTGTAGCAAATGTAAGCTATAATGAAAGGATAGTAGGCAAATTCAGTGGGTTATTGAGTGGCCATAATTGTTTCCAGAATATTTCAGAAATGAAGATCATGAATCTTCCTATAGTAAGCCTGCTGCTTGGCCTCAGGTTTAGCCAATTTTTCCATAATCTATTTGTCTTGAACTTTACTGAACTGAAGGAAGAACGGAGGGAGACTTCAGGCTTTATGCTTCAAACTCCCATTGATTTGCTGCGAATATTACTTTTTTTGCCGTTCTCAAAGTCCCATCTTCCAGAACCAAGTGTCTACCTGAGACTTAATGTTCAATAAAACAAATTGACATCTGCAGCACGGTTACCAGCCATAGCGTGTTGCATAAGGTGGTGGGAAGAGGCAGCACTTCCCTTTGGCAGGAACAGCAGCATCTTGGAGGGCTCTCATGGTAGTGAGACCTGGCTGCAAGGTGGCTGATATTAGGAAATCCAGCAGAAAACATCTCCTTTTTATTTAGGTGAGAATGTTTCCCACTGAGAGCAATGGGTTTTCCAGGTTGCTTTTGAAGAAGCTTGCTCAGAGCTTCTGATGGTGTGAATCAACTGTGGCATTGCAAGCTCTGCGATGGCTGCAGGCACCCACTGCAAGCAAGAAACCGAGAGCCGTACACCCCAATTCTCTCCTGCCACCTGCACCCCCATATACCATATGGTCAAGGGATGGTGGGACCATGCTCCCCATATGGAAGAGGACAGCTGGGATGGACCTGCACTTGGCTGGCCTGCAGCTCACACCCAGACCGTGGCTGGGCTGGGGTAGTTGGTATGATTGACCAGGTCTCTCTGGACAGTCTCTTCTTAGAGAGGAACCAACAGGGAAAGAGTTATCACCTCTTCTTGGAGGCTTATGGACTCATCCAGGAGTTACTCCCTGGCTTCAGGGCGGGATGGGTGGGTTGGAAGCAGCTCTTCCAGCCTTTTGGCTCCCACCACTCGCACTGCTGATATGACACTAAGGTTGTCACCCTGAACCAAAAGGCAGTTAGGCCAGAGAGACTAAAAGGTGGGCATCACCACTGTGCCCACCTTTACTGGCCCATGAGAACCAACTGGAGACAAGACTTGAGATCCTGCCAGGAGTGCAGGGGAGAAACTTTTCTTTCTTGCCTCCCCCTTTTCGTATCTTTTTGCCTCCTTTGTGGTGAGGACTTGGTGTCACCAGCACACATGTAAGTCATGTCTTGAAATGCAGAGCAGCTTCAGGGGACTGCAGGTGCTGGAAACCTTCCTCTCTCCAGCTCGGTTATTAAGTCCTGTGTAATGAAACCTCTTCTCTTGTATTGTAGTCCTGTCTTGTAGCAGCCTGTGTCAGATTTGTCCCCCCATCCACTCCCTCAAACAAGTATGATTCAGTGAGCAAAGATAATAGAGGAAGAGCCTGCAAGGGATACCACGCTGTTTAAATTGTGGAGCTACACTTGAATAAATACTTTGCAACTCAAAGGCAGGCATAAATTAATTGTTATTTGAATGAAAAACTTACTTTCCTTTTTCCAAAAGGTGTAATTCTTTATGTTTGACTTACAGGATTACTTTCTCTAAATCACACGTCAGGCATTGCAGTAACTCATCTCTAAGCCTAGCATGGCCAAGTAAGATGAACACACATTTTACACCTATTGCCATGTATTTAAATTGCATTTGTCACCTTGTCTTCCTTGCTCTGAAATGAAAGTCTGGAAAGAGCTGCATTTGGACCGGAATGACCGAACGTTCACAGGAGACATTTGGGGATCGTGGGGAGAAAAGGAGGGGAAAATCCCTTAATTTGGCTGCATGCTTTGACATTTATGGCTGGTGGGTGAGAAGGAGCAGGAAGGGTCTGTACTTGTGCTGTCCCCACAGATCGTTAGTGTTTTCATCAGGTGGTTATCTTTAAAGTCATTTTTAGCGAGGGCTGCTTATCAGCACATTTTACAATGTGACATTTGTCTTTGGAAAATACCATGTCCCCAGCAAGAGCCCATACCCAGGGAGCCCAGGCAAGGAGATGCTGCTGACTGACGTCAAGACACGTCAAAGAGGAAAGTATTTTGGGCTTTGCTTATGAAGTGGAAGCCAGACCGTGCTCATGTTGCAACACTGATATCCTTTCGGCGCAGGGACCCCCTGGGACCACAGGGTGGGCTTTAACCCTATGCATATTTGCTGTTCAATGCCGATATCACCACGGCAGAGGTATGTGATGGGTTTCGTGGAGTGGCACAAGTGTCCTGCAGAAGGGGCTGTACTGTTGGTGTTATGTCGAGAGCAGCTAGAGACGGCTCTGAGATTTTTCCCTTTGCTGAGCTGTGGCTGGGGAAGATGGGAAGAAGGTGACACTTTGCTTTGCAATGGGACCTGCGAGCCCAGCAGCAGTGTGGTGGGATGCAGGGGAGCCTGCATGGGGGACTGCCCTGGGAGCCCCCCGTCCTCCAGCTCGGTGGGGACTGCAAAGGCATCTCTCTGCCATATTAAGGCCCGGCTGCTTGGCCCAGGCTGCAGGGAGAGGTGCCAGCTGCCTTTTCCAGCTTTTCTGGCATTTCAGGAATGTCCATCCCTCACTGAAGCTATATTTCAAAGCCTTTAACCCTTCGTATGGCAGCATCCCACATGCCTGAATGCGTGCCAGCCCTGCTGGGTGGGCAGAGAGGGGCACAGCCACGGGGGAGCTGGTGTCCCCCTCATACCCCAGCGCACTGGCAGGTCTCAGCTTGGCGCTGCAGAGGCAACATGTCCTGAAGCACCCAAGCCACACAGGAGATCCTCTCTAGCTCTTTGGATGTAGCGTGTCCCTGTGTACCTGCTTCTCAAAGATGTGCAGCTTGCAGAGCCCACTGCCCTGCTGCTTCAAATGCCTTGTGTAATGATGCAAATGGTTCATTTTGGGCCTATTACATACCCTTGTGCCTGACCAGGAGGGAAGGACCAGGTGGTGGCCCTCGGCTTCCTCAGCATCACTGTTCTAGGGAGACATCCCTCTGCAAACCCTTTCAGGTTTGCATTCTTCTCTGGTAGACTTGTCCCCCTGGGGAAGGTGATCTGGCATCCTCACCGCTCCACCGCAGTCACCGAGGTCATGTCAGGGACTCTGTCTTCTAGAGAATAATTTCAGCCTTTGGAGACAGTGTTATGGTGACCTGCCATAGCTGTGTTCCTCCCTCCTGTATGACATCACCTCGGCTACAGAAACCCTCTCTGGCATCCTTGCATGGATTTCAGAAGGGGTTTCGCCCACTCAAATCCAAGCTATTGAGTTTCTTTGTGTAAAACTGTTTAGGACAGAGATTGTATTAATTTAGGTAGGCACCAAACAGGCTTGATTCTGCTCTTGCTAAAACCTGCGGGAGATTTATCCTGCTAGTTAAATCTCTTAAACCACAGGAGACTTTTCGGCAATGTACTTTAAAGTTCCAACAGTGTTTTAAATTAAATTTACAGTGACACCAAAAATGGTAATTTCTTTGGCGTCTATGAAGTCATGTGCCTTATGGATGTTTATGCTCAGTCACCAGAAGTGTTTTTTCAGGTTGGCATGGTGGCATGAAGTGACCATGTGACAAATAAGCAGCAGGTTTAATGATTTGCTGCTCCTAATGCTTTATTCCCTTGCAAAAAGTTAAGCCCAAGTGCTCGCGGAGCTGGGCAGGTCTGTGCTTGCGGCAGCAGCATCTTCCCACGAGATGGTGCTGGGAGCCTGTAGTTGCCGGCGCCGGGAAGCCAGGCCTTCTCCTGGGCATGGGCTGCTGCAGGCTGGGATCCAGCTGGGCACTCCCTGGCCCCACTGCTACCAGTCACTTCGCTTTCAGTCTATGATGAGCCTCTAATTGCATGTCTACGTGCTTTTCTGAGCTGGCAGCTGGTATGTATCAGGTATAGCTGTGTTTTGTACTTCCCAGGATAATGCAACTATCAAAGAAGAAGAAGAAAAAAAAGGTGTGTTTTGCAAAATGTTGATTGCTAACTGGAGGCAGTGGTATGGGGAAAGGTGTCTGGGTGGAGGACGGAGCTGTTGGAGTGGGTCCGGTGTGCCTGGGCAGCACCGTGCCAGGTGGTAGGTTGGCTGTGCAGGCAGCTGCCCTGGTGCTGAGGAGCTGGAGGGGCTTGGGAGACCCCAGGGGATGTCTGTGCTTTGCAGCCACACTTCTCCTGTACCTGGACAAGCTGTTTATGTCCGGAAACAGGAATACACACACAGGAGAGTGCTCCTTTGTCAGAGGCACAAACACGTCCTTTCTCCCATCCTTTGTTGTCCGTCATCTCTTTCAGTGAAGCAGCTCGCGGGGCAGCCAGCCCTCAGCTGGGCTGTGTCTGGGGAGTGCCTGGTGCTGGGGACCCGACTGGGAATGCAGAGCACTCCTGGGTGTACAACTCCTGCTCCGAAAAAGCCTTGCAGTGGAAATCAGCCTCAGTCCTGTAGTTTTAAATGATGTGAATATTTTGGGTCAGGGGCAGATTCCTGCCGCACTGGTATTAAATCTGGGGTTGCCTTTGCATCCCCACATGTCTGAGTCAGTCGCATTCCTAATTTAGAGTTTTAAGTGGGACCAACCCCCTGTGCATCCCCAAAACCACCAGTGTGCCCCGAGAGCTGTTGTGACTGAATGTCCCCATGCCTCTTGCTTTCTCCCCCAGCAAAGCATCCTTCCTGAGCTGCACCACCCCCCACCCTTCCCGTCTCCTTCCTCTCCCTCCTTTAAATCCCTGCTGATGTCCCACTTTCTTCCCAAAGCCTCTGTGAAATGGGCCTACTGTCATTGCCTGAGCTCGCACAGCAACGTGGGGATGAAGGATTAGGGGAGTGAGGAGCTGGCAGACAGGGAGGCAGCCACTGGGGAGTGGGAGCTGGGTGAGGACATGACGTGTAGCAGATGAATCGCAGAAAGGAATATTCATTGTGTTTACCCATGGCACCGGAAAAACAGTTGTACAGTCAAGCAGACTGATACTTGCCATTATCTCAGCGATCTTGCTTTCATAGGCTGTGCCGGGGTTTGGCAGCGTGTGCTTGGGCTGTCATTTCTTGGAGATGAGAACTTGTTCTGTGCTTGTAGAGTACCGTGGCCCATCACTGGGGCTATGATGAATACCAGCGACCCACAGTTCAAGGCACCAGTGTGCTCTGTGCCACTGCTGTGGCTGCCAGCAGTCAGCCACAGTCAAAGCTGCTCGCTTTGGTCCCGGAGCTGAGTTTGAGGTTGGTGTTGGACGCTCTCGTCTCATGCCCTGAGCATCATGAACTGTTACCTAGTGTAGAAACACATTCCTCCAAAGGCAAGCACGCAGCAATCCCTCTGTCCCTCTTCTCGCTTTTATCACTCTGATAAACTTTGCCATTCCATGAATTTTGCAGCAGTGAATGTATATTTCTTTCTTAATCGAGGATGAAAGAGCCGAGCGCAGGCTTGGCCTCCCTCCTCTGCAGAGCTGCCCTGGCAACTGGCTGCTCTGGAGAGGGTCCCTGTGGAGAGCTGCATCTGGAGATCTCTCCGCCAGCTCTTTATGTGCTTCGTGGGTGCTTTACTGCCTCACATGGTACCCATGTAAATCGGGGTATCGCGTGGTGCAGAGCCCAGCACCGCACCAAAGTCGAGGTACATTCTGTCTAAGCAGTGACTTTGATCCCCAAGGCTGGATCTCATCAAAGACTGAAATCAGGATTGTTTGACAACACCTATTTTCCATTAGCAATGTTGACAGCATTAATTATATTCTGATGCTTTAATTCTTTATTATTGAAATCACACATCAGTGATAGTCATTATTTTGCAAGGGGGTTGATGTTATGCTAATCAGCTTGCAGTTAACTGGGTCATCCCACTCTTTTTTTTTTGGCTGTGGGCACAACACTACCGCTCTTGTACTGGAGTCTTTGTGGTCTGCCAAGATTTATTTTAAACAAACATGAGCAAGCCAGAATTTCTAAGCCAGCTTTTTTAGGACTCTTGGGTGCAAGTTATGTGAAAATATTTATCCCTGTTGTATACTGTTTAACATCTTCCTTGGTTACTAATGGACTGAAAAGGACTTCATCGTCCTCAAGTGATACAAGTTCATCATCTTGCTGCTTTGCAAAGGCAGAGCAGAAATATTTATGGGAATCTTCTGCCTTTTCTTTGTCATTATTAACTGCCTTATGCTCTCCGTTTTGGAAGGGGCTGGTGCTTGTCTTGGGATTTCTTTCGTTTGTACTGAACTTTAAAGATCTCCTCTATATTATCCCCATCACATCGTGGTCTCCTCTGTTCTCACTCCCACAGGTACAGTCCCCAGATCACAAGGAACGGAGCAAAAGCTCAGCATGGCAACCATGAGGTGAAGATGAGAGGTCCCGAGCCAGTGATCAGCCAGATTATTGACAAGCTGAAACACATCAACCAGGTTTGTTGCAGTCATGCCAGCAGGGATGGCTCCAGAGTGGGTGGTTTCCAAATCAGTCTGGCCTCCCCCACACTTTCTCTGGGCTCAGCCAGACAACCTGGGGCATCTCCATCTCCAGCACCTGTGTCCAGAGCCAGTACTGCCTGGGCCCCGCTCGGTACCAGGCTGGCAGGGCATGTGTGGCAGGTCCTGATTCATGCCTGCTGGGGTGATGCTCCGTAGGTGAAGCAGGAGCTGCAGGACATGCGCGTTACAGCCCTCCAGGGCTCAGCCTGCGCCTCTGCAGGTGCTTGGATGCATCCCCATGGTGTGCTTCTGCTGGGCATCTGGCCCCTGCACAGTGGAGGACCAGGAAAGACAGGGCTGCCGTGATGCCCTCGAGCACGAGGTGCTGGCACAGTTCAATGCGGCGTGTGCCTAATGTCCCCTCTGGTTGGAGGAGTCCCCTTTGGCATTGCTCACAGCTGGCAGAGATACAGCTGTTTGCTCTATCTCCCTGGATATCCACTCCCCATCCCTACTGGGGCAAATCACGGTTGAATGGGGAAACAGCAGAGCTGGATGAGACCCTTTCCACTGGGGAGGGAGCTTCCTTCCCACGGTCTCAGCCCTGGCATCTTTGCCAGGACAAGCAGCACCTTGTCTCTACCTGTCATGCCAGGCCAGGCTAGGTCTGTGAACAAGCCCTGCTGCTGCCAAGGGATTAGGTGGCACCTCTGTGCAGCATTCAGCTTGCGATGCTTAACCTCCTAGAGCTCTTCTGCAGCATTGCTTTGGGCCAGCCAGGCTGGGGTCCAGCACTGGACTCTGCTCTCCTCTCTGTGTCACTGGGTAACTCGTAGAGGGGATGTTTTTCAGTAGGCTTATAGCTCAGATCTCTGTACTTTCTAGGGACACGCAGCACTGCGGCCTTGCAGGGCAAATACTCGGGCGGTAATGCTGTCTGTTAATACAGCTGAGCTGCCCAGTCTCTCCTGAGAGAGCTCTTACCAGTGAGGTAAGATCCTTACTCAGGATCGCTCTGGCATGAGGCTTTGGGCAGCGGTGAGTTCCTGGGGTTAAGCCCAGCTTTGGTCCCTGGCCGGGTGGGCTGCAAGGGCTGCTCTGTCTGGAGTTGCTGCCTTAGCGACTTTTCTGCTAACCTCTGCTCCCGACAGCCAGGGACTGTTTTCATAGCACTTCCCGGTTTAACCCCTGCACCTTTCGATGCTGGCATGCCTCGTTAGCCACTGTCTGGGAGCGGGATGCAGTGAGGGATTCGGGGTCCCCGGGAGCACCCCGGCACAAGGGAGTCAATGTGGGCAACGGCAGCGCAGCCCGCTCTGCCTTCCTGTACGCCTCCCCGAGCCATGCCATCTGCCAACAGCCCATAATTACTAAAAGGGGGGGGGGGGGGGGGGAATAACATAATCAGCTCCCTGTTAAATGGGGTAGAGGGCAGGCTTCAACCTGCAGGTGATAATGATATTTTGCCGTTCTCAGTGAGAAAGTTGCACTGAACAAAACAGGGTTATTAGTGTACTTGAAACTGCTGACATAAAGTGGTTGTGAAATGCTGGCTGCCAGATTGGGTCAAGTTAGGTCTTTGCTGAACTGTTCAGGCTGCTGAGGAGCAGAGATTTGTGGAATGAGAGACCCTGGATAAACGTCGCCAGGCTGAACTCAGCTGTTTGCAGCAGCAGCATGTCTTTGTCAGGTGCTGCTCTGGGAAAAATAGTGGGAAACGGGGGGGGAATATGGTCAGCTTGGTCATTATCTCTTACAGCGCCTCCCCTCCTTGGCTTGCGATACCGGATTGGAATGTGTTATGGGGGGGCAGGTGAGTTGTTTTGATGTAAAGGATGTAAATATAAGAGCCTGTGAAAAAAAAAATCAAACCCTCTTGTCAAGTTGTGTTTGAGAAAGAGGGGGATTGAGAATAAAATCAGGAGAAAATGGGAAGTGATCTGTGAAAATCAGTTATGAACCTAGCTATTCCTGCAGAGGGTCTTTAGTCTATGGTAAGTAGCTTGTATACTGGGAAAGTAACTGTGGAGATCACGTAAATTTGGGATTTGAGGTGTCGTAGCTCACCATCACACTTATTTTCTCAGCCTACTGAAGTTTTGTGCTCTCCTTCACATCTGGAATGCATCTAGAAGGCCAAGGAGTAGGAAATGCGGAAGGAGCAGCTTCAGATGAATTACAGTTGTGTTTTTCAGGTGTTGGCTTCAGATCTGGGAAACGGTGGGGACTCCCGGGTTGGGGAGGGGTGAAAATCTCCTGATCCACCAAACTCAAGCCAACTGTGGCTTTTCAGGGTTTTCAGACATCCAGAATCTTTTGAAGAAAAGAGCATCTTTTCAAGTGTTTGTAGTGGATTCCCCATGGGACTACCAGTAAATTGTGAATCTAGTACCATAGGATGAATTCCTCCCCATGCGTTGCATGGGAGATGCAGCTTGGATTTTGTGGATGTGGGTAGACTTGGTGCAGTTTTCATAAAGAGTTCCACAGCTTTTCCTTTTACTTGTAGATTTTTGCTAATTTCTGTAATCTGCTGATGACTTGGCTTCGGTTTATTCCAGGCCGCTCACGCTGCTGAAAAACCTGTGCTCTTTCAGCAGCATGCCACATTTTTGAGCTTGCTTGCATTTGGCGAACGTG